>NC_091129.1:109723911-110323911 GCF_040183065.1 Periplaneta americana
CACAAACGGGAGACTATGTACAGTAGTGGCAAAAAAAAAACCGGACCGAACCTTGTAACTGATTTCAGAGCCTTGTTCACTCCAGAGCGTCGGTGCATATTCGAATCCTGCCTGGGAAGGAAACTTTTTTTTGTTCCTTATTCAAATTTATTCCAAATACTTTTCGATTGCAGCGATATTTTACTACTTAATTAACTTATTCCCAGAACATGAATTTTACCAGCTTATTTTCTAATGGCTTTCGAAATGGGCTACGTCAGCAGTCGAAACTACAACAATTTCAATAGATTACTCGCTATCTTGTGAATGCGGGCGTGGCATGCGCAGCGGCTCATTTCGGGGACTTTGATTATTCCGTCGGTCCAGTTTTTTTTTGCCACTACTGTACACTTTCAAAAACAATTACCGATCCTGATGGTACAGCTGTGGACGATCAATTAGCACCAAAATGTATCTATATTACATTTCATTATCACCATGGGTCATTCGAAAATTAGTGGGAACACTTTAATCAAAGACAAAAACTTATTATGAACAATTGGGATAGGCCTACTTACAGCTCTTAAAGACAATATCCTCCAGTATCATGCATTCGTTACCACACCTCTGGAAGGAGACGGATACCATCCCAGTATCACTTTGCTGTACGCTTCTGATTGACTGATTTACAGCTGTTATAACAACTTGCCTTTATAAAGCGTACCTCTTCCAGTGGTTCTTTCGTCTTAGGGAAAAGGTCGTAGTAGCAGGGACTCATATCCGGATAATACGAAGGGTGCTTTAGAATTTCCTAGGTTCCATTTGGACAGCCACGTGACAACAAGCACCATCGTGAAACACAATGTGTTGAGGGTTCAAGAGATTTCGGCGCTTCCGGCACATTTATGGTCCATAATGATGTTCCAGAAAGTAACAGTAATAGGCTATGCAGCATCCACGCGCATTCCAATTGGAACAGAATGAGAGATTAATACACTTTCACAAGTATAAACAATACATAATTTTGAGAGGGCACTGTTTTTATCGATATTATTTTTGGCTTAGGGCGTTGCAGATACCAGTATTATTTTCACAGGCATTGTATATAGTGTATAAATGAGAATATTATCTTATTACTTCACAGATATTATATGTCAAGTAACTACTACTCCGTCTCACACTACCGGATTACATTAGTCACCAACAAGAGTGTTGAAGACCAGCAGTGTTGCCACTAATTTTCAAATGGCTTATGTACTTTTCAGATTTATTTGCGTATCAAAGATTAATCACATAGGTCCTACAACTGTGTCATTATATTATTACTCACGAGACCCATAAATAATGCTCGAATACAAGCGTTTAATATAAAAAATACAATTATCTCAAGAACTAAATAATATTTCATATTTCCTACGCTAAAATTCTGAATTACCCCACAAGTCAGAAACAAATAAAATAATAATAATTATCCCTAGTTTACCTACAGCAAAGAAACTTGTGCCATGTAGCCTATAGGTATCTAAAAGTCATCCGTTGAATTAATTATCTGAGCTACTAGGACAGAAGTTGGTAATATTGTTCACTTTTGCTCTGTTACCTGTTTCAGAACATAAATTATGGAAGGTATCTGATGCATAATTTGATTATAATTATAAAGAATAACGCGTTCAGAGAAGTTGTAATAGTTGACAGAAACCACTTTTTGAGTTTTTAGTTGGCAGAAACCACTTTTTTTTTAGTTTTGTATTTGAAGGAATTCGGGGATGACGTGATTTAAGTTAATTTACGTGTCATTTTGGTGACAGCTATACGAATTGGTGCGCTGCCTGTCTGAACCTAAAGACATCGGTATTTTTTTCCTGAAGTGTAGTATACAGAAATAAAATAGAAGACCACCCATGTAGAGGGCGAGTCAAACCTAATGGATCGGCACTGGACATTAAACTCTGGCAGCAGATCGCCAACTCTCGCGGATAACGTTCTTGCCGTGGTGGGAATATTGCCATCTCACAGCACTACAGTCTGGTATAGGGATATCTTATGTTAAGTTCTATCGTTAGATGGCAGGAGCGTTCCATGCTGTACAACATGTTGTAGGGCTATATTATGTCATATACTACAGTTGATTACGTTTTCCCGCTTGTTGGTTTTCTGTGCGTGTCAAAATTATATTTACAATTATTTTGTATAACCTAGTATAATTTAATATAATTCAGTATTTTCTTACCTCATAATTTAATTTAATTTACAATAAATAATAGCACAAACTTATCAAATACTGAGCGATTCCCCTTAAGAGATGGGTGGGGAAATCTACAGTATGCAGAATATACTGTAGACACGAGTAAATTGAATGTTCATGAACCTAAACGAGAACTTTGAGAACGAGGTGCACGAATAAAAAATTAGGAATTATGTCGAAGGTGAATATTGCCCTCTTTAACCACTACTCATTAGTATTTAAGTACCGTACGCTAACAACAGAATATGCAGCCATCAATGTGTTCTTTTTATAGGGAAGGGACTATCGAGATTGAATTTCTCATATTTTTTCTATAGTTGCAGAAAGATGAAGTGCAATGTTTGATAGGTTGATATTATGATCGCAGTAGTATCACGATTATTCCTGCGTTTTGTAGGTTTTGAATACTATGTAGGATGATTTTAAAAATTTGAAGTTAAAACATGGTTTTAATAATTAGTCTAGAATACATTAAAACATTATTCACGAAAGTTTATCGAGAGTTTACTGCAGGCATAAACTTCAGAGACTCCTATAACTACTGCATACAATCTAAAGCATCCAAGCTCGTTGTTGAGATTGCATACGTTTTTATTAATTTTTCTTTGCCCTCTTCCAAAATGAAACTGTAGTCAGCAATTTCTTACTTGAAGTAGTTACTTTTGTTTAATAGCTAGCACTTTCGAGGCGCAATTTTTAGTTTTATTTTTTAATGTTTAAAGCATATATTCAGAATATTTCGGAACCTAAATGAAGATAAAAAGCTTTTCCCTGGTTTTTACATATAGGAACATAACAAAAATTTGACATTTTGAGTTGTTTTAAGAGTATTTAATATACTAATACACTACGTATATCCTCAATGTTTATATACGAAAAAACAAATGCACACGCAAAGCGCATCCCTCAAAGTACACGTGCGCTATCTGTTGGTGCTAGTTCAGATTATCCCTATTACTTACTAAAAAAACTAACACTGCTATTCACTGACATACAGGTAAACTGTAAAATTTTAAAGAAGATTGGGTGATATTTATTATACGAAAAAGTTCCGGAAAGCTGAGTTTAAAGTTTCTACTACATCTGCACATGAAAGTATAAGACTTAAAAAAAACGCATGCTTAACGCATTTACAATTCGAATTCGGTTAAATTCTTTCGTACGGATCCTGTATTAGTCCTATAACTCTGCCTCTGTGCAATGACACAATTTTTGGAAAGGGGAAGAGAGATAGCAAAAGGGTGCACTAATCTGTGAGAAAAAGTCTCTCTAAACGCTCATCTCCCACTCAGGCAAGCAGTGACCATAGCAGTGGAATGAAGGCAACCAGATATATTTGGCTTTGCGTTTTAATGTTCTGATATAAAGTATAGTCTATGACAGTCATGTCAACTGATGCCCATAGGAGCAAGCGCGCGCTTTAAAGGTCAGGAGAGCCTGAGCGCTTTACAGCGGAAAGGAAAGAGACAGACGAAAGAGGTAGTAGCCTATAACTTATGCCGCTTGGTCGAGCTATATTCAGGGATGGCCAGCACTGATTCAGTGGATAAAGGGAAGATAACTTATTAAAACTGTATCCATGTTAATTTTTAGATTTGTCAGAGAAGTATAACTGCATTGTAAGAATGTAAGTTTTAATTTTAATGCTCATTTTTCACAAGTTTGATTTTTTTATTCAAAAGAAATATTTTCTCAACTTTTTTTTTTATAGAAAAGTGAAATTTTCAGATATAGGCCTATTTATTTAGTAGCCTTACAGAATGTTTTCGTAAATCTAATATTCCGTAAATACGTATTACTGAAGTTAGTGTATTGAAAATTTTGAAAATATTCGCATGGAAATTGTTTGTAAGGAAATGAATTAACAAAGCAACTTCTGTTACATCATAAGCAAAAGATACTTGCCCATGTGTTGTAAAAATGTCAGCTCTATAGCTTCAGCACATTTCGAGAAAATAATTTAATATTCTGATGATAGGAAATTGGTCACCAATATCACCTTAAAAGCATAATACGATAAGAGTTTTGTTATGGAATATTAGTTACACTTAAAACATATACAGCACCTAGGTAACTTTGCTTTGTACTGTAATATTGTTTTGATTGGTTTATTGATTACTTTTATAAGGCTAAAGGTACCATCAATATCAATTCCAACTTATCATGTCATACCCAGACTCTTTTTTTGAGATATCACTTTCTTTATGAATGATGTGTTTCATCCATTCGGTACAGTATAGTTGTACTGCTATGGAATTTATGTGAATATTCCTTCTTAACTCTTTATTATGTTACTGACATTTGAAACACAACTGCAATATTAAGGAATTGGTATTAGTACTTTTGTTTTACAGACAATATAGATAATATCAAACAGAAAGAAGCCATATAAAAATAACGTCATAAAAATTTCACGTTCCGTCTGAAGTTTATGCACCATTATTTTCTTAACCCAGCAGGCTGTTTATTCATATACACAACCCTTCCTCTTTCCATACTTAGTGCTTGATGCCCGCGCACGACGTCAAGGTCAGAAAAATGCGCTTGCTTTGACATCACTGGTCTATGACTTTCAATATTTATTCCGGGAGTAAAAGGTCGAATAGGAACTATGTAGCTTTATGTTCAGTTTTTTACACGTTACAAAATTACATATTTCATGTCAATTTCACATTTTTGGAATAAGATTCTGTGTGGTGACGAATGTTATAACATATTAAATGTTTTTCGTTGTTATTATTATTTTCAAGATCAACGTATGATAAGAACTTAGCGGAGTGTGGATAAAAAATAGCTGTGTCAGTAATACAATTTAGCTCCGCTCGTAAATTTCAGTTGAATAAGTGATTCATCATTTTCTCCAAAGTCCAACATGATAAGCTCATGAATACCAACTGCTGCTTCCTGAATACGCAGATAACAATCCTCGTTTCACATTCACTTTCTGTTGTCGAATTTTAAGTGAACGCTCATGCGAAGACGTTTCCTGCCAAGTCCGCTAACATCACAACAAGATGAGAAGTTCGAAACTGCATCGAGTGTTGACCCTAGTGACGAACGACTCCCTTCGACCACAACGTCTTCGAAAAGAACCTTGTTTTATCTATTGCATAATCTCAAGTGTTCGTCCACAACATGTGTCAAGGAAGCAAGATACGAAATGTTCGTACTGAGAGTTATCAGTCGCATGAAGGAAATCCAGACTACAGATTATACATGAAAGCAGTGGATAAGACCAACATACTGTACTTTCATGCAACTTTGAATGTTCATCTCGCAATGTCACCATGCATTCAAGAAAACCAAGACAGATTAGCAGCTTTTCAGTTAAAGAAGCTTCCCCTTCTTGCATCAGCATAAACACAGTCTAAGGCTGGAGGAACAGAAGCGTTTCACATGCACGGCTCTTAATCAGGTTATGAATGTTGCACTATAATAAAACAATGGAAAAATATCAGAGTTTACAAAATGTCAGTACCAGTAAATTAAAAAAATATATCATTGGTAATATTATTTTTAAAGAATATTTATTTGTTTAATGTGTATATTTTTGTTGTTCATTTATATATGTCTTTAACATCTGTGGTCATATCGCGTGTTCAGGATCTGTGGGTATACCAGTAGGCCGTTTACACTACTGTTGAATTCATGTTTCTATTGTCTGTTGTAGATGGCTTGTGTTCATGCAACTCATTATAGATTTTGATTAATGTTGAGGCGGTGATGAATGATGGCATGTAAATTTCCAATCCGGCATTTGCCTTCGTCACTAAGGGAAACCATGGAAACCCCCAGTCAGATTGCTGGCCATAGAGTTTGAACCCGAGCCTCTCGAATGCGAGTACTGTGTCACAGAGTATGTGAGTGGCACAATGTCCAACACTATGTACAGAGGTGCACTCATTATGAGTGACTAGTAAAATGTAATAGTAATTATTTTATTATTTCTGTGTACTAATTATTATGGAAGGCAGACCAAGGGAGAAAAGACTAATTAAAGAAATACAAAAATATACCCATCTCTATGACACAACATCAAATATAGAGACACAACCGGGAAAAACTGTTGGCAAGAAATAAGTGAAACTCTCGGAACTGATTGTACGTATATTTATTCTTTTGCATAATCATTATTATACCCTATATGTTATAATTTGAATACTGCTTATTATTTCAGATGTTTGTTATTTTATTAAATAACTTTATTATATTACATTAAAGTTTACATTGCTAACTTAATGACAAGCTCATTTTGAACAGTCAATTTTCTTTTCGGCCTCTCTGCACATAAGCAGTCATTTCTTTCTTTTTCTTCATTTTCCACGACAGCAGCTAATACCTAAAATTTTCTTCCTTTCAAATATTAAGTGGATGTATTGCAGCCATTTTAAAACATCTGTCTAGCTTAACTTAGCTACCATTTCGTGTCACAGCGTATCACAGCTTGGCATCGATTAGCGTGGCGTAGCTTAGCTTAACTTTCTGTGTGTGGTAATCTTTATGGTGAAGTGAGCTAGCTAGCTATAAGTGAAAGCGTGGCGAGGGAGGGGAGCTCGTAGTCCACTTTATTCTTCCCCTCACGCGCAAATAGGATCCACGAGATAAAGAATGGCCTTACCCCTAGCAGGAATAGTTTAGAATATGACATTTCATATTTCCCTGTCTCTATTTATAGAAGCATTATTTACACTTGATTTGGAAATATTTTCCTCGGTTATCTGGGTCTCAAATGCTGTACGGAATGAAATGATTCTCTTTAATGACATATTCTTCACAATAATTTCAAACTAACTGGTATCTAATTGATGTGTGAATTGCTTCGACTTGCATTCTTGTTTCGAGACTATAATTATCTACTTGTTTTTGAGTAATGAATTACATATTTTGCAGTCATCTAATTTCCAACACCGTCACAATGGTCATCACCATCCTTATAGCCATTGCCGTCTGTTGCATGTTCATGCAGTATATTTCAGTGAAGAATACAGAGTTCAATTCCCGGCAATTTGCATAAGATTAGTGGTTTACGAACATTAGGAGACCTGTTTTTTTTATTTCTCCTATATATCACGGCTCCATCATCGCTATATCGTCAGCTTTTCGATTCTCAATAGTCTGTGTAATTTAAACGGATCGTTAAATGAAGAACTGCTATAGCTTATCGATGTTATGGACTTGTGAGGCAAGATTGAGTGCACATTTGGTTCCCTGTCGTGTCTTTATTGCAAGACAGTTCCAAGCTAGACATTTATGGGTTAAGCCATCCGTGTATTATTAATGACATGTTTGTCATGATGTGATCAAGTGATTTTGTTGCTGGTTTTCCAACAAAATATCAGTTTTACCTTGGAACCTCATCAAGATTGACAATAAAGCTAGTCATTTCGCAGAGACAAAAGATGCAGGAATTCCTATAACATACTCGAATGGTCATGGATAAGGGGCGTTGGGAATGTTTTCCGTCGCCAGAACCGGTCTGGGACCAACCCAACAGCAGTTACGGGGGCTGTCTCCCCGTAAAGTGGCTTGTTGACTTAGGCGGATGAGAATACTCAGCACTGCCTGACCCTCACGTCTGTTCTTCGCCAAATGCCATTGCACTGCTAGTTTTCCGCCCCTTCGGAAAGGAAGTTGGGAAGTAGAAAAATACAGAAATGTGTTTGTTTATGTTTGTTATGGGGCACATGTATAAGTCCTCTGCCTTTGGAAATCTCTTAAACTCGCATAAAGTCAAAAGGAAATGGAACGATGTTTTTGGATGGGCTGGAAAAAGACATAACAAGAAATTTATGTAGAAAATAGTGTCGAAACTTTTAAGTCCACAGACAAGTCCACCGCTCTTAGCATGTCTGACCGTGAAACGGGCCGGCCCGGGTTCAAATCCTGGTTGGGATAAGTTACGTGGTTGAGATTTTTTTCCAAGGTTTCCTTTCAATTGCTAAGTCTGGCATCTTGTCAGCCCACTCGAGTTATGTGGATAAAAAGGGAAAAATTGAGACGGTGTCAGGTGAAGTTCCTGGGTTGCTCGGTTGGTAGAGCATTGGTGCGCTAAGCCAAAGGCCCTGGGATCGATACCCGGCCCCGGAACAATTTTTCCCTTGAATTTATTCAAGTCTGCTTCACAGGGAGCTTTACCTGAAAGCTAGATTTGTATAACTGCTGGGTAACTTTCGGCGTTTGACCTCGGTCTCATTTCGCCACCATAATTACATTTCCCTTCTTTCATCTTCATATCCGTTTTCTTTCCCATATTTCGGTCTTGCATCCGATGCAGAGTTGGCTGCAGGCCGACTTCGTCGTATGTGGTCATAAGTTGCTGGTGGTAGTGTGGTAGCTCGTGGGACCGGTTTGAAGGACCGCGGTGTTGCCTACACGAGAGGGTTCTGCTGGTTGTAGGAGAGTTCGAAGGCGGCCCTCAGGAGAAGCTACACCATTCAATTCCGGGTTGTAGATACAGCAAAATATGAAATGCCATATTTAAAGCAGTGGTTCCCAATCTTTTGAGTGCCATGGATTCTTAAAATTCATACTTCATTTTGGCGGACTACCTGAAGTGTTCTGCATTATTTAAGTCTATAAACATGTTATACTAATTGCATATTTGATAACAGTGAATTAAACATTCTTAATAAATTGGTAGAGATATTAAATTTAGTTATAGTTTTTTTAAATATATTCTGAAAATATGTAAATGCAAAGCTATCGTACCGTATTCGTTCTATCACGTTTTTCTGTAAAACATGACTTTTTTTTAGACTAGACATGAGGTTGTTAATGGAATGGTTGATATTATCTTCCAGCTGTCTGTTTTTAGAAATGTGGATCAATTGTGGATACTCGCAAGTCGCAAGTTTAGTTCAAGGTTAAATTTACTTCTATATTTGTTCTTCACGAAGACCAAAGTAGAAATGTACACTGGGCACATATGTTATGCAAACAGCATTTAAGTGTAGTATTGCAATTCGGAAAACATTGGGACACATGGTCGTGCATGCAATCAAATTTGCCACAGAGTTATTGTAAGAAATACGATTTTTCATATCAAATCAGAAGATAATAAATTTATTGTAACAGCTTCAATTCGTCTTTGATGTACAAACTATATTTTTATCACCAAGAAGGGGTATTCACCCAATCGTTTTTCTTAAATTGTAGGAAAAAGGAAGGAAAATATGCTCTTAATTTTAATGTTAATTAATCAAGATATTATTTATATTTCCAACGATATTGAACAAGAGTACATCATCACTTAAGAGTGAGAAATTAATCGAATTCTCGACTGACAACACAGCGTTCTTCCATCTCATCCTGAACGGTGAATTCCGTTAAGTTGGCCGTGAAAACTGAATTCAAACAATAAATAAATAAAAATATGTAATAGGTACGGAAGACTTACAAGCCAAGAGAAGTTATCAGGCAAGCGCATTCTTAAATTCTAGTGTCTCAAAAATAAATCTTCATATTTTATAAAAATCTTCTTATTTTCCAAGATTTTCTCCCCCTCTTTCGTTAATGTTTTTTGGAACTACCAGTGAACCGGGATTTCCAGATATTATAAAGAGACAATAGATATTTTCCAGGGAAAAAATGAAAAAGCTCAAGCCAGTCATTCCAATCTATCAAGTTAGTAAAGTGCTTGAAGGTAAGTTGAGCAGTTAAAACACCAGCAAAAATTGAACTACCAAATGTAGGAAGATACAAATAGACTATGCTTCCATTACATCAGGATGTCAAAGTGCCTGATTACTAGAGCCCGGAATTTTAGGTGCTAAAAGTTAAGAATGACACTGAGTGTAGATGAATAGAAGTGGTGCCCATGAGGAGAGTTTTGAGCTTAGTTCACAAGAGTACGATATGTAATAAAAGACAACAGAATCAGAAGGGCTGAGCAGTGGATTTTGTACACCGTGCGCTAATTTGTAAGTGGTGGTTAGGAGGATTAGAGACCTTTTGCGGTACCGAAGGGAAAATACTGAATGACATCTCAAAGAAGTGGGGGCATGGCTTTTATATTTATAAACTATAGCGAGGAACAATATTAACTTTCAGCACCTAATATTCCGGGCTCTGATTACGTGCTCATACTACAAGCAATACAAATCCAACAAGGTTCACATTTTAGCAAGACAAAGTGCAACCATCACTCTTAAGAAAATGTTGTGCGGGTTCTTGAGAGCATTGACATTCCTGCATTACATCACGTGATCTGGAGCGATCTCTTTCATCGTACAAAAGAATATTAACTACCAGAAGATTATGTCTTCTTCTACGAAATACAGAAAAGTTATTTGTGTTCTATTGTAATCAGTGTTGAGTTCAGCGAATGTGAGAAGTATTTATTTATTTTGTTTGTTTATTTATTTACTTATTTATTTATTTATTTATTTATTCTCTTCAGTGTAAAAGATTGAGTTACTTAGTTATCGGCATTCAAGTAAGGATTTGATGATGGTAAAAACACTTTAATTATTCATACTTATTTATTTTATTTGGCAACATTAAATATAAACAAAACTATTATTCTCTAAACGCTTATTTTGTAAATAATGATGCAAATCTGCTCCAAATGATTTTGAAACGAAGAATACTGTTCACTGAAATATTTATTTCGTATATACATATCTTATCAGAATGAATTTCATATTTTGGCAAAATTTTCTTCATATTTTGCCGTTATCTACTGATAAGTTTTGAAGTCGTTTGCAGAAATGAGGGCAGCGGCCGACCCGTTCGTTATATTAAGGACGACATTTTCATAATCGAAGGTTATATCTATTCGTGGCTAAGAACAGGTTGGGTTAGAACACCGACTTTATGAAATCTCACCTTGCTGTATGTTTATGGTTATGTAAAACATGTTAGTGATTGGAAACACCAATCGAACATAGTACTAAACTTTCTATTCTCTATTCCGAACGCACTGCACAATCACAACGAAGGAATGTAAGCAAGAGGAATCTGAAAAACATTTAGAGATCTATCATCAGACTAAAACAACCATGAATGTCGATCATTTATACGGACCGGAAATCGATGTGTTCAAAATAATTTAAAACGCGTGCCCTTATTTCTGCAACTTAATAGATTTTTCATTGTACAAAACAATATTAACTGATAGAAGGTAAAATATATAAAATATAATAAAGTTACTTATATTGTAATCAGTGTCAAGTGCAGCCAGTAGGCCTATACAAAACTGAGTTAAAAATGTATTTCTAAATTTCTTAATTATGTCGATTTATTGTATTTTATTTGGTAAGATATAGAATATAGACAAAACTATGAATCTCTAACGGTTTATTTTGTAAATATGCTTAAAAATGGCTTAGAAACTATACGTTTTAACATTCTAATAATTATTTCTTCTTTCCATATTTTTTTCAAAACAAATTTCATATTTTGGAAAAATTTCCTTCATATTGTGCCAGTCTCTATCTATAAACAAATCCTATTCCAAATTATTAACAAAAGAACTGCACAGATTCCTGATCCCTCAAAGTCGTAGCAAAATCTATGATGATTACTGGTAATGACTGCCTTGGTGAATATATGTAGATATTAAACCTCGCTCCATCAGAGAAATGCATATTATGCAAGAAACCTGGCACATGATTAATGCTAACCATACATATTCTGGAAGAATGTGAAAATCTAGGAGATGTAAGACCTACGATGGACATTTCACAGCTTTACTACGAAACTAGAAAACAATTAAATATTAATAAATCGAAACTTAAAAAAAAAATAAAACTTTAACAAATTTAGGTCCTAATAAGGTTGGTTTTATTGGTATTTTGCAACCTTTTAGAGATGCAATTAAGCTTTTTACTAGGGAGCAGACATTTCCTTTTTTGTCTAATTATTTGTGTTATTATTTTGCTCCAGGTGAATGGAGAATATTCAAGGACTAGGGGCATTAAATTACCACCAACATTACTACAGACTTGGATTCATTTGGAAATTAATATCACAGTTAAGAATGTCAGAATTATGGACTATGTTAAATTAATTGTTTATGTCTATAGACTATACCCCACGCATTTAATAACCCAAATTTGTGTATGACTAATAATGATTTCATTACAATATCACATTCATTTAGTTTTTATCATTTATATCACGACTGGCTGGATTCGAAATTACTTTGGTTTAAACACATCATAATTTCAGTCATCCAAGGCCTACTGTAATTAATGAAATCACTGTATTGACAGGAAGTGTGGCCAGATTTCTCGAATGTAAAGTGTATAAATCTTTCACGTGAAACGTTAATTTTATGATTTTCATTACGTTGTTTGGCGATGACTAGATACAAGTCCCAGAAACAAATGCATCTTATTTATCAAATTAAACAAATGTAAGAAGAATATGTCTATGCATATTTATTTGAAATATTTCTGTCTAAATATAAAAGACGTTAGTATAAATTGGTTAATAATGGAGAAAAAATCGCTCCAGCGTCGGGGATCGAACCCGGGACCCCCCAGTTCTACGCACTGGGCGCTCTAACCACTGAGCTACACCGAAGCTCAATCATCAGCACCGGATCGAATCTAAGCGAAAAGTACCAAAGGAAAAAGTTTCGACCTAGTGCTGGTAATTGAGTTCAGTGGTTAGAGCGGCCAATGCGTAGAACTGGGGATCCCGGGTTCGATACCCGGCGCCGGAGATAATTTTTCCTCCATTAATAACCAATGGTAACCATAACAGATAATTTTGTATGGCCAAAAAATTAATCCCTACATAAGTTAGTATAAACCAGACATTTTTATGGTTTGATAAGTATATAAACTAAGTATAATTATTGTATGCTCTATTAAAAAAAATTAAAACCTTTGTGCAGTAAATAAGAACACGAAAATTGCTTCATAATTGAACGTTTTGTGAAGAAGAAATTCATAACAAAAATGAGCAGTCACTACTTTAAACAAGAATTTGCTTTTCAGTGTTCGTTTATGCTTCATCTCTCCATCGTGATCTATAAAAAGAGTGCACGAGGAACTCGGGAAATTATAGTAATTTGGAAGAAAGAATTTTATTATCAAATGGTTAAGTACATAAAAGAATGCAAAAAAGTTACTACAGTCAAAGAAAGGAAACATGCACGGTGAGAGCAACTTGAAGGAATGTTGTTTGTAACTGTTGATGGTGGTGATAATGGCAAATCTAATTTTGAAAGCTTCATTTATAAATAAAGTGAAAAGAGAGGAGAAGAGAGAGAATGCGACGCGACGGTGGGAGTACACATCCGATATTTACGACCTTCGCTCCGAAGATTATTGCATTCAAGAAGCACTTTGTGAGCTCTCTTAAGCTAACGCTACGATGGGTAGTGTTTGTAAAAAAAACGTTAATGTTTTAAGTAAACAGGGTCATTCGTCACCTCGAGCACAGCACAGTAAATGCACGACACCGAACCGCAGTTAACGTGTGCATCACAAAGCTCGTCCTGCTAGAAGAACTAATAAACATTAAGGCTGCGTTAACCACACAGTTCCACGCTGTCATCAATGGTAATGGTTCATTCAGTGTGGGTGTTGTAGTTCAGCCCAAAATTAAGCTAGTTCATAGGAGGGAAATGTGCTTGTTTCCGGATGTGACCTTTAGGAGCAAGTTATTGTTTACTACCAAAATCAGATGAAGAGAACTTCGTTAAATATCTTTCTTCAGATTCTCAGAGCTTTGCCTAGGTTGCGATTTTTAAAAACATCACAAATTCCTATTACATATTTTGTTTTCACTGTAAGAAGTCCAGGATATCGTGATACTGCAAAAAAAAAAAAAAAAAAAAAAAAGTTATTTCTACAGAGTGTTAGAAAAAGTATCCAATATTTTAGAAGGTGATACTATGCATCAAAACAATAAAAAATATCTAATAAACATAAACATGGGTCCTATATCACATACTTTCTGAGATCTGAACACTTGTTCATAGGAGATGCTCAATGTGACGTCCATTTATGGCAATGCATTTTTCTGCCCTGCTTATCATTTTATTGTGTATTGTTAATATTGTATATACCACTGCCACCGGGTGCTTGCCCACTTGCAGTGTAAATAAATACATACATACAATACAGCAGACTACCAGATAATCATACCGTAGTTGGAATACTGATACGTCGCAAGGAATCTTGAAAACAAAAGTCTGGGTGCAGATATGAGCAGGGTTCAGCAGAGACAGTGTTGTGAATTTTGGTAATCAGCATGTGTGGGCTGATGAAAATTTCCATGCAGTTGAAGAAACAAGGCATCAGCACCGATTCTCAATCAACGTATGGGCAGGCGTTCTTGGTGCTACCACAGACATTAACTGGGACTCGGTATCAGGACTTTCTTATTAACGTATTGCCTACCTTGCTGGAGTATGTGCCATGTCAGCAAAGACTGCAGATGTGATTCATGCACGATAGCACACCAGCACATTTTCTCCGCAATATGCGTGAACACCTGACGCTGACATTTCAGGACCGCTGGATTGATTGGTGAGGCCCCACACCTTGATCTGTTCGTTCCCCAAACCTAAATCCCCTGGACTTTTGGTTATCAAGTACAACCAGGTCAATTTAAGACTGCGTGATTCCTTATGCCGAAGGGCAGAGGAATGCATTGCCATGAATGGACGTCACATTGAGCACCTCCTATGAACATGTGTTCAGATCTCAGAAAGTATGTGTTGTAGGACCCATGTTTATTAGACATTTTTTTTTCTTATTTTGATGCATACCATCACTTCCTAAAATATTGGATACTTTTTAACACCCTGTATATTTTACAGAAATGGACATTTCGAGCATTTCTGATATCGAAGAAGTCCTTCGGCTTTCTGTATACAGAGATTTCTACTGCAGTGATTACCTGCCTGGAAGAGCGTTTTCCGTAAATAATTTTGTAACAACTTTTTCGTACTTAATCCTTCATCCTAAGTGTATTTCATGTGAGTGATCCGTTGCTAAGCAAGTAACATCAGAATAGTGTAACGTAACTCATTGCCGTTGCTAAGCAACTGACGTCAGTTGTTGATATTTTTGTAATATTATATTCATTTGACACTCGAGTCTAAACGTTTCACGTTGTTAATAATAATAATAATAATAATAATAATAATAATAATAATAATCACCATCATCATCATCATCTCAGATCTTTTAATATCGAGTTACAACACAACGGGTACCTGAACTACTGAAATTATAATAGGCCTAAGTACCGTATGTGACGACATACATACCGGTATTTAATGGAGACATTGCGTCATCATCATCTTCACGAAATGAGTCTACTGGCCTGTCGGTCTTTAATCTGACAGGTGATCTAGAAGACAATTGTGAATCCGACTCTGATAGGCGGGCCTCCTTCCTGGACCCCCGCAGGTAAGGTTCAAATCTGAGCCAGACCCCTAGAGCCCGGAATCCCAAGCCTTTAGAACCTAGATCAGCATCTGAAACCCGTACTACCCGAGACATCACTCTTATTTTTATTATTATAGATGATAGCTGGAACGAATGAGAAGTGGATAGTATTGGTGAAATGAAAGAGGAAAACAGCAACGAATGTTTTCTCCAGCACAAATTTCACCCAGACTTGACCGAGAATCGAACCGGGTCACATGAACGAAAAGCCAGCGCGCTAGCATTGTAGCCACAGACGCGGCGAAAGGTTATGAGAAAATGTATTAGCTTTCCACATTAATATCCCCTCCAACAAGAATGAATACTTGTTCCCAATCCTGAACCAGAACTCTATCGGCAGCTGATAGAATATCAACACATAGAAGCCAATTAATTCACTCAAGCAATCACTGTTCTCTAGTTTTACTGTTATTGCTGCATCCAATGCTAGACTCCATATAATGCTCACATTTTAAGAGACTGTGTGCTAGAGTAATTCCATAGGGCAAAGTATTACTGTAGGGGTCAGCGAGGTCAAGTGTCCGGACCGCGGAGTCACGAGTCTGTTTCTCCGAAACCTCCACTTGTTTGAATGTGCCCTTCTTTGCAGGTCCACTCCAACCAATACATTTCACCATCGATTTTATAGATCTATATGTGCTGTATCTTAAGGAGAGATGTCAATGAAAACGGTACAAAAATTCTATTATTTATTTATATTTTTTTTTTTCTCTGATTCTTAAAAGGATATGTTGTCAAAATTTAATTTCGAAATTTCATCAGAAAGTGCCACAAAATAATTATTGAATGCCATGGTGCCATGCCTAAACTTTACGCTTCATTTCCGGAAAGATACTTTTTTTTTTTAACTTTGTACCCTTAACTCAGAATCTAATTGCTCACATTTACTTAACTTTGTGTATGTTTTATTTCAATGTCAGGAAAATCTTCATAGCTGGTATATTTTTAATTAGCATAAAATTTACTGTTGCAGAGAAAAATGGATTTTGGACAATTGTGTAAACTAATCAAGTATCATAGAAAAAATCCTGATAAGCAATTACTTTACTACATATGAAGTAGAAGTGCATAAATTTTCATTTAATTAGTTTTTGTGAAAATCGTACACGAGTAAGATGAAAATTACTGCAATCCTTTAAGGCACTCTTGCCCAGAACACTTATTTAATTTTCATGAAAATTCACATGTTGTTACATGCATCACATCGAAATTTCATAACGATATGGTACAAACTAAGGGAGTTCTGAAATGTTTACGTGGTCTAAGGCATCCTGCCTAGCTCTCGAGTTACGGTATGCGCGCTGGTTCGAGTTTTCGTAAGGGAAAAAAATTTCTAGTGAAATTTCGGCCAGTGTATGGGACCGATGCCCACCCAGCATCGTGATGCACTTGGAGAGCTACGATAGGTAGCGAAAATCCGTTTCGCAAACCAGCTATAACGGCTAACCACACGATACCTCCATTCTGGTTGGATGATCGTCCATCTCTCCTTCGGCCACCGGCGTGGCTCAGTCGGTTAAGGCGCTTGCCTGGCGGTCTGAAGACGCGGCCGGGCGCGGGTTCGATCCCCGCTTGGGCTGATTACCTGGTTGGGTTTTTTCAAAGGTTTTTCCCAACCGTAAGATGAATGCCAGGTAATCTATGGCGAATCCTCGGCCTCATCTCGCCAAATACCACCTCGCTATCACCAATCTCATCGACGCTAAATAACCTAGTAGATTATACAGCGTCGTTAAATAGCCAAGTAAAAAAAAATTACTTCAGTATGGAGACGTGAGGCCACCAGCCAGCTCGTCGGTCTTGACCCTTCATGGGCTGTAGCGCCACGGATTTACTTTTACTTTTATAAATTGAAAGTACTTTACTCAGATAAAGTAATAATAGGCTATTTATTATTTTTTAATAATCATAGGCCTAATTAAATTTTATATTTTATATTTTAAAATTCTCTGCGAGGATTTGTTAGATAACATAGGGCAAATGTGTACAAAATTTTAGATCCATATCTGTAACAGGTCATAAGGAAACGTGATAAAGTAGTAATATGCTATTTATTATTTTTTAATAATCATATTTAAAATTTATACAAAATTAAATTATATTTTAAAATTCTCTGCAGGGATTTGTTAGATAACATAGGGCAAATGTGTAAAAAATTTTAGATCCATATCTGTAACAGGTCATGAGGAAACGTTCCTTGTCTTGTGTAACATCAGGTTAGGTCAGGTTAGGTTAGGTCAGTTTATAACCGAGTTCCTGCAATGCTAATTTTAGTACGATACTGTAATTAATATCTGCAATACATAAATTCACTTTAAATAGCCATACCAAATTTCAAATCGTTAGCTCAAAGCTGTGCGATGTGATGATTTGATCAATTAAATACACAGACGTCTCCCCATAATATCCATCGATTTTTCTTGTCAGTGGAATTCTTTTTTCTGAGAACTGCTGGGCAGCCCGACGGCTAGAAGCGCCACATGCAGCTTCTATTACATGTCTCAGTCATTTTCATATAAAATGATTATGGAAAAGGCTCAGTCTCCTGCTTTTCAATTTCTTTCTGCTTCTTTTTATTGTAATATTTCCTAAACTGTCTAATTGGCCAGGGGATAATGGTATACTACGTGGAAGGTAGTCAACAACAGACTAGCTCGGGGTTCCATTCCTCTCGGTAGAAGGTCAGGCAATTATGTGATGATAATCATTGGCTGATGCACTCAGAAGAACAAAGTCAAACAACAGGCGGAGTTGAGTTCCAAACAGGAGGCGAGCGTGGCGTGGACTGTTGACTTGCTAGGGGAAGAAGGCTCCTCTCGCAGCTCGTTAGAATAACCAGACCCGTCCATACTCTACCCACCAAAATGGCCCGCAGCGACATGCGGCGTTGCCGTCTCTCCCGTGCGGCTGTAGCGCTGACTGATCTGTTTAAAAACGAGCTACACAAACAAACGCAAACCATATACAACACCGTTTTTACAATTTTTCTTTTCAGTTCGAATTTAAAACAAACCATACATTTAAACCTGCTTAATTTAGACACCTGCGGTTAATCACAGATGCGGTCATTTGACCAACTTACAAGAGCACCAGTTCTACCGGAATAAAAACAAACACGCGATATATCCAGTCCAGAGAGGTTTATGACAGAAAACAGCTCTATGTCGCGAGTTAGCAATTCTGATTTATAACTCGTACAGTCCGTACCAAAATGCCGAAGTGAATATTTCAGTCTGTTAAAGTTCATACATATCATGAAGCACACACATTTAAATAGCGCAGCTTTTTATTTATGTCAAAAAGTATACAGATTACCTGTATTACTTCACAGCCCCCTCGTAAGATGCTACTGGTCTCCATTATCTTGTGTTTATTTGTTGTTGTCTAAATCGGTGGTTGACCAGACGATTATAAAGTCAGTACTAGTAGTATAATATTGTAGTTCGATTAATAGTAGTAGTCACTCATAGGCGCAGACATTTGAAATATTGGGGGAGGAGGAAACTGCGCAAATGTACGAGAAAACATTAATTGCTGTTTCTAAAAAATTTCCTTAGATGTTTTACAGAAATAACATCTTCTGATTTTTTCATATAATACTTATTTACTTACAAATGGCTTTTAAAGAACCCGCAGTTTCATTGCCGCCCTCACATAAGCCCGCCATCGGTCCCTATCCTGTGCAAGATTAATCCAGTCTCTATCATCATATCCCACCTTCCTCAAATCCATTTTTATATTATCCTCCCACCTACGTCTCGGCCTCCCAAAAGGTCTTTTTCCCTCCGCCTCCCAACTAACACTCTATATGCATTTCTGGATTCGCCCAAACGTGCTACATGCCCTACCCATCTCAAACGTCTGGATTTAATGTTCCTAATTATGTTAGGTGAAGAATACAATGCGTGCAGTTTTGCGTTGTGTAACTTTATCCATTCTCCTGTAACTTCATCCCTCTTAGCCCCAAATATCTAAGAACCTTATTCTCAAACACCTTTAATCTCTGTTCCTCTCTCAAAGTGGGAGTCCAAGTTTCACAACCATACAGAACAACAGTAATATAACTGTTTTATAAATCCTAACTTTAAGATTTTTTGACAGCAGACTACATGACTAAAGCTTCTCAACCGAATAAAAAAAAAACATTTCCCATATTTATTCTGCGTTTAATTTCCTCCCTAGTGTCATTTATATTTGTTACTGTTGCTCCAAGATATTTGAATTTTTCTACCTCTTCGAAGGATTAATCTCCAATTCTTATATTTCCATTTCTTACAATATTCTGGTCACGAAACATAATCATTATACTTTGATTTTTTCTTATAATACTCATGGAAATTGCTTAATCCAAGATGGTTGAATACCACGGCCCTTACGCATTACCTTTTCCACTTTCACTGCTTTGTTCACCCATAGTTAATCCTTCAGTAATGTTGAACAGTTTTACTGCTACTATTACAACCACGTTCAACATTCTGTTCTCGTTCATTGCAGTTTTATTGTGGGCAGTTTTCTTTATTAAAAATTTATCAATTTTCAATAGTTACATCGCAATCACTGATCACTTAATAAGCACATACCCGCGGCGACAATCATCACAAGAAAAGATCACTGAAACTGTATGTTGATAAAGGTTAATTTTAAATTTCATAACAAATTTAATTGTTTATGAAAAATGTTAAACATTAATAATAATTTAACTAATGTTAGGCAAAAATACAGTCAAATACACTGTTTTTATTGGGTTATTTTACGACGCATAACACTTACGGGTTTAACATATGGATATGAAATAATGGTTGGACATTAAACTGAAAACCAATGACAACACACTTCCTCTCCTACCCGATCTGTTTACATCAAAGGTCGTGTCTTTAATATTGAAACATAACAGTATCGCCAACATCCAAACACTGATCAGCTGAAAGTGACTAATACGATTACTTTGTCTCAGACTAAAATTCTAAATGCAAACACAGAAAAACAATTTTATACCTCAATAATAATGCCAATGATATAAAATAAATTCTGTAAATAACATTGGTATTCATAATATCTGTTTAAAATTGTCAGAATGGCAGTTCCTTTTCCATCGGAACGCAGCTGTTGCTAGCTTCAGCCCCAGTGCGGCGAACTGGCGAACTTCCATAATGATGACACACCTTGCATCGTAAACCCCCCTCTGACTTTACTTTTCTCCCGGAGGAAGCCGTGTCTAGGAACTTCTTGCTTTTTAAAATCTATTGCCCCGACCGGGTTCGAATCTACGAACCTCCGTTACCATGGTAATTTTGCACCGATGACGACAAAAGGGAGTTCAAATACATTTAAATGTCTAGTGCTAGTTCATTATCAAGGAGAAACCAAGGGCCCCAATCATTGAAGGTGGTGGTGATGATGCTGACGTCTTAAAATTGTTATCTGCATCATTGCTTCATGAAAAAAAATCATTTACATCTATGCTTTCTGTAACTATAATGACGGTAGATAAATTCAGTCTTATAAATATTGTACTATTAAACCATTTGGCCACGCTACTGCTGCGTAAATAGCATTGAATTCTTTGATTATGTTTTATTTTATTTCGTTCCGGCAATTAAGCAACGTAATAGAAAATAATGCAACTCATCTATCTCTCGTACACTACACAAGCCTGAGAAAATAACTTTTCTTTGAAAGTGAGACGGTGCTGTTCCATTTTAAAAATGCTTAAAATAAGCACAGTTAGAAAATAAGAATTGTAGCATACTGTCACTGGGATACATCATAAAATGATAGCTCTATGCCTGAAAAATCGAGATCAACTAAGTTCAAATGTAAACACCACTGACACTCTGGAACAGAATTTCTAGACAAAAAAAATTAATGAACAGCAAGACAACGCTGTTTCTTTTTTCTTGTTCTGCATGTGGATAGCAGATCAAAGTGCTTATTTACTACCGCCAGTCAGTCATTAGAACAGTTCCTCTATATAAACAATCTCAAACAAAAATTATAATCTTCTGTTCTCTCTACACCGACAATTAAGTGTTTTAGATACAGCAACTAACCTGAAAGTTAAGCAGCGAAATGTAATTTTATGGAGAATGGTTACAAAAAAGTAACTACACCAACTAAATTTTAATTCGTTACATTCGAAGCAATAATTTGTATATATTTCAGTATAACCTAAAGGACACCGAAGTAAAGGAAGACCTAAAGAACGCTGGTCACATCAAGAGGCCCAGGCTCAACAGGAACAGGCTCAACTGAACCTAAACCTAAAACTAAACGGTTCATGGTGATAATGAACTTTCTTATTATTTTATAATGTTCATGTATAATTTTTGTTTATTAATAATTTCTCTGGATAATACGAAATCTCATAACGAAATCTTTGTTGGATTGTGGTTCCTTTCTTTGCCAGAAAGTCTGCATTTTCCTTTCCTTCCAATCCACAATGAGAGGATATTCATTGTAAAGCAACTGCTTTTGTCTGTTTGTGTAGAAACTTAATCTTGGTATAGATTTCTCTCAGTCTCTTGTCGTCTGATATTAATGAAACAACTACCTGAATTGCAGATTTTTAATCACAAAATATAACTACTTTAGTAAATAAGTTTATTCTGTAAATTAACTGTTGTAGATCGATATTGATAGCTTCTATGTAATTCACCATCGTAGTTCGTTCTCCTAGTGTAAAGTGAAGACAAAAAAGATCACAATAAATACCTGCTCCAGCAATATTATTTTCTTGCCATCTGTGTCAATATGTAACTATTTTGATTTTGAATATAATGCACCTATAGCTTCTAATGTTATTAATTTCATTATTTCTGTGTTTGTGTTAATTTTCTTTATGTTTTCCGAAAGTTGATTATCTTGTATGAGTCTAGGAATTCTCGTCACCGGTTATGTCGTCATTATACCTTCTTGTCACCGATTACATTTCAGTCACCGACGTTCTCGTCACCGATTACGCTTAATAATTTATTAATGTTTTATTGAGAAGATTTAATGAGATTTAAATGTCATTGTAAGTTTGTTTCCGTGGTTACGCATACTGAGATTTAAGTGTCATTATAAGGTTGTTTCCGTGGTTATGCATGTAAGTATAATGAGATTTAAATGTCATTGTAAGGTTGTTTCTGTGGTTACGCATATAAGTATAATGAGATTTAAATGTCATTCTAAGGTTGTTTCCGTGGTTACGCATGTAAGTATAATGAGATTTAAGTGTCATTGTAAGGTTGTTTCTGTGGTTACGCATATAAGTATAATCAGATTTAAATGTCATTGTAAGGTTGTTTCTGTGGTTACGCATATAAGTATAATGAGATTTAAATGTCATTGTAAGGTTGTTTCCGTGGTTACGCATAATGAGATTTAAGTGTCATTATAAGGTTGTTTCCGTGGTTACGCATATAAGTATAATGAGATTTAAATGTCATTGTAAGGTTGTTTCTGTGGTTACGCATATAAGTATAATGAGATTTAAATGTCATTGTAAGGTTGTTTCCGTGGTTACGCATGTAAGTATAATGAGATTTAAGTGTCATTGTAAGGTTGTTTCTGTGGTTACGCATATAAGTATAATGAAATTTAAATGTCATTGTAAGGTTGTTTCCGTGGTTACGCATGTAAGTATAATGAGATTTAAGTGTCATTGTAAGGTTGTTTCTGTGGTTACGCATATAAGTATAATGAAATTTAAATGTCATTGTAAGGTTGTTTCCGTGGTTACGCATATAAGTATAATGAGATTTAAATATCATTGTAAGATTGTTTCTGTGGTTACGCATGTAAGTATAATGAGATTTAAATGTCATTGTAAGGTTGTTTCTGTGGTTACGCATATAAGTATAATGAAATTTAAATGTCACTGTAAGGTTGTTTCCGTGGTTACGGATATAAGTATGATGAGATTTAAATATCATTGTAAGGTTGTTTCTGTGGTTACGCATATAAGTATAATGAGATTTAAATATCATTGTAAGGTTGTTTCTGTGGTTACGCATATAAGTATAATGAGATTTAAGTGTCATTGTAAGGTTGTTTCTGTGGTTACACATATAAGTATAATGAGATTTAAGTGTCATTGTAAGGTTGTTTCTGTGGTTACGCATATAAGTATAATGAGATTTAAATGTCATTGTAAGGTTGTTTCTGTGGTTACGCATATAAGTATAATGAGATTTAAGTGTCATTGTAAGGTTATTTCTGTGGTTACGCATATAAGTATAATGAGATTTAAGTGTCATTGTAAGGTTGTTTCTGTGGTTACGCAAGTAAGTATAATGAGATTTAAGTGTCATTGTAAGGTTGTTTCTGTGGTTACGCATATAAGTATTTGGCAAAAAGTTTTAGGTGTAAGGTAACGTTCTTAAGAAGAAAGTCGAGGATTTAGACAGAAGGATTAGTGGGATGCAGAACGATACTCTGATTATAAAAATGATGATGTTCTTACATATTTCAGAGCCATCCGACACAATTTGGAACATTAATCAGAAAACATTTTATACAATGTACTTCTGAATATTTTGCTTGTCAAAATAAATAATTATTTTTAAGAAAATGTGTACTGGAGACCAAAATATCGGGTGACCAAAAAGTCGAAGTGACCAAAACACCAGGTGACAAAATTGCAGTGATGAGAGTTCTGGTGATGAGAATTCCACTTCCCATCTTGCATATCATTGTATTCAAGTGGGGATCGTTAGATCTACTTCAGTGTATATTTCTGTCAAGTGTTTTTTTATGTATTTATAGCTATTGTTGTTAAGCCTTGAAAGTTAGAATTTCCACATATAAACTTGTTGCTAGGGAAACCATTCTTCATAACACAAAACTATACTGAAATAGACCCATTACAGTGTAGTTTTGTGAAGGTTTCTGTAATAATATTACTCTAAATTTTCAATGCAAAGTATACTATATTTGCAATTTTAAAAATGTAATCGTGCAGAAAATGTCGTACAATCCGTTTGTGAAATGCATTACAAAATCTCGGAAATTGAAAAACTCGCTCTGTTCGTTTTCAAACTTTTCCTCGATTTTGTAAAAAGCACTTTCCAATCTTGTATCGTAATATACTATTGTGCGAGATCGTGCGTATTTGCTTGGTTTCCGCACAAAACCAATCCGCGGTAAGTCTAAAATTCCACATTCAGGATTCCCAACCGAACAACAATAACAATTTCCCTCTTCTTACCGCTTAAGTGACATATTGATTTTACTGCTTTAGGCTTTTAACATATTATTTTTAGAGACGTTCACTATAGTAATAATTATAAATTGGAAACTTACCACTGCAATTTCACCTAAATTGCACTGTTAATTATTGTTTTTAAATATTTGCAAAAATTAAGTAAACTCTACAACTCCCCTAAAGTTACTGCATTTCGTGATGCATGTAACATTAAGGAAGCCGTTTGTTTTAAGTTCGCATTTATAGACTGGGGGGAGAAAAAGACAGACGTATATCACGGCCTGCTGGTGTATAGTAAACACAGAAAACATTTTAAACAACAATGTTGAAGATAGATATTTTTGTTTTCCAAATTTGCCGCCATTGAACAGAAACCAAGATAGAGATTTCATTGCAACTAATTAGAAATTCCTCTTTCAGGTATGTAATAAACAATCTTCGCACAAAATAATGTCCGAAACACGAGCGGTATGTTTTCTTTCAATTTTCGGAAATTAAAAAAGCTCAACTACGTTTCGCTTTTTCAAACTTTTCCTCGAACATGAAAACTTCAACATACCGCTCTTGTAACGCATATTACTATTCTGTTCTATTAAGTTACATAACTTATTTCTATTTTCATACAAAAATTTTCTCATAATCAACAAATGTTACAAAGTTAAATTTTCTGTTCCTTTCAAAAATCTTAACTCCAGCGTTTAAAATTACAGTAACAAAAAAGTTCTGACTACGGCCGACATACAAGAAGAAAGTTAGAGAAGCAGCAGTTAAGCTTACAGGAAACAGAAATCATTTCCAACTATAATCCGCGGTAATCGCAGCGTCCATGCAGTCAATGTCAACCAACTTGTCTTGGAGTGAATGGAATTTATACAATCTTCTTCGTTCGCTAAAAGACGTACGGAGAAATCATGGAAGAGAATTTTAATATACCTCTGCGGTTACATAGTTTGTAAGAGCGCAAAAGGAACAGCGGAAAGTACACGCGGATATTGTTAGTAAGACGTCTTTTAAAATTGTTGATGGCAACTAGCGTGAAGACTTCATGGAGTCCAGCCAGACCTTGCGTCACCGCCAATGCGATATTTATAACGAGACCAAGGACGGTAAATAACCCGAAGTGGGAAAATAGAACACACAAAGCACCGGCAATCCCAAACATTTCAAATGCCATCCGTTAAACTGCCATCTATGTCTCCACTTAGAGAATGGATACCATCTCACTGTTCATTCTGCTCCCGACACTAATGGTAATTCGGATGAGCGAATCCGATAACGAGAAAGGAAGAAATAGTAAATAAAATGAGCATGTTACGGACGCGTCCAAATACTAAAGAATTGTTTCCTGTAATTTGTTACTACAGAAACTAAAGCTCTGCCCTCGGTAGTGCTATGTGACAATATAATAGTAATATACGTTACAAGAGCGGTATGTTGACGTTTTCATGGTCGAGGAAAAGATTGGAAAAGCGAAACGTAGTTGAGCTTTTTTAATTTCCGAGAACATGAAAACAAACATACCGCTCGTGTATCGTACATTATTTTGTGCGAAGATCGTTTATTACATACCTGAAAGACGAATTTCTAATTAGTTGCAATGAAATCTCCATGTTGGTTTCTGTTTAATGACGGTAATGACGGCAACTTCGGAAAACCAAAATATCTTTCTTCAACATTGTTGCTATAAAATGTTTTCTGTGTTTACTTTACTCCAGCAGGCCGTGATATACGTCTGTCTTTTTTTTCCCCCAGTCTATAAATGCGAACTTAAAACAAACGGTAAGGTTAAATGTAATGATTTATTTTTCATTTTAATATTTTAACAATATTATTTATATAACATATTGCAGTAATAACATCCGCATCTGGAATCTTGTTGATTTTTTCACGGCTTCCTTAATGTTACTTGTATCAGGAATGCAATAAGTTTAGTGGAGTAGTAAACTTTACTTAATTTTTGCAAATATTTAAAAACAATAATTAACATTGCAATTTAGGTGAAATTACAGTGGTAAGTTTCCAATTTATAATTATTACTATGTTAAACGTCTCTAAAAATAATATGTTAAAAGCCTAAAGCAGTAAAATGAATGTCGCGCTTAAGCGGTAAGAAGAGGGAAATTGTTATGTGTGTTACGTTGGGAATACTGAATGTGGTATTTCACACTTACCGCGTATTGGTTCTGTGCGGAAAACAAGCAAATACGCACGATCTCGCACAAAAATATTTTTAGGCGACGTACTGCTGTTTTAAAAGTTTATAGGCTATTTCTAACGTATATTTTCACTAACATAGACAACTCAAAACTTTTTACATAAGAGCTTTGGTTAGACCTCGCCTGTGGCGGAGTGGTCAGCCTCTCTGCCTTCCACCATGACGACCCTGTTTCGATTCCCGTTTGAGTCCCGAAAGAATTTGTGGTGACAAAGCGGAAACGAGTGTTTTTCTCGGGGTTCTCCATTTCCCCTCACCATTCATTACACTTCACCCTCACTCTGCGAGATCCCGAACCAGGCCTCCAGAACAAATAAAAATAGCTGAAAGTTGTAACCATTGTGTTCAATAAGGACTATAATTAAAAAAAAAATGGATAGAAAACCGTGCATCATGATAATTAGAGCTGAGATTTTTATGCGCTAAAAACAAGCAAAACATGCATCAAAATATTTCCTAAAAACTGTAGAAATATGCAGTAAATATTCTCTCACAGAAATCATAATATTCCATTAAAAGTTCATAGTAATGTATTGTCTGCTTTTTATAAAATTTCATGTTAAAACAACGCAATTGCAGCAATCACAACTCTATGAGTCGCTTTTGTAAAAATACTGCGTGACAATGATTTTTTTTTCAAAATTACTTGCTGAAAGTTTATGACGTTTATAGCGTTTGTCTGTGACAATAGTTTTAAGTGTTGAAAAAACTGCGTTCTACGTCATAAAATGTTATTGGATAGAATTTAAAAAAAGAAGCGATCTTAACTGAAACTACAGTTTTTACATGCTCTCCGTCCAACATTGCAGAAACTTTCTGCAGTTCAATGAGGCCTTTATTATTTTGAAAAGCTCTTCCAAATTGATTTATGATTTTCTGTCCCTTTACTACAGGAACGTCCCTCAAACTAGTTCTACCTTGCGTAATACAGCTGTCGATTCTTTCAGGCATCGATTTTTTCTTCTAGTGTCTTCATATTAGAAACCAGCGAATTGAAGTGAGCCTCGATGTATGCATATCCATGGTCGTGTCTGCGATGCCATAACTTCTTTGGTTTTTCTGATGTTTACAGCAGTTTGTGGATCGAAAGAATACACAACCGTGGAGGATAAATACGAAATAAGAAAATATATGTTTTTACCTCTAAAATGTGCACAAAACTCTAAAATATGCAATTTTATGCACTACCAAATTCTGCCATAACACTGTTCCGCATATGAAACTTATAAATACTTAATCTTACAGTTCCAAGTAAAGCCAAACAAAATATGTTTTTATGCAAAAATCTCATCTCTAATGATAACTAAACAGATTGTGATCTCTGTAGGTTTAAAAATTATTTAGAGAATTTGTGTATTTGATTAAATATTTCTAGATTATAAGAATATCTTTCTAAAGTTAATATAAAATGAGTTTTTGGCTCTCACGGGATTGTGTTCACAAGTTGAGATTAATAAAACTAACTGACAATACTTATACATCTTGATTACACAACTTTTAACACTATACACTTCGGAAACAAAACAAACGGCGCAAAGACCAGCAACAGCCAGTTCTGAAGATGGCCAATAGCAGGCCGAAACATGTTAACAAGTTAATAAATAATACTTGTTAGTCCGACAGGGTTATAGCTTGTCACGAACTTTCTTCTATATTTATATCGACGAGCTTGTGAGACAGGTATCGTACGTAGTGGAACATGGAATAAGAATCATTGAGAAAGACATGAGTACTAAATAAATACAGAATAAAATCGCAACAATTAAACAAAGAGTGAAAAATTATATACTCGTATTAGGCTTATTTTAAAATTTTCACTAACACTGTTATTACACATAAGTACATTCCACTAATAATGGCATCATCTTGCACTTCGCTGCAACAACAGCATTACGCATACAAAGATTTACAGACATCTCCTGCCATTGGAGAGAGAGAAAACTGATACTTCGGGGCACAATAATAGAGGACTGGAACATTTAAGATCAGCTATGTAAGCAATAACAGCATTAACACGTTAACGCTCTCATTGCACCCAGCTGCTCATTTCGACTATCGTTGAAGTTTGTGATGTAAGAAGAAAAGTCATTTTATTATTTTACTAATACGTACATATTCACAATGCCATTTCTGAAGTGTTATTTTTCTTCATTAACCCTTTGCAGCACAGTAAGCCAAGAAATAAAAGCAAAATGCATTTTTTATGTTTTTCATATTATGGATCACAACAAAGCTTGGATAAATTTTTTTCAAATTTTAACTCTGCACACAATTTAAAAAAAAAAAATGTGGTCATTCTGAGCGACCACTATGCCACAGTAAGGATTTTTGTATAATGTACCAATACAGTAGAATATCAATTATCCAAAACAATTGGGGACGGAGGGTGTTCGGATAATTGATTTTTCGGATAACCGATCATTTACGAAAACAAATTGTACCGGTGTCATAGGAGCAGTATGAAACAAAGAAACACTATTAAACACAACAGCGCTAGCGGAACTTCTACATGGCGTCGGCGCAAATTTTAATTTTCCGACTGGAAAGCTTTCGGTCAACCGATGTTTCGGTTGATCGGTATTCGGATAATCGATGTTCTACTATATAACATAATGTGACATTTACAATGGTTCTACAAACGTGTAATTTATTAATGTTGCCCTTTTTATAGTTCAGATATAGGCCTACCATTCATTCATTAGGCTACTTTTGAGGATACAATTTAAAACAGTTCTTTTTGTCGTTCAGGCACAGTGTTATTTTGCACGTTGAACACAGATGGCACCTCTATGTATCCTCATGAGGTGGTTGCATGGTGGAACACCTGTGCTATAATATTGTAGAGAAAGAATGAAAACTGTGGTTCTTCTGAACAGCCACTACGCTGCAAAGGGTTAAATGGTGTAATATTTATAACCTCATGTTCTGCATCTAGTCCTTTTCATTGCGATTGTTGAAAAACTTTTAGGTACTCCATCGTGTGCTGGAACGTAACATATCCAGCGTTTCGGAACAGCATAGGCCTAAATGTTTCAACTTCGGATTGTAGGTCTAGGAAGATTTGAAGGGTCACCTATTCTATCGGGCCCGTTACGCCTGTCTATTCTAAAACTGAGCTTTATTTTATTAGATGATCCTTCTTTCTACTTTCTTAGCAGTCTTTTCCTAATGTTTTATAATTGGGGTTAGCACGACGGTGGGCCTCCACAGAGCTTCTCACTGACAAGAGATAAACATCAGTGCCGTAGAAGGGTTTCCAACCCACGACTGTGACCCTCACACGACGTTAACTTGCGTGTCTTGGCAGTTGAGTACACTGCGCACTGCAGAAAACTCGATATGAATACAAATTGTAAACTACATAAACTGTCAAACTCATACACGAGGTACAGCACAGTATTCTGAATAAGAAACTCTAATCTTTTTACTTGTAAAGTCTATAGTTGACCTACATTAACAGAAAAACAAGAAAGGATTTTCTGAAACGGAAATAATACAGACGACATGCGAATTCAGTTGCTTTGGAAATGCTTAGTCATATCCGATAAACTATGTGCACGATGCACAAGTCTATTTCTATAAACAAGGGGAAACCGTATATAGCAACGGTCATCAAAACACTGCACGCTCGGGCTAGCGTCTCTTACCCGCGGACAAGACACAGCCCTAGCGTGCAATCGTCGCTGCTGGCGGGTATGCTATCTCTCTATCCCTTGTGCACGACGGAGCAGAGTTCCTTACCCTCCATGCATTCTACCCATTTCAGCGAGTGCTGACAACCACTGGTATACAGCATATACATACGTAGAACTTACTTTGAAGAATTTATTAGAATCCATAGGGGAGTTTGTAATATGTTTTTAAAAATGATATTATTCTGCTGTGCTTTCACGTGAGTACGAAACAGACGCGTACACAAGACATGCGTAAGTATAAAAAGTTATTACAAATTTGACGAAGAGCATGGTCATAGAAAGAAAAATACAGAAGATAAACTTGCGAATTCTAAATGAGGCAGTAGAGCAAGTAGACAGCTTCAAATACTTGGGGTGTACTATAAACAGTAACATGAGCTGCTGGCAGTAAGTCAAAAGGAGGGAAGCAATGGCCAAGGAAGTTTTCAATAGAGAAAGGAGCATCTTCTGCGGACCTCTGGAAAAGGAACTAAGGAAGAGAATAATGAAATGCTTTGTATGGAGTGTGGCATTGTATGGGGCAGAAACATGGACATCACGACGAAGCGAAGAGAAGCGAATAGAAACATTTTAAATGTGGATATGGAGAAGAATGGAACGTGTGAAGTGGACAGACAAAATAAGAAATGAAGCTGTGTTGGAAAGAGTGGGTGAAGGAAGAATGATGTTGAAACTGATCAGGAATAGAAAAAGGAATTGATTGGGACACTGGCTGAGAAGAAGCTGCCTACCGAAGCATGCATTGGAAGGAATGGCGAACGGGAGGAGAGTTCGTGGTAGAAGAAGATATCAGATTATAGACGACATTAAGATATATGGATCATATGAGGAAACAATGAGGAAGGCAGAAAATAGGAAAGACCTGAGAAAGCTGGGTTTGCAGTGAAAAACCTGCCCTTGGGCAGAACACTAAATGAATGAATGAATGAATGAATGAATGAATGAATGAATGAATAACTGAATGTCATTTCCGTATTTTTTTCCTATTGTTTATTATTACCTGTATATTATGTATTTAATTTATAACTAAGTCAATTTTGTGCATTATGTTTTTATTATTGTTTAAAATTATGTATACAGGTTGCAAATTTATGTCATGTTCTTGCAATATTTCTACACTTTCGTTTACAATTCTAATTAATTTGTAACTGAACGTAAGTTTTGTAAGATGTCTTTGGTATTGTTTATTGTCTATTAATTCACGTATTTATATTATAACTATAACTCATTTCTCCTATTATTTCTTTACTATTGTGTATCATTTCTATATAGACTAATGTATTTAATATGTAACTAATTATAACCCTAATGAACCTAAGGGTAAAATAGGCTTACAATATTTTGATGATGATGATGATGATGATGATAATGATAATAATAATAATAATAATAATAATAGTTGAATAGGTTAGGTGATGAAGGCATCCTTGTCGTAGCCCTGTCCCTACTCCACTTCCCTCCGACATTTCTTCTCTTTACCCGACTTCGACTACTTTCATATAAAGAATACTGAATAGTCTCCTCTCTTCCCAATTCATATGAATTTTCTCGGCCACAGTCCTAGTAGGTCTACATCACCCTTTAATTCAGATAATGGAGCGTACTCCATCATTTTAACCGAGCAAGCTAACTCCTTATCAAATACTGTGTGACACTTCAAGATTAATGAAGAAAACAAACTTCTCCTGTTTTCGAATTATCTCCAGTCTGTCCTCCGTACGGCGACTGTTCCGACAAGGGCTGTGTAGATTATCGGCACGGAGACGACAAGACGGTTCGCTTCCGCTCTGGGGCATTTTCAGGACTTTCAAACAAACTTCAGTATTCTACCTATGTCCGATAAAATTTATGGTAAAGACATGGACTGGTCTAAAAACGTTTTATGCATATAATAATCTCAAAGTTCTCCGTTTATATTGTGCCCCCGAGTGATGTGATCGATAGCCTATCCAATTTCTCACCAAAGTATGGATCGACATATTATTAAAGATGAAGTTTCTCTATCCGTAACAATGGAGAGATTTCTCACGGCTAGATCCCTCACTACGAGTTCTCACCGGGGCAAGAACGGAAATTAATGCTGGGAAATATCAGTGCAAATGCGGAAATCAAGTTGAGAAGCATCGTTTGTCAAAACGTCCACTGAACGAAGCGCATCGGTGTAAAGGTAACCGGCTAAATGCACTGCAACACTCAATGCATTACTGAAATAAAAGCTTACCACACCTACTGTAGTAGGTAGGCCTAACTTTGAGTTGCGTATCGCTCTTTACGGTTAATATGTGATTTGCTATGTATAGGGGTCACTGAATCAGAGATTCACAAACTGTACCGCGGCTTTAATATACGTATACTAGGAATATTCTGAAAGTATGGGACCGGTAGAACATTACCGACGATCAAGAGTTCGGAATAGGTTTGTGCATGTGCAGTCTGTTAAGATGAATCACAGGGAAGTTATGGATCAATTTGTTTGATTAATTTTCGTTATGAATTATTGGTTAAAACTTGAGAATTCAATCGAGAATCCGAGAAGTTGTGAAGCTGAAGCAGGCATTAAAAATCCGCAGCTGCATAGCTTTACTGTGCTGCATTTCTTTACGTAGAACTATGTGTGGGTGGTACGAGAAATGAAACCAGAATACATGGAAAGCCGGAGAACACTGGAAATGCAAGCAGAAGGGGAGTGTAAGGAGAACAAAGAGGAGACAAGGGGAAAACAAGGAGAACAAGAGGAAGACGAGAACAATGGGAACGCAAGGAGAAAAAAGGGGACAGAAGAACAGTGGGAAAACAATGAGAGAATAATGGAAAAACGAAGAGAACGAGGGAAAATTAGGAGAAGGGGGAAAACAAGGAGAACAAGGGGAAGACAAGGAGAACAAGGGAAGACAAGGAGAACAAGGGAAGACAAGGAGAACAAGGGAAGACAAGGAGAACAAGGAGAAGAAGAGAACAATGGGAACGCAAGGAGTACAAGGAGGACATAAGAACATTGGGAAAACAATGAGAATGGAAAAACGATGAGAACAAGGGATAATTAGGAGAAGGGGAACAAGGAGAACAAGGGGAAGACAAGGAAAACAAGGAGAAGACGAGAACAATAGGAAGGCAAGGAGAACAAGGGGAAGACAAGGAGAATAAGGGGAAGACAAGGAGAATAAGGGGAAGACAAGGAGAACAAGGGGAAGACAAGAAGAAAATTAGAAGAACAAGAGGGAAACAAGGAAAACAGAATAAGGGGAAGACAAGCAGAAAAAGGTGAAGACGAGGATAAGAAGGAAAATATAACAACACGTGAAAGACAAGTAAAACAAGGGGCAGGTAAAGAGAAGAAGAGAAAGACATGAATACAACAAGAACAAAGGAAAGTCTAGGATAACAAGGGTAGTACAATGAAAATAAGGGGAAGACAAGTAGAATAATGGAAGGTGTTGCATTTTTAATGTGACGGTCAATTTTTGTGAAACGAGTCCAGGTACGATGTTTTTTGAAATGAATTGAATTTCGGGAGGAGGCACTATGACCCAGCACTGCGCTAACACTCAAACGAGGCGCATTCCCAAATCCACTAAGGTTCGTTGCGTCCCCAGGTTTCGAGCAGGCAAACCCAACTCGTCCCTAGGCCAGTCCACTCCGTGCGTCGCCAGTCGGAATGGATAACGGAATGGAGAGATGACGACGGAATGATGTAGAGGCCTAATATTGGGAAACTGGAGAACCCCCAGAAAACCCCAACTACGACTTTGTCCGTCACAAGTGTCACTTACTTACAAATGGCTTTTAAGGAACCCGCCCTCACATAAGCCCGCCATTTGTCCCTATCTTGAGCAAGATTAATCCAGTCTCTATCATCATATCCCACCTCCCTCAAATTCATTTTTATATTATCCTCCCATCTATTATCCTACGTCTCGGCCTCTCCAAAGATCTTTTTCCCTCCGGTCTCCCAACTAACAATCTGTATGCATTTCTGGATTCGTCCATAAGTGCTACATTCCCTGCCCATCTCACAATCTGGATTTAATGTTCCTATGGAATTTTTATGTCAAGGTCTGTCCATTCAGCCAAAGCAGGGAATATGATGCCTTAGAACACGATGCTACGGCGGTGTACATTACAATATGATTTTAATTGGTTTATTTACAACGCTTAATCAACTGCGATGGTTATGTAGTGTCTGAATGAAATGAAGGGAATAACGCCAGCGAAATAAGTCCAGGGTCCAGCGCCGAAAGTTACCCAGCATTTGCTCTTAATGGGTTGAGGGAAAAATCCCGGAAAAAACCTCAGTCAGGTAACTTGTCCCAACCAGGATTTGAAGCCGGGCCCGCTCGTTTCAAGACCAGACATGCTAACCGTTACTTACTTACTGGCTTTTAAGGAACCCGGAGGTTCATTGCCGCCCTCACATAAGCCCGCCATCGGTCCCTATCCTGAGCAAAATTAATCCAGTCTCTATCATCATATCCCACCTCCCTCAAATCCATTTTAATATTATCTTCCCATCTACGTCTCGGCCTCCCTAAAGGTATTTTTCCCTCCGGCCTCCCAACTAACACTCTATATGCATTTCTGGATTCGCCCATACGTGCTACATGCCCTGCCCATCTCAAACGTCTAGATTTAATGTTCCTCGTTATGTCAGGTAGCCTAAAGGATACAATGCGTGCAGTTCTGTGTTGTGCAACTTTCTCCATTCCCCTGTAACTTCTTTCCCTTTTAGCCCCAAATATTTTCCTAAGCACCTTATTCTCAAACACCCTTAACCTATGTTCCTCTCTCAAAGTGAGAGTCCAAGTTTCACAACCATACAGAACAACCGGTAATATAACTGTTTTATAAATTCTAACTTTCAGATTGTTTGACAGCAGACTGGATGATAAAACCTTCTCAACCGAATAATAACAGGCATTTCCCATATTTATTCTGTGTTTAATTTCCTCCCGAGTATCATTTATATTTGTTACTGTTGCTCTCAGATATTTGAACTTCTCCACCTCTTCAAAAGATAAATTTCCAATTTTCACCATGCTAACCGTTACTCCACAAAAAAAGATGAATTTATACATTCAATACTGAAAACTTTTAATTACAAAGTGCTAATTATTAAAATATGTTTGCACTGGTTCGTCACGTAAAAAGTCCGGAAGCATACTGTCTTATGCTGGTGTATATAGCAGACTATTTTGTGGAAATCACGCAGCAGCTTATGTCTACAAGCAAGCACAGGGAGGAGAAGGTATGCAGGGGAAAGCAAATAACATGGACGTCGTAAGAACACAGCTCCTTCTCACAGGTAGATCAACAGAAACATCTGTTCTATAGTATGAGGAGGCTTCTCAGCCTTATCAACAGCTCCTCTGACACACAACATTTTCATTCACCGCGGCTCTCGCTCCTGCATTCTATACGGCACCATTAAACATCGCCCAGTTATGTGCGCACAACTTGGCAGGCATAAGACTGGAACAAATTAAGTTAAATGCCAACTTGATTGGCAGTCCAATTACATGTGATTGCTGTATTTTCCTGTGTGTGACATGGCTGCCGAAGGCTGTTTTGCGTACGTCGCTGTTGCATTCAACGAAGGGAACTGCAGAGTGTGTGTTACTCTTATTATGTCGAGTCGCGTACTTTCACCAAGTACGTACGAGGACAGGGGACAACATGGCGGACACAACTCCACCTCCAGAGTAGACCCAACTAAGTGCTATGCAGAGGTAAGGTCAACAGAAGGATCTTAAGAACTTGGCTGTGCCTTCAAACACAATGAAGACGGTCGACAGCTGAGGATACTAAACAGAGTAGCAATAGAGAGAACAATCCAAACCCAGCACTAAGTCCCCGTGATTTTCAGAAGTAAAGAACTTGTCAATAAATCATGTGTACTCAACATGTCACACGCATCTGGAGGGCATGAAAGTTAATTTGTGTGAACAAATAACGTCACTGCCTTCTCTTCCATTAGCAGGTACATTCAAACTATTCGAAAACATACAGGTATAGGATGTATAAAAAATGTGAACCACGGCGTTGTATTGACTCATGTTCTCACATAAGAAATCACAAGTTTTAAATGACTGCATTCACGCTAAGATGTGTGCTTCTATGACTTTATGGCCACTGCTAATTACAGATCATTAACATAAGGTGTGAAATGTAGCATCTTACGCAATAGCTCGGCGTAAGCACGCCATACAGTGAGCAAGGAATTACGGTAAAACCTCATTAAATTGAAATTCTCAATATGTAATTCCAATTGCTTTCCAACACCTGGTAAAACACCACAATATTGTACTGTGCTTTAATTTACGTACAATGAAACAAAATTTAAACTGCCTAATTCTTCAAAATTACTATTTCTAAGTCTAACATTTTCTACCATACGCTCACCATCTTTAAAGTATTCTAAATAAAGAATTTCAGCATCGAAAGTGGCCGCCATCTTTACAACAGATAAAAGCGCCGTTTTCATTCTAAAGGTACCGTCAAATAAATTAACGACGGATTTAACGACACCTTTGCCCTAACGCTGCGTGCTCAATCGTAAAAAAAAGCAACCGTATCAATAACCAAATTAATGACGCATTAAAAATACGAGTACAATCAACATTGGTGAAGCCGGCCAGCCATCAGTCTCGCGAAAAATAGGATGTGATTGTGTGACGCCAAATCGACGGTCCTTTATGGTGAGTGTTCCTCCTTGTTTCAATAACTTACTTACTTTTAGAGAACCCGGAGGTTCATTGCTGCCCCCACATATGCCCGCCATCGGTCCCTATCTGGACTCCTTCAAGTTCTTGCTTGTTTCACGGGGAAATGACGACTTATACAGATATGTGAAGTACGGTATATCACCACGAGTGGTAAGGTACAGTCCCTATCAAAAGTTTAAGGACATCCCTCCATAAGTAATATTTCACTCCTGTCCATATACTTATGTGAAACTCCCTGATGTTTATATAGGACCAAATTCCTGTGAAAAGTGAAGTTGTTACTGCGAACCCAATTTGTCTATCTTCCAAACTGTGGATTATATAACAATTTGTCTATTAGGAAACTTGTTGAAAAATTACATATTTTGTAGGAAAAAAATTAATTACTCCAGAATGGGTTGATTTAGATCAGTGAATTGGAATGGAGTTAGATATTATCTCCAATCATTCTTCCACATCCCAATAATTTGCGACTTTCACATAAGTATAGGACAGGAGTGAAACACCACTTATGGAGGAGTGTCCTTAAACTTTTGGTAGTGGCTGTATAGTATACAGCTCTGAAGGCAGGATAGGAATGCACAGTGTGGCGGATGGTGGGACCGGTTTAGCAGGGCTGCACAATCGACACGCAACTCATTCCATGACGGGTGTATAAAACAAATTTGGACTTAAGTGCTTAGGGATGCTCCATATATCAACCACTCTATATACCTCTATCACATGTACATGAACACAAATGATGTTACGGATCAACAGTGCGCGTGATTAAAATTCAATAGACCTTAGTATTTAATCGCCTTCCAGATTACTATGGAAACTATTTATGGAATTTCATTCTACTTGCTCCTACAGCAATAAAACACATGACAAATACGCGTAGTTTGATAGTGATTTTTATTTACACAAAATTAAGTACATAAAACACAAAAAATCAGGAACACCCGTATCACCCGTATAAGGAAAGCTCGTACTCGGGTGTAGTTCCATCTACATACAAGAAATACAAACGTTAATATAGTCCGAGCGTTCAATTAATACCCAGCTGCTGTCAAAGACGACGAAACGCTTTCCTTTGAAAAGACAGGATAAGAAGTTGTTTATTGGTTAGGTCATCTCAGATGCAGCTTCAATCACAGGAAGCGGTAACATATGTCTACAATGATGCGTTAACAATTGTAATTGACCTTCTCATATCTACTCCACGTGGAATAAAATCAACGTTATCGTATCTCGACTTCATTGTTAACGACAAAAAAGGCTAGTAATTTTAATTTCAATTTTAATTAGACTAAAAGTTATCTTATAACTTAACGTTTATTCACTATTGATGGTGGTGGTAGAAATCAATGTCTTGATATCGGTATAAAAATAATTGTAACTACGGATGATCTTTACAACCAAAACGTGACAACACCGCTTGACATTACAAGTGCAAAAAAATATATATAATACAAATCCTGCCGCTAGGCTAGTATTAAACGATTTTACACCACGCAAAAATAGGCTACCGGTACATATTATATAAAAAAAAACAAATAAAAATAAGATCACAAATAAACTTTATACATAGAATTACTTTAAATATAATTTATAGGCAGACATTTGTTTTATTGAACTTAATAATGGAAAATGTTTAAAATTCTACGTACATTTCAATTATAAATAAACTGTACGTAAAATACTGATGGGTTTCAGTACTGTCGAAATCCTGCTTGAAACGTGTTCTCGTTCCAGTGAATAAGGCCATATAATTCGTGCTGTGTTTAGTTTAAGTTTTGTTAAAAGTCCTTCATGCAGACGAAAGACATCTCCACGTGCCACACATGCATTCTTTATCATGGGGAAGATGTGAACAAAATCCACTCTTTCAAACGTGAGACAGAGACCACAAACCGTTCTAAAAGTAGATAAAGAGAAAGTTCTTCGCTCTATCAAGTGAGCTACGGAACTTCTCGAGCTGTAACTAACGGAACGAGCCAGTCCCATATTGTCATCTAAAGATTCCTCGCGCTTTTATGATTATCACAAGGAATGGTAAAATTCTTGCACCTGCCGCTCTTAACCGATGTTCACCTGTTGATATTTGAGAATCCTAGAGGCTATGCGGCACCCACGTGGATTAGCTCGAACACAGGAACACTTAACACTAGCATTAATACAAACTGGACGACAAAGCCCTCCAAGTGTTGGCAACATAACAGGACTATAAAGCGTCTATACGGCATTTCTAGTCTAGAAAAATGTAGGGCCTACTGGGCTTATGAGGTTGTCAGTCCCATTTTGTGTATGACTGTTCTATTGGTAGATCTAGTAAGGCGGATTTTATTTGGGAAATATACAGGGTATTTCATAATTAACGAGTCTATCGAAAAATTAACTATTTTGAATAAGTTTTTGAAATGATGTTCATCTCACGAGAAAGCATCCTTCCCGGTGCCGTACAGTCGATTTGGAAACAAACATCCCCTCCCCTCGCCACCAGACCTCTTAAACAAGATACTGGTTAGTGTTTTAAACCTTTATTAAAAAACATACAATGTAAAAATAGTTTCAATTGTTGATCAATTATGGTGTTCAATTTTCAAAATGTCTTCCGTTCTGCTGAATGCACAAATGTAAGCGACGTATCAACTCTTCATGGACTCTGGTGAGCTGCATGGCATTTTATCATTCCAGTCTATCACAACAATGTGTATAGGCATGGCCGTGTGCCATTATCCTTGGCGTATAGAAGGCCGTGCTTCAAGTCATTTTAAGTTGGCATCAAATGCACATTACACGTGGATAAGTAGCTTCCTCTGGAAGAAAAAATGGTTATATCAACATGGGTCCGGAAATGCTTGGCTCCTGAGTAGGATTTGCAAGTATGATTATAGTGCATTCCAGTGTATTTGCAGGAATACTTACGATGCATTCTGTTTACATTCCTTAGATGAACTGTTCAAAATGTCGGCCTCCTGCCTGAATACAGGTCGCAGCTCGTCGTCTCGTCGAGATCCGAATATGCTTGGCCTCCACGCTCACCAGATTTCAATCCAATTTACTTATTTCTGTGGGGCACTTAAAGTCGTTCGTGTATTCGATTCCTGTTGATAATGATGGAACTTTCCGTCAGCGGATTGTGCAAGGCTGCCAGACAATAAGAACTATGTCATAAATTTGGGAGCATGCTTGTTATGGTTAGCTAACTATTACTTGCCCCCAGACAAAATATTGTAGCCATAAAGAAGATGAGACGTATGAACTAAGTCGTGTGAGAACCACTGTAATATAATAATGCTCTGTAGGCTATATATTCCATACATTATTGTACGGTGATGAACTATATTTGCGTTTTTACATGTTAAACGTAAGAATTGAACATATTCCTTATTCTAGCTGTAAAGCAACTGTAAGAATATTATGGAATGAATAAATACATCCGTCTATCTATGAAATAATCTGAAAGATTATATGAATATAAAAGATTGCCTATGTCTGTAGCTCACCACTCTATGGCGTAGTTCACTTAGCTCATGATTAAGAATACTCTAGCATAGGCCGAAATTAATCTTGTTGATGAAAAAGTAATAACGGTTCCCAGTATTGTTTCAGAAATTGAATACAAAACAGCCTTGAAGCAAATGATGTGCTCTTTACCCCAAGGAGTGTCACCTCTGACGTGAGGTTAACCGAAGTGATGAAACATGATAGCCACGCCTTTTGTGACATGGAACTTAACGAACCATGACGCCTTCCTCAGACAATATTGCACTGCATGTTCATAGGATAAATACGCACAGAATGTCCTGTCAGTGTAGAAATCAATTACTGTCAAAACTGAAAGTTAATTGTACTCGTATAAATGGAATTCCATTACGTAATACATAGACCGGTATTCACCGACATCTTCCTGTGCAAGAGAATTTTGAAAGGTAAACATCATACAAGGGGGCGCGCGATAGCATCGCGGTTAACGTGTAACCCTGCAAAAGCCGGAGGGTTGCGGGTTCGTTGGGAGGGAGACATGGATTTTATAATGCTTCCGTCCGCACTATGGCCCTACTCAATCTCTAACAGAAATTAGTAGGCCTACCAGGGACATTTCCTTGGGTAAAGACGACGGACACCATGTTAAATTAATTATTTCTGTCTTTATGCTCCCCGCATTTATTGATCACACCAATTTGTGTTCGAATAACAATGAATTCATTATTACTAGGGCTAGGATTTTGATAAAATTGCATCTTTTTTCCTAGTAAACCAGAAACATTGCTGCTTTAATATTTATATGTTATGTGATAATCTGAGTGTTTTAAGAAATATTTGCTAGAGCTTTTTTTTTTTTTGCATTTTTTGCCTCTTACAACTCATAAGAGCATTTTTTTTTTGTTTCATTCGGTCATTTTTGGGGTATTTTCATTTAATTTTGCCATAAATTCCCATTATTAATGTAAAATATTATTTATTTCCTTTGATATTTCTTTATATATTATTTTAATCGTTTTTCTACACAAATATTGTCATTTTAACGTAGTGCACCCTCAACGTAATGGATCATTCCAACTACTCCTTCAATATAGACTCCTCTATACCTGCTAGTTCCGGATAAGAATGGCCTTGTGGTGGACTACATGGAACTACATCAGGTAAAATAATTAATGAAAGTGTACTACTTAGAACAATTATGTAAAATTAAATAAACTTGAATGTTGGTACTAGAATTTAATTTAATTACTAGTCTAAATATTAATATTCCTACTAAGCCAATTGAAGAGTCCACTGCAAGAATGATGGATGTCATTTGGAATACATTTTGCAGGAGAAGCAATTGAAAGTTTGAAATGCTTAGCGCTCAAAGCTTAACTGTGATTTTCCGATCATTAGGCCTACTGGACAATGACTATCAGTGTTAATGCCATATAATTCTGTATGTACATTCTATATGTCTTAAGCTATGCATTGACAGTCTTGGTTCATTTTGGACAAGAAAGTGACATCCATCATTCTTCCAGTGGACTCTTCAATTATGTAAGATCAATTTTAGGGCATTTTAAGGGCATTTTGAAAGATTTTTAGTTCATAAATGCATTGTTTTTAGAACATTTTTGCATGATTTATAGGTCATCAAAATCCTAGCCTTAATTATTATATTATTTACGTTTCCCCTTTATGTTTTATCACTGCTGCTTTGATTCGAAACCAGTAGCGTAGCCAGAAATATGGTTTTGGAGGGGACTATTTATAATCAGTGCCATAGAGCAACATTAAAGCTGTATAGCTCTATTCTTAAGTGAAACATGGATGGTTTGAGAAGTATAGACAGCGTCACTGAGATGTTATTGGCTGGTTGGAATGTCTGGAGCTAGCAGACACGCTCTGAATGAAAGTTACAGAACTTCGAACAACATCGAAAGTTCGAACTGTATGAGAAAAAAGTGTGTTGTAAAAACCCATTCAGACACAGGCCTGTTTAAAAAATCTGTTTCATATATACTTCCCGCGATAATAGATACAGACACGTGAATGTATTAAATAATTTTCTTCTTTCTCTCCTCCTTTCCCCATCATTTTACTTGGACAGCTTCAGCCCCCTTAAATCCTCGTGGATGCGCCATTGTTCGAAACTATATTGTTTCAAACACGTAATTTCAGACATCCAAGGCCTACTGTAATTGAAGCGTCGGCTGGAACAACGTTGTATGTCATCTTACTTTGCTATACTCCTTGGCTTGCAACTGTCCATCAATGCAGTACGTGAAATTTTTCCTCTCAAAAGTTTGCTACCCTCATAAGACAACGTTGTACGTGTAGGCCTACACATTTTTGCAGCTCCTGTAAATTTTACCAAATGTAACTTATAACGTTGTTCCAGCCGACGCTTCAATTAACGACGTCACCTTATTAACAGAAATTGCGACCATATTCCTCGAATGTCATGCTCATAAACGTTTTACGTTAAAAATAACATTTAAATCTTGTTTTCGTTATGCTAATTTACGATTTTAAAAATTACAGCGCTTCTGAAACTGTCCCAACTTCAGCAGTTCTACAGATGTCAAAAGGGGTAAGAAATAATACGAACTCAATTACAGCCCTTCTACAGCCAAGGCTGGAACTATAAAATACCTACTACCTCTTGTTATTTCCTGTAAGAGAAGGTCACGTAATAAAGTTCTTATGTTTAAAAGCTTTCTGTCAACGATAGTTATACATAGTAGGCTAACTATGCATAGTCAATCGTTTGCTGAATCAGTGTGCTTTCTAACTCGTTAATTTCCCAGTTATAAAAGAAAGGTATGCATAGTTTTTTAAAATCCTTCAGCACCTGTTTTCAGCTCGCTAATAATGGTGTGAAAATGAAATTTCACCGTGACTAACTCTTACGAAGGGTCTTATGCACGTGCCGTGAAGCAAATTACAGCTCTCATACAGCTCAGAGGCGGGGACACTGAACTCTTGTTTTCAAGCACTTCTGTCTGCGATTTGCTGAAGGACAACACGTTGTCATAGTGTTATTACCTTCCGTACAAGCTATGACACCTTTAAGACCTACTGGTACTTTATGAGGACTGTGTCTAATTCAGTACTACACTTTACTCCTTTAGTTCTGTATAATTAACCACAGGCTCTAACAGTAAATATTAATTAACAACATTATTATAAATGTACTTTATACCAACGATTCATAAAACGTGGATCGAGAACCAAAGACGTTCGTGAGAAACAATTACAATGTAAGGATTATTGCTAGAGAAATTGATATGCAAAGACAACACAAACACAGACAGTGTTCTTTGAATTAACTTATATTGTACAATATAACAGAACTAAACCATACAATTTCCAACCGTCATACCAAAGTGATTGCTTTTGTGGGTAAATGGACTGTGTGCTCTGAAATTGTATTTGAGAACTGTACAACTGAAATGATAAGTAATTTTAATTTCGTTGGATAAAAAGGAGCATCTTCTAGGGACCTCTGAAAAAAAAACTAAGGAAGAGACTAGTAAAATACTTTGTGTGGAGTGTAGCATTTTTTAAAATTGTGGTTTATTTAACGACGCTCGCAACTGCAGAGGTTATATCAGCGTCGCCGGTGTGTCGCAATTTTGTCCCTCAGGAGTTCTTTTACATGCCAGTAAATCTACTGGCATAAGCCTATCGGATTTAAACACACTTAAATGCCATCGACTTGGGCCGGAATCGAACCCACAACCTCGAGCATAGAAGACCAGCGCTATACCAACTACGCTACCGAGGCAGACAAGTGTAGTATTGTATGGGTGAGAAACATGGACATTGCGACGAAGTAAAGAGAAGCGACTAGAAGCATTTGAAATGTGGATATGGAGAAGGATGGAGCGTGTGAAATGGACAGAGTAAGAAACGAAGCAGTGTTGGAAAGAGTGGATGAAGAAAGAATGATGCTGAAACTGATCAGAAAGAGGAAAAGGAATTAGCCGGGTCACTGGTTGAGAAGAAATTGCCTACTGAAGGATGCACTGGAAGGAATGGTGAACGGGAGAAGAGTTCGGGGCAGAAGAAAATATCAGATGATAGATGACATTGAGATATATGGATCACATGAGGAGACAAAGAGGAAGGCGGAAAATAGAAAAGACTGTAGAATGTTGGGTTTGCAGTGAAAGACCTGCCCTTGGGCGAACACTATGAATGAATGAATCACATATCCTATAACAGGGAAACAGATATCCATAATAAAATACAGAATTATTCGTTTGAGAAGACATGAAATAAAACGTTGTAACGTGAGAACGGTTACCACTTATTTTTCAGTTATTTGTAAATATATTTCAGGAGATGTGTTTTGACCAAGATCTCCACCATTGTGTAGGCCTACATAACACAATTCACGTCGTTAGAAAACTAAAGCAATTTTTCCTCAGATTATCAACATCTCTTGGTTGCTGTTCACAGCCATATTACTTCACAAAACCTAAAACAAAGAAACCAAGTAGGGTAGATATTGTCAAGTGTGGAGAATTTGGAGGCTGGTTTAGACCACTCAGTCACCGCAAACACTGTTTTATTGTAATCGGCGGGTCTCTATTTTTAATGCCTAATGATGGATCATAATTCTTTAGTAATGGAAAAGGAAGGGGAAATGGGTCTAATTCTCCAAAGTTAATTATAATATTTCTACACTGTGAACATAATAAATAAATACTGGGCGTTGAAAAGGTTAATGGCTCTTATAGTTCCACGCAATGTCGTATTTCCGCGAAATAGCCTTTGTAATTGCTCGTGGAAATAATTAACAATGGCGGATAAATGTATACGAGTATTCCAATTCGCCACACAGGAGCTGCCGCCAAGGTTTTATTTCAACGTAAGCTCGTTTGGATGAACACAATGCGAGCCAAAACAAACACAGGCGTACGATCCAGAACTTCATTGATCTTGTAAGAAAAGATGCGGGAATCGTAAACCGGTAACACAGAGACCGAAACAAATTCAAAATATTATCAAATAACCATTAGAGCGTTTATGACACTACCACATGTACGACGCTAATAACAAGTCCAGAAAAAAATATATGATATCGCTTAGCGTTGTTCAAATGGCTTTCTGCGGGTGCCTTCAGCAGTAAGAACACAACTCCAATTTCTAAATACCTCTCTAGAAATGTCAAGTATTATATTATAATGTACACAATATTAATATGTTATTACTAAGTCGCGGAGTTTCAGGATTTAACGTACTGAAACCAGATTTCTTCGAAGTGTTTTTTTTTTTTTTTTTTAAGATTCTATAGGTTTTAAATTGCAATTTTGAATGTCACTTTTTTTAAAACAGGAAGTAAAGCGATATTGCGAGTCACGTGGTTAGTCGGAACAGTATAAGTGATGACTAGGGCTAGGATATTGAGGACCTATAAATCATAAAAAATGTCTTAAAAACAATGCATTTATGACCTAAAAATCTTTCAAAAATGCCATTCAGTGCCCTAAAAGTTGATCTTACATTCTAAAATTGACTTAGTAGGAAAAGGAGTTTTGTGCTGCTTAATATTTAGACTAGTAATTAAATTCTAGTACCAACATTTAAGTTTATTTAATTTTACATATTTTTTTCTAAGTAGTACACTTTAATTAATTATTTTACCTGATGTAGTTTCCATGTAGCCCTTCACAAGGCCACTCTTATACGGAATTAGCAAGTATAGAGGAGTCTATATTGAAGGGATGGTTGGACTGATCCATTACATGGAGTGTACTACGTTAAAAGGGCAATATTTTTGTAGAAAAACGATTAAAATATTGTACAAAATAATGGGTATTAGACACCGGCATAGCTCGGTCGGTTAAGGAGCTTACCTGCCGATCCGGAGTTGCGCTCGGACGCGGGTTCGATTCCCGCTTGGGCTGATTATCTGGTTGGGTTTTTTCCGAGGTTTTCCCCAACCGTAAGGCAAATGTCAGGTAATCTATGGCGGATCCTCGGCCTTATCTCGCTAAATATCATATCACTATCGCCAACTCCATCGATGCTAAATAACCTCATAATTGGTACAGCGTCGTTAAATAACCAAGTAAAAAATAAAGGGTATTAATGTACAAAATATGTAGACAAAATATCAAAGGAAATAAACATTAGTTTATATTGATAATGAGAATTTGTGGCCAAAATTAAATGAAAATGCTAAAAAATGTTCGAATAACACAAAAGACGCTCTTATGAGTTGTAAGAGGTAAAAAGTGCAAAAAAATGCCCTAACAAATATGTCTTAAAACACTCAGTTTATCACATAACATATAAATACTAAAGCGGCTATATTTCTGGCTTACTAGAAAAAAGATGCAATTTCATCAAAATCCTAGCCCTAGTGATGACTGATGATTAGACCTCGGATTTTTAGGTCCTTAAAAATGAGATTCTTGGCAGCTAAGTTAAGTTTTAAAATTATCAAAATACTCTAAAAATACAGTTTTAGGTATCTAAAAAATACAATTTCAGGCAGCTATAGTACGATTTTGTTCATCTTGTATCCACTCAAACTACAATAATAAAAATTACAAGAAATCCAATTAATTAATTAATTAGTATTAAGCATTACGGTATACAATGACAAAGCCAGTAACAAAATAAAATTCTTTTGGTAAGAAACTTTATTTTTGTTATGCCAGATTATGATAGTTATTAATCATTCATAATTCATCGGCCTCATTGGCTCATTGCTCTATGGCTGCCGATAGATAAATGTCAATATTACAATTAAATTCTCTAATTTACCTACGAATTTACAATTTAACACATTATTCGTAATTGACATTACAATAGATAATAAAGGTTTTCTCTATAATTTTTGTTGTGAAACTTTCCCTTTTCTTAGGCAGACCAATTTTATAAGCGAAAAAAAAATATTTCCAATGATACGGTACCGATTGGTTCATAGTGTAATATTCAAATTTAGCAATATTTGTCATGTTGATTTTTTTTAGAAGAATTACATCCTCTCCACTAAAAACTTTCTTTTTCAGTGCTATACACGAAAAAATTAAACACATATTAAAGTAAGCATTTTTGGGCTTCAAAACCTTAAAATAAGTCACAATGGGCAAAATCGGCATTTTTGGCAGAATACAGAAGAATATTAGCCTACATTTAGTAAATATGAAGTATTTTACAACTTCTCGAGTAGAAAGTATTTTTTACTTTTACTTTTATCTTTTTTGGTAAAGCATTTCGAAAAAAAATCAAGCTTTAACTTTAGTCGGTGTGGCACAAATCACACTTCATACACCGTACAAGAAACTTAAAGAATCATCGAACAAGTCTCTGGGGAATTATCTGTCAACAAGCTATTCTTTCACGCAAAGAAAGAAAAAAAGAAAGAGAGACATTCAGCATTACTACTAACAATTTCATACAATGTAAGACATGGGACATTCTGCATCTTTGCCAACAACTTCATGCAATGTCAAACAAAAAATCAAGGAACAATCTGCATTTCAGCCAACAACTTCATGAAATGTCAAACAAAATAAGCAAGGAACATTCAGCATCTCTGTCAACAATTTCATGCAATGTAAGACAAAATAAACAGAGACATAAGCATTTCTGCCACAATTTTATGCAATGTAAGACAAAAACAAGGGACATTCAGTATCTCTACCAACAATTTCATGCAATGTAAAAAAAAAAGAAAAAAAAGAAAGAAACATTCAGCAACGATTTCATGTGGTGTTAAACAAAATAAAACAAACATGGAACATTCATGTCGACAATTTCATGTAAAGTAAGAAAAAAGCATGGGATATTCTGCATCTCTGCCAACAATTATTTAATGCAATGTAACACAAAAAACAAAGGGCATTCACCGTTTCTACCAACAATTTCAAGCAGTGTAAGAAAAGACACAAGAGACATTCAACATCACTGTCAACAACTTCATGCAATGTCAAACAAGAAATCAAGGAATATTCAGAATCTTTGCCAATTTAATGTAATGTTGCAATGCAAGACAAAAAAAAGAAACATTCACCATCTCTACCAACAATTTAATGCAATGCAAAACAAAAAACTAGGGGCATTCAGCATCTCTACCACAATTTCATGTAATAATAATAATAATAATAATAATAATAATAATAATAATAATAATAATAATAATAATCAGGGAAAGGATTTATATGTAAATACATATTTACTTATAAAGCTAATATAATTTATATTTTGCATTATCTTTATGTTTCACAATGTGTAGGGTTGAAAAATCCTACTTTTATTTTCCATATTTTTCCATATTTTAGAGTTTAGTACATATTTTCGTTAATTTCCATATATTTTCCATATTTCATATAAAACAGTCCATATTATATTAGGTTTAACAATAAAACAAAACAAAATTCCATTAACTTTTAAAAATACATTTCAACAATAGAGATTTAAACACATGTTCAGTAATCCCTTTAACATCAGAGTTATTTGAAAATTAGCAGTCCTATCAACAATGGGAAAGTAAGTTACAAAACTGTATTAATTTAATTTAAAATTTTTAACAGACTTCAGTTGTGCAGCTCAACAGTTAAATGCCAGTCAGAGTACACATAGGTTCAGTTTTGTAAATCATACTATAAAGACGGTAAATATGCCAAAAGTACGTCATTCAGTCAATTTAAAATCAAAACTAACAAGTTACATTTCAGAATTTAAAGAAGATGGTTTATCAACTGACAATAAAATATTATTTTGTAATTTGTGTCAGTGTGCAGTATCATCTACACAAAAGTTCCTGGTGCAACAACACATTACAACTAGTAAACATCAGGCCAACAAACAACTAAATTCCAAGCAGAGACAATTGTTTTTAACACAACCAACAACATCGAATGTAAGATCTGAGTTTAACATCGACCTGTGCCGTTCTCTCATCTCTGCTGATATTCCTCTCTACAAACTAAAGAATAAGGTCTTCAGGGAATTCCTTGAAAAATATACTCAACATACAATCCCGGATGAGTCAACACTTAGGAAGACGTATGCTCCATCCATCTACGATGAGACAATACAGAAGATAAGAGATGAAATTAAAGATAGTTCAATTTGGGTTTCCATTGATGAGACTCCCGACAAAGAAGGTAGACTTGTTGGTAATGTAGTTATCGGTTTGTTAAGTGAACAATATTCTGAACGAATTCTTTTACATTGTGATGTTCTAGAAAAGTGCAATAACAAAACTATAGTTAAACTGTTCAACGAAGCTATGGGTATCCTGTGGCCAAAGGGTATTATGTACGATAATGTGTTATTCTTTATTAGCGATGCTGCCCCTTATATGGTCAAAGCTGGACAAGCATTATCTGTTGTATATCCTAAATTGACTCATTTTACTTGTGTGGCGCATGCATTTCATCGTGTGGCAGAAGTGGTCAGAGACAATTTCCCTAAAGTAGATTTGTTGATTTCATCAGTGAAAAAAGTATTTCTCAAAGCTCCCAGTAGAGTTAACGTGTTGAAAGAAATGTACCCTGAAATTCCATTGCCACCAAAGCCAATTTTAACTAGATGGGGTACATGGCTAGAAGCAGTTGAATATTATGCCGAACATATAGACTCTATTAACAATGTTCTCCTTGCATTGGACTCTGAAGATGCAGTCTCAATTGATACTGCGAAAACAGTTACCTGTGACATAAGTGTGAAGAATGACTTAGCTCACATTCAGCATACATTTTCATGCATCATAAAAACGCTCAAAAGTCTCCAAAATAGGCACCTTTCACTATCTGAAAGTTTTGAAATTATAAATAGTACTGTGGAACAACTGAATCGTGGTAGAGGTAAAGTTGCAGATGCAGTAAGAGCTAAGGTGGACACTGTACTTTCAAAAAACCCTGGATATGAAGAACTACAAAAGGTTGTTGCTGTGATGAGTGGTGAATCAACAGTGAAGATTAACTTGGACTTATCCCCAGCAGACATTGTGAAATTGAATTATGTACCAGTTACTTCTTGTGACGTCGAACGCTCTTTTAGTCAGTATAAATCTATCCTCAGAGACAATAGAAGAAGATTCACTTTTCAGCACTTGAAAGAAATGTTTGTAACCTATTGTTATGGTAACAGACAATAAAAATTGTGTTTTGTTGAAACTACATTGGAAGATAAGGTACGTCCATTATATTTTTTGTTTAGTTTGATTAAAATGTACCAATATTTAACGTACATAGTCATTTTTTTATAATTTTAAGTCCATATTTAATTCCATATTTTGGTAAAAATCCATATTTAATTCCATATTTTGGTAAAAATAACTACATATATATTTACATATTTCATATATTTTTAGTCCATATAAATCCGTTCCCTGATAATAATAATAATAATAATAATAATAATAATAATAATAATAACACCCACGAAGGGCCAAGACCGACCAGCCGGCTGCTGGCCTCACGGCCACATGTCGAAGCAGAGGTGGACGATCATCCAACCAGAAATTTCATGCAATAATAAGATAAAAATAAGGGACATTCCGCATCTCTATCAACAAACCATTTCACACTATGCAAGACAAAAAACAAAGGACGTCAAGTAGGTCTATCCTATTTAAGGATTTCTTTGCCAACAAGCCACCATTTCGTGAAACCAATGTAAGAAAACAAACAACGGGAATCTAAGAAGTCTCCGTGAATCCCCAACAAAAAAAAACATTACTGGTACTTCATGCAACGTAAAAGAAACAGTAGGGGACATCAAGCAAATCTCTGAGGATTCTCTGCTAACTCGTACAATCAACGAAAAATACACACAAGGGCATCCAGCATGCATCTATGGATTCTTTGCCAACATACTATTATTTCATGCAATATAAGAAAAAGCAAGGGATATTACAATTCTCAAACCTGCAATTGATAAAAAATGTAGAGGTGGGGACGGGATTTCTCATTAGCATATTATTTTTTTTTTTATTTTCCTTTCTTAGTAGACTATTTATATCAATTATAACATATTGAGTTTTAAAGTTTATTGTCATGAAGTGATATACAGTATTGTTATTTTGTTGTTAACGTCCATTTTAATATTACTATGCCATCTGACATGGTATTTTGAATTTCTGGTACCATGATCACTCTTTCCACCGTACCTTATAAGTATACATTACAGCAGAATTAACGTTTCTTTCAATTTCTGACAGCTCACTAGCAGCGTGGCTTAGGGTCGCTAGCCACATGGGTTACAGGTTGTTGTCATGGGAACCAAGGTAATCTCTTCGCCCGAGTTTGCAGGCAATGCTGCCACATTATCAAATATATCTCACGTGACTAAATGACTGACTGACTAGTTTCTAGCAGTAGAAGCAAATTGGCGACATTGCTACGACAGCTAGCGAGCTGTCAGAAGTAGAAAGAAACGTTACTACAATAGGTTCAAGATAATTTACAATTCAATTACAAAATCGCATTGCGAAAACAACAATAGCAACAAATGTTTATGAAAACAAATGTGTAGTATTTTTCGAATACTTCTGAAGAAAAAAAGGTCTAAAATGTTTTAATACACTGTTTTCCTATTAATGGTTCATCTTTTTTAAATGTTGAAATCTAGGTAATTTAGAGAGAAAAAAAGTCACTATAGCCAGTTCACTTTGGGGGAGAAAATGTTTTGACTGCCACACAGAAAATAGAAGTAAGTTTTCGGAAATGCAATTTCAGGAAAAATATCACAGAAATTCAGACGTTGAGGAAAAAATCCAGAATGGGCGAAATTTCCCGGCTTCTCCCCATTCAATTTGAACACTGCTCGTTTATTAGTGATCACAGTAATTACCAAGTCACGATATTGTACAGCGGAACTTATTATTGGCCTATTTTAATTACTTTGCATCCTTTAGCTGGTCCCAAACACACGACAGACATATGTTGAGATTGCTTGACGTAAACAGCTGCAACACCGCAAAGACTTAAATTAGGATCGGATTATTACTTTCAAGCATGACGACCTTGATTACCGAATCCTGGGCGAATAAACCATGACCGTGGCCGGTGACAAGCCGATGATTTATGAAGCGTTTAAGGAGGAGAGTTGACATTGCGCGGAGTACTCAGATAAGGAAATCCTGATTACATGGATGACGGCGACGAACATGATGATAATGATGATTATGAACAATTTCAAGAAGAGTACAATGGCCACTGGATCTAATATACTGCGATATAACATAACAGCAACAGCTGCAGTTACGACAAACAAAAGTGCACGATCGTGGTCATTTTGCAGCAATCATTTTGGAATGCCATTACTGTGGAACCAGGCGCTTCATTCTGCCGCCTTGAGTCAATCATGACACCAGCAAGATTCTTAACTTTCACTGTTCTACTGCAGTACCAACAAGCTGAATAATGATGCTAATGATAATAGTACACAATATCTTAAGTCTGATTAGTGAAATATGTGATTAGTCTGCGATGTATAAAATGGAGGGTGAAAGAAACTGGCCACCTTACCCCATTATCCCCTGGTTCAGTTGCCTTATGAGTGATACCTTGTTGGTGTCACAAGGTTCAAACCTGTCATCAGACAGTTAGCTAAATAACAATACACAATACTTGTGAATAATATTTGTCGTCGAACGGTCGCGCTCTTTTATGAATACAGCACGCTGCACTGTGAACTTAACTCGGACCATGGTAATGATCAGTTGATGACAGTGACATGTGAATAAATGATGACGAAACAAGTCGGAGTTGCAACGCCGAAAGTTACCCAGCAATTCTGCTTCATTTGGTTGAGGATAAAAAAAACTCGGAAAGAACCAAACCGCGTAACTTGTCTCAACCAGGATTTGAACCCAGACCCGCTCGTTTCAGAATTAGAAATGCTAACCGTTACTCCACAGCGGTGGAGGCGAACTTCAGCTCTAATATAATCCAAAGAAAGTACGTAACTACATTAGAACCTGGGTTATAGGGTAAAGGTTGCTAATAGTGTGATACGAGGTAATATTGTGATAGTTCTTTTTGATAATTTATTACAATTTTACTGAGCGAGAGAAGGACCGGTTTTTATGCAGCAACTTGTCCACGAACATTCCCTTAATACATTGACGCAAAAAAAAAAAAAATCTTCCTCGCGCTCAGTAAAATTGTAATAAATTCTCGAAAAAACTATCACAATATTACCTTTACCCTACATAGTTCTGGTTTGTAGGTAATACGCACAGGCCCTGGAACATTACATATAAATTAATTCGTTTTTGTTCGCTTTTATAGGCCAATGTAATCAAGTTTCGCCCACACCTGTACAGTAACTGTTAGCGCGTCTGGCCTCGAAACCAGGTGGCCCGGGTTCGGATCCCGATCGGGGAAAGTTATCTGGTTGAGGTTCTTTCCGGGCTTTTCCCTCAACCCAATATGAGCAAATGTTTGGTAACTATCGGTGCTGGACCTCGGAATCATTTTACCGGCATTATCACCATCTCATTCAGACGCTAAATAACCTAAGATGTTGATACAGCGTCGTAAAATAACTTACTAAAGAAAAAATAAAGTTTCATTTTAACTTAATATGATTTGTCTTCCATTGCCTCTTTACATCAGTGATCTCAAGGTTACGGAATTCTACCGACAAACTCACACAGCCCAGGCGAATAAAGAGCCGGCATGCTCCGTCTTTACATGCTACCTCTTCTTTCACGGGACATATTTCAAACACTTGCAGGTCACTCAGTGTCTGTCCAGAAATCATGTGTGGCAGTAAGAGAAAGAGCTACTTGCTAGAAGACAAAGTTAGATTTATAAGTAAAAGAAGTGAAATTGCAAGAGGTTTGTAACAAATATGCGTAACATAAAAACATTAATAATCCGCGGATAAAAATCTCAACCTTTGCTGTATCAGTAATGTCACTGCTGTCATCAAGAGCCAGTGAATAATGTACGATTTTTCTTGCTTCGTTTTTTAACCTTCCTCTTGAATATAATCAAGAATTTTCTAAATTCTTCTCTCGATACTTGGTCGAGAAATTCGTATTTTTTCAAAATTAAAAACTTCTTATGGACAAGTTATTTAAGCTATTTTAATCATTACTCTTTTGATAAATTCTGTTCTACTAAAAGAATTTAGAGCACGAGATAGTTCAAACCTCATTAGGCAGCTGACTTCCTTACATTTATTTATGTCATCTTTCTCTTCCTGGCTATGATTTAAGACATGTCAATTCCTGGCGTTTGACAGTTCGTTGGCACATAATATTGAATCAGTTTTCCTACAATATTATTATTAAATGATTAATTAACAAATAGTTACCCTCATCTAAAGATTAAAAAGATTGAAATTGAGATAAAATTAAATAATTTTATCCTCCTAAGCAAAAGATCTAAAAATATCAATATTCATGCACGTACTGAAGAATTATAGAAACACATACTTAGTGACCAGTAATAATAATAATAATAATAATAATAATAATAATAATAATAATAATAATAATAATAATAATAATACATTATTCAGTGTGGCAATTAATGTTTCTATATACTCATAATTGAACCGTTGAGAAAAGTAAACATATTACATTTTGTCCGACAGAACAATAAAAAAGTTCTCCTTCTCATTCTTTACGAAACCACCTATTACTGATTGTAGAGACAGAGTTTGTAGAGCGACATGGCAATTGCTACTGCTTGCCTTCAGTACGTGAATGAAACACACAGCAATGTGCAGGAAACTCCTCGTACCCATTTGAATGTCTGTGATTACACGATGTAATCACGACACCCACTTTGGTCACCGCTGGTCTATACGTAACTTTATTACCACAAATATTGCTACACCTATTATTAGATTCTGAGACACAGTGTTAGTTTGTGATAGCGGAAAAGGTATCTCAAACTGATTTTCTGAGTAATCGTGGAGCTTGAACTTAATGTTCATGTTCAGAGCCTACAAACCTTTAAATAGAAAATAAACCTGTCACATCAGTATAATACATTTCTCTTCTTCTGGTCACGTGTTCTTCAGAGACTTCATTTCGTGCACAGGTCATAAAACCCTGCGCTAAAATCAACCATTACTTCAAGTTCATTTATTGCTAGTGTTAGGATTTTGTCTATTTCATTTCCTTGCGTGATTCCATAGCCTTTTAGTAGGTAAACATGTTTTATCGTTATAGGATGTTGATAGCTGAATTTTATAGCGCTTATATCTGCCTATTTTGAGGTTAGCGCCTATTTTGTGAAATGCCTACTTGCCTTTCTATTGAGTTTATGATATAAAAGACCATGGACAGTATGACAAAATGAAGAGAAACTATTAGAAGTTTTTGAAATGTGGATATGGAGAAGAATGGAGCATGTGAAATGGACAGACAGAATAAAAAATAGGCTGGACTACTGGCTAAGAAGAACCTGCCTACTGAAGAATTCACTGGAAGGAATGGTGAATGGAAGAAAAGTTCGGAGCAGAAGAGGAAATCAGATGACGGACAACATTAAGATACTTGGATCGTATGCGGGCACTGACAATGAGAAGAAGGCGGAAAATAGGGAAAATATGAGAATGCTGCGTCAGCATTGAAAGACCTGCACCTGATGATATGATAAGATTTTCAAGAAGAACTGATCTTGGCAACAGGGCAAAAAAAACTAGGATATCTGCATATGCACTATTAATAATGTCCAGGTTTGCATTGTCAACTGCAGTAATTAGTTTAATCATGTGCTCTATATTGTCATTAGTTAAAGCAACCGACGACGGTTACATTCGAACAACATTGGTTCAAGTCGTATGTTACTCAGGTTGTCGGGTGTTAGCTGAATCAGTCTTGCTTACTGTTTCATTAATTTAATGCATGTAAAAATGCCGAAGGATAAAATATCAGAAATGTCCTCCTTAGACACTGGAAAGGAAGAGATAATAACTTTACCAAAAACGGATGTGTTATTTACTGCTAGGTCTGCTCTAAAAAAGGTGAGCTGTATTTATTTTAAACAGTAGCGTCTTGTTAACCAACAGTGTATTTTCACGTGAATAAATTTCGTTCTTTCAGATAAGATGTGAGAGAGAGTATCACCTTGGTCAACATGATGCATGCGCAAAACTTTAAGAAAAAGAGGAACACTAACAGAGGAAAATTTGGCACCAAAATTTGAAGTCTATGCAACGTAATCTAGGTTTGCATACTTTATTAAACATTTCTTCCGTATCGGAGAAACATAGTGAAACAGTCCCTGATTTGAAACCAGATAGATTTTCTTCAAACATATATACCCACGTGTTCATGTGACGCAGAGAGATCATTTTCAAGAAAAAAATGTTAATAATAAATGTTCATTGTCACTTAAGTAATGATGATGACTTCGTGTTCAGGCTAATGTCGGTATGCTAAATTACATTGTACTAAGCGACTTAAATGGTTGTTTGCTATTCACTTCTCAATGCGTATTTTATTTACTTTTTAGTACTTCTTGGGCAGCCTAATTTTCAATTTGGTACAGTAATTCTACAGAACTAAGGAGGACCACTTTTTCTTCTACAATTGTGTACTACAAATAGTACAGAATAGTAAGCACGTGTTTTACTTTCCGGCACTCAATACTTTCCACAGAATAACTTACAACTATTCACCTGTTGTACGTACTAATGAATGGATTTATCGCCCCTGTATTGTTCACGTCAGACGTCACGAGCGAACGGATCACCATTTAAATATAAAACACTATTGTTAATTTTATTGTCTCGAAATAAAACCTCCTTCGACAATAATCACCGGCATTTAAAAATGCTTTCTTGCTGCTGCGGTAAAGGCCCCCAAACATCCACTGTCCAGAAATTTCCACTGTATATTTCATCAGCATGTGTCATTATGGCGGCAATATTCATTATTACGTACAATAGGTGAATAATTCTAAGTTATTCTGTAGGAAATACTGGGTGCCAGAAAGTAAAACCACGTTTTTAGTACTCTATACGGGAAGCCTTCTATATTATACGCAATTGTTAAAGAAAAAAATGGTGTCAACTTTGTATAATTACCTTCAATTTTAGTGCCTATGGGTCCTAAGTCTATTTATTACACGTGCTCTTGCTGACTCACCAGACTGCGGCCGCGGTGCCGAAGTAGTAGAGCAGCAGGAAGACGACGGCGCAGTTGGCGTTGATGTGTCCGTCCTGCGACAGCAGCAGTCTGTCGGGGTTCTGCGTGTCCGGGCTGCAGGAGACGGCGGCGCGTCCAGCCGCGGCGCGGACGCCCCAGCCCACACTGGCCAGGTTGTAGCAGAGCGCCAGGAAGGCGAGAGGACGCTCCGGGTACCTGAACCGCGCCTGGCCGCCCCCCGAGTCCACGAGGAAGGTGAGCACGGCGACCAGCGACGAGATGAAGCAGAGGCCCGCCCACACGGACAGCCACACCTCGGCCAGGTACTTGTGGGCGCCGTCGAACAGCACGTCGGCGTCGCACAGCGGGTTGCAGCGCCGCGTGCGGTTCACGTACACGTAGCGTCCCGAGCGCACGTAGCGCGAGCAGGGCGCCGCCCCCGGGACCCGCGGGCCGCCCGAGATCCGCGAGATGGCGGGCGTCGCGGCGTCGGAGGGCACCAGGCCGGTCCGCGGGCCGACGCCCACCTCGCCGGGGCCCTCCATGCACATGTGCTCGTGGTTGTTGAGCAGGGGGAACTTGGAGCAGTTGAGGGCGGCCGGCCAGGGGAACCCGAAGCCCTGCAGCACGGGGTAGCAGCGCGCCCGCACCGACTCGCACAGCCCCCTGCAAGGTCCGATGGGCGCCGCCACCTTCTCGGTGCACATGGGCACGTACACGGAGCAGAGGAAGAAGTGCAGCTGCGCCGAGCAGCCGTACTGGATGAGCGGCGAGAACGTCTTGAGCGTGAAGTCGGCGTCGCCCTGCAGCTCGTGGCCCACCAGGTTGGGCATGCCCGTCACGTTGTACCCCAGCCCCCGGCACAGGTCCACGCGGATGGGCTCGCACGTCCTCAGCGTGGCGGCCTCGGCCCTCGCCGCCAACACCGTGAGCACGGGCAGCAGCAACACGGACAACACGCAGCGCGGAGCCATGGCGGCCCGGCAACCGCGCACACTGCACTGCTGCCCGCGCCGAGCGATCTGGACTAGACCGAGCTGGTGCCGCAGTGCTGCCAACACTCGCAGGCAAGGCTTGTTACCTCCGCGTGTGGTGAATGAACTGCGAATGGGATTCGAAAGGAGCCAAAATCTCGACTGCCCCCACCACCAACCACGCACGTCGCGTGCCCTATTATCTCATTCCTGACTGCTGCTGTCCAGAAGTAACGTCGATTGTGTGACATTCATCAGTATGTAGGGCTATGTATGTATGTATGTATGTATGTATGTATGTATGTATGTATGTATGTATGTATGTATTCATGCTATGTATGTATGTATGTATGTATGTAATATAGCCTATGTATGTGAATGAATCGTTATGTCTTCATCAAGCAAGAAACTGAAGGGCTCCGTTGTCTCTTATGCAGATCTATGAGTGGACTAAAAACCATCACATTACCATCTATCAATCTTTAGACAACCATTGGGGACGATCGATTCGGTGCCACAAACACAAGTGACACCCTACTTTTCGAGATAATGAATTGTTAATAGTGTAGAGTGTTGGTAGAATGAGGAGGAAAAACGGGAAAATCGCGGGAAAGGCACTCAAAATGTTGGCATTGTCCACTACAAGAATTATTATAGAGATGGAGGAAGTAATTTAAATACCGATATATTGATATTGCAGTATATTGCAAATCTAATTTCGATAATCGATATATATATATATATATATATATTTTACAGAAATATAATATATATCGAAACGATTATTGATATATCGCTATTCCGTAAGCAAATTAATAGATACTACTGCAATTACATTTTCTGTTGTAGGCCTACATTTATTACAATAAACTTACTTAAATTGTAATATTCTTTATTAGCATTGAAATTAACATCATAACAGTAAAAAAACATAATACTGTAGAATTGTAACAATAAACGATACATTTTGAATACCTAAATCAAAGTTATGGTGGAGGTAAGTTGAGCTTAAATGATACAATGGGAAAGAGTTAAGTGAACTCTACATGGGTCAATATTTGATACTGGAACAGGATTAAATTATTCTAATTTTATATAGGATTCAATTCAGGACACAATTAATATGGGCCTAATGTTGTTTTCTACCTAACAACGTAATCATTTTTAAATGTAAGTAAAGAGTACTTGTATTCATTTTTAAATGTAGGCCTAAGTAAACATGCTTGGAAAGTCACAAGTTTTAATAAACATCACAATTGATTTGATACAATCCGTCTAATAGTAAATTCTCATTGCATGATTGTTACACTGCAACATTCCAAGCATCGATGATGATGATGATGATGATGATGATGATGATAGGGATAGAATTTTTATGCACTAAAAGGTAATAGACTAAGAAAACAGGATGTCAATACTAGGTTGCGCATAGAAATCCTAGCTGTAAACAATTACCGGTATTAAATCCTTGTTTCTCTTTCCATTTCAAAACACAGACATAAAACTTTTGAAGCCGTTCTGAAATCAAACTTTTCCTTTTCAGAGTGGCAGTTGCTACTGTCTTGGAGAATATTAATAGGGCCTACTAAAACAGTAGTAGATAGACCTAAACCTCCCGTCTCAATCGCACGTAACAGTTTGAATTCGAATTCCAGTCTAGCCAATCAGAGCAAGGTATTGATTGAACATTTTAAGGTTGCGTAATTATGCAACTGTCCACCTTCATTAGCGCCATCTCTCAGAGAATTATCGGAGCTGTCTAGTGTGCATTTTGTTGTTAATAATAACTCCACAAAAAAAAAAAAAACGATAAATTTATAAGAAAACCGATATATTATACGATATATTGAATCAAAATTTCGATAGCGATATATCGAAAGGAAAATATCGGTATTTCGTAAAAACCGATATATAATTCCCATCTCTAAATTAATCCAACTACATCGCCAGCCGTACCCAGCCTTCTGTCAATTGAGCTATTTTTATACCATAGTGGGTTATTGTATTGTATTCAATTTTAAATTTCTCAAATATTAAACGGTTCAATAGGGACTGAAACTGGATCTCTCAACTTACTATTAGGCCTGTATAAAATATTGCTATTTCCAGCTAATATTTATCATAATATATGACATAAACGAAACATTTATTTCTGTTATCATCACAGTCATCATTAAGACTGGCATTTTCCGACCCGTGGACGTGAGATATACTGCACACCTACTGTATTCTATACAAGCAGCTCGCGTGGTCTGAAAAGTGATACAACGAGCTCGTTGGCCCAACAAAAAGTACAATGCCTTTACATTATAACCACATTTTGTAATATTTAGGCCTAAACATTTACAAACATATATACATTTATTCATACAATAAATATACACTATACAATACATCAGGCCTGGGCACAAACGGGAAGTGAAACGGAACTCAGAAACCTCCGCCCATTTCCTTTTCCCTTACACTGCCTTATAAACAAACGCACAGTAGACACTGTGCATCAGTGATGAATTTCAAGCGACCAGCGAGAGCCGAAAGTTCGTGAAAGCTATAATCCTGCCTAATACAATCCATCACTGAGCAATGCTTACCTTCCTGTCTACTCGTCTCAGCCGGGGAAGGTGAAGTGGAGAGTTAAGGAGAAATCTGCTACTATCGCTAACATGGCTAGTTTATTAATAATAAGTAGCATAACCAATGCTATAAATCTCTTATTTATTTACAAACAAGAATCCATTTCCTATAATTTCAATCCACATAAATTCCGAAATTACGTCTCCATTTGACTTTTTCACTTTGCCCCATATAGGTTTTCACATTACCCCATATATGGGGTAAAGTGAAAAATAAACAGGGTTTGTTAGAACAAGTCTACCTAATCAATGATATAAGGTTTTTCTTTTCTGATCATTGAAAATTACAAAGAAAGGTATCCTCTATTACATTCATGACAGAAATTTACAAAAGTATTTATTAACAAGCTGTCATTTACGATTAGTTAAAACTTTTTTCGCTTTGTACCATTCTAACCTACTTCGCTTCATACTTCGAGGAAGAAAGTCTCTATAACCCTTTTCGCTGTCAAAAAACTCCTAATGTAAACACAAGCACGTGGCTGTCATACCCGTGATTGGCTTCCAGTCGAAACACTCACACGACGGAGGAAAATATAGTTCCGTATTTGGAAATCACAACCTTGTATTATTTGAAAATAAGAATTGAATTCTAGTTATTAAATACGACGAAACATATAACTACACTCATATGTAAAAAGTTATGTAAAAGAAAAGCTACTTTAATATTTTGTTATTACGTTGTAAGCGAATGAATACTAAGAGTAATACCAAGGTAGTCTGTTCTTGTAATATGCTGGCGTCACTTGAGCTTGTTCTCGTATGGCTTCTGCATCCTCAATGTGTGTGGTTATTAGACATAAAGCGGAGAGAAAGAAATAGTGTTGAATGTATTTAGTAGGCCTAAGTTAAGTGAGTTGAACCCAATTAATTAATTATAAAGTAGTAGTTTCCTAAGCAAACCAATGCATAGCAGTGAGGTTAGGTTTACTTTGACGAGTAAGGGGAAATGTTTAACATGAAACAGAATGTACAACAGTAGGCGGGATCACTTACTGAGAATCTCTGGCGCCAAACTGCGGCCAATCAAGCTCAATTCAGTCACGTGCCATTGTTTATTGTATAATTATTCTTACAACGAAAAGATTATATGTCGAGGTTCATAAGATGGAGGGAGACCGTACAAGGTAAGTATTGCATGATAGGCGATTATGATATTTTAGCATACTTTCAGCTTTTATTATTATTATTATTATTATTATTATTATTATTATTATTATTATTATTATTGAATTGATTTTTCTAATTTCATGTTCATGGCTTAATGATAGGGATTTACATCAAGTATCACAAATTATTGAGCATTTAGGAAGCGTCAACCAACATGACTTTCGTCTAAAATTACTGATTTTTTAATAGTAGCAAAATATATTTCAGATGTAGAGAATGTAGATGCTAGACTGATGTCTTTTGTATGATGACATTGGTTGAGACTGACTCGGATTACCTTCCACATCTCCTTGATTTCTAAGACTAATTCCATGTACAGATATGGTAGCAGTCCTCCTCTATGTATGCAACAAGCTTCGCAAGACTGTCCACAAGTAGCATACATTTAGGTTCCCTTGTTTACTGCACACGCGCAATGCGTTTTAAATTATCTTTAACTTAGTAAAATTAGGTGGCCCAAATTTTTGTTTCTGGGGCTGTAGGCCTAATTGTTGATTTTTTTGGGCATTCGTGTGTTGTTGGCTGCCTATTATCGAAACTTCTTGTTTGTTCTTGTTTAAAACGAGTACAAGTGTTAGCGTGAATCTTTCTATCAGTCAGAATTTCTCTGTTCCAGTATATTGTAAAGTTTTCGTTTTCTAGCACAATTCTGTGGTTCATATTTGAAGTAAGGAGCTGATTCATTGCTAGGTTCAGTTTTACTTCCTATCTCTTTGTGGATGATTTTGGCTACATTGTTGTGCCTTTGAAGGTAGTCGACACTAGCTAGCTTAGTACATCCATTTATTACATGTTCAATGGATTCTGTGTGTTTGTTGCAGAGATCGCATTATTATTATTATTATTATTATTATTATTATTATTATTATTACTACTACTACTACTACTACCACCACTACTATTATTACTATTGTGTAGGCCCTACTTAAAAATGGAGAACTCGGAAGTTCATTGCGCCCTCACAGAAGCCCGCCGTCGCTCCCTATCCTGTGCAAGATTAATCCAGTCCCTAGCATCATATCCCATCTCCCTCAAATCCAGTTTAATATTATCCTCCCGTCTACGTCTCGGCATCCCCAAAGGTCTTTTTCTCTCCGGCCTTCCAACTAACACTCCATATGCATTTTTGAATTCGCCCATACGTGCTACATGCCCTGCCCAAACGTCTGGATTTAATGTTCCTAATTATGACAGGTGAAGAATACAATGCGTGGAGTTCTGCGTTGTGTAACTTTCTCCATTCTCCTGTAACTTCATCCCTCTTAGCCACAAATATTTTCCTAAGAACCTTATTCCCAAACACCCTTAACGTCTGTTCCTCTCTCAAAGTGAGAGTCCAAGTTTCACAACCATACAGAACAACCGGTAATATAAATTTATTGTTTCATAAATTCTAACTTTCGGCTTTTTTGAGAGCAGACTGGATAACAAAAGCTTCTCAACCGAATAATAACAGGCATTTCCCATATTTCTTCTGCGTTTAATTTCCTCTAGAGTATCGTTTGTATTTGTTACTGTTGCTCCAAGATATTTTAATTTTTCCTCCTCTTCAAAGGATAAATTAAAAATTTTTGTATTGCCATTTCGTACTATGTTCTGGACACGAGACATAATCATATACTTTATTTTTCGGAATTTAATTCCAAACCTATCTCCTTACTTGCTTCAAGTAAAATTACGTTTTTTCCCTAATAGTTTGTAGATTTACTCCTATAATATTCACGTAATCCGCATAAAAAAGCAGCTGATGTAACTCGTTCAATTCCAAACCCTCTCTGTTATCCTGGATTATTATTATTATTAATTATTATTATTATTATTATTATTATTACAAGTAGTAGTAATAGTGGTAGTAGTAGTAGTAGTAGTAGTAGTAGTAGTAGTAGTAGTAGTAGTAGTAGTAGTAGTAGTACTGGTAGCTGTACCATTTTCATAATTTTCTATTGACCTTCATATTCAACTAAATTCATACCGAAAATTATTTATTATTATTAATATCAGTAGGAGTAGCTGTAACATTTGTATCATTTTCCTTTCATATTCAATTGAATTCATCTCGGAACTGCTGTCAGATACAGTGAAATGTTTTACGCAGGCTTTCAAGACGAAAAATATTCGTGGTGTTCTGATGTTGTAATAACTTGTCCTTCCGTTTCTCATAGCGTTAGCCCACCATTTCTTAATTCGTTATCATCCATGAAATCAGTGTCGAGAAAGTCACACTGCCAATGTCATGTGTCCACAATATTGGTGGCCGAAGGGAGAAGCAAGTATTAAATACATATAATGCGTTATAATCTTGTAGGCATTAGTGTGAGATTACAGCTCTTTATTTTTTACTAAAAGACCAGACTTATTTCCCAGATTATAGTTTCTCCCCCCCTCTCCCCGGATGACTGCAAGCTATGAAGTATAAATAGTCTCCATTTGAAATAGTATCCCTCATTTAGTAGGTTATCTAACCTGTCTGTGATCAATTGTTTTAACACTGACGTAGAATAGACTTCGTTTTAAGCACATGCATTCCGATAACAATCTCGTAATTAACACTCTTAAAATTATACCACGCCGCCGCATGTAAAACAGCAAGAGTGGCCCGCAGTTATGAAGAGTGAATCAAAGTTCAAATTATAATTTAAGGAAACCAGAACCAGAAGGACGATATGTAAAATTCTGAACATCTGTCATTTTTCAAATTGACGTGAGAATATTGATTTATACATTGTAATTGCAAGCCGCCATTATTAATACATGGCTAGAATGAACCTGCAATTAATTTTTAAAATTGCTACATCGAAATATAATTGGCTGTCATCGGGTGGGCAAAGGCAAGTTCTGATATCCATTGACCTTGACTGTGCACGCCGCATAGAGGTCTCACAAGGACAGAGAAATGATTCTGCATTTTCTTCACTGGTGCTCTCCATACGTGATTCTAGGTCAGACACAAATTGGAACCACAGGTTTGAATCCTGTTTCGTACTTCTCTCCGGTGAACCGCAAAACATTCCATCGACCACATCGAAGTCTGAAGACTGCAGCACTATCTACTGTATACATTTTTATTCTCGTGGAGGGAGGGCGAATCCAATGCACTGCGAACATAGTACATGGGAACCGTCTATTATGCTAACCCTCATAACTAAGTGCATTCTTACCTAAACCAGTTGACAACACCAAGGTCCGCTGCGCACTCAGGCTACGTGTAGGCAATCCCTCACGCTCCTAGGCCAGCACCCTTAAAGGGATCTATATTTCCTTATCTTACAATGTTAAATTCCTCAATTTTGGGCGCACTTTTCACAGAAGGTACAAATGTAGAAAAAGTAGGGCATATATAACATACCTTTATGTATGCAACCGGTGAAATAAATTTAAAATTGCACTGAGCGGTTGGCAAAAAAAAAAAAATAATAATAATAATAAAAAAATAATTCATTGATAACATTTTCTGCATTACGAATTACTGCAAATTATTTTTTATTTTTGCTGAAGATAAAAATAAACAATCTTTTTAACCTACTGTATAAAATGCATCACATTGATATTGCATATTAATTTCAGCCTTCTGGATACAATATTTTCTGAGAAAAGTGCACCAATGTCACAAAAATAAGAAAGTGCAGAAAAATGGTGTCAAAGTTTCCACATCTTGCAATGTTAAATTCCTCAATTTTAGGTGCGTTTTTCTTAGAAGTGATAAAAAATACAAATGTAGAAAAAATAGACCATATGTAACATACTTTTAAATATACAACCGGCTAAATAAATTTAAAATTCCACCGAGTGGTTGGCAAGAAAAAATTTCTCATTGATAACATTTTTTGCATTAAGAATTACTACAACATTTTTGCTGAAGGTAGGGCTAAAAGCTGCCAATTAGAATAAATAAAATCGTATTTTCATTTTACACATATTAAACTACCGAAAAACGATGAAAAACAAAATTTCATTTTTTTTTTGTCAAGATTCGGTGTACAGACTCCCCTTAACGCTCTATATTAATGGATATAAATGTTCGACATTTTGTTTCTTTCGTTGCCGTTTGCAGCTAGCAGACGAGAGCGATATTTCCCGCTCCGTTATACATTTATCATGTCGTAGCTCCTCTGATAGCCACTCAGTACTGCAGTAACTTCTTTTTTATTGAGAGGCTAATGTGTAAGGAAAGCACAAAGAAAAAAATCGAAATGAAATTTTTTTAAAAAAAAAAAGAAAAAAAAAAGAAAAATACTAACTTCATAGTGATCTGTTCAAAATAGACATTTGCATCTTCAAAAGTTTGTATGCAGCAGACTGTTTTATTTTTCGCTTTAGATGGTGGGGAGGTAAATGCCACTCAAGACTCAACCGTTTGTCTGTTAAAAGAGAAAGAACGTTGGCTTCTTACGGAAATCCTTGTGTTGATTTCAAATCTTACCTTCTTTTTTAAGAGACAAGATATTTAATCGACATACGGATATTATTCATCTTTGGGGAGGCCGAGACGTAGATGAGAGGATAATATTAAAATGGATTTGAGAGAGGTGGAATATGATGATAGAGAGTGGATTAATCTTGCACAGGATAGGGACCGATGGCGGGCTTATTTGAAGGCGGCAATGAACCTGTGGGTTCCTTAAAAGCCATTTGTATGTAAGTAAGTATGATATTTATGAAATAGGAATAACCTATTATAATGAAATTTCAAAAGTCACTATTAACTCAAAAATCTTGGACGACGGAAACATTTTATAAACATACGATCATACCTAGCCTTTAGAGAGCCCTAAGCACCCTCTGTGCATCACAGCCAGCGATCGGAGAATGCTATGGAATTAGTGTTGTAAAGCTGCGATAGACTTACTTGAGTAATTTATGTAGGGATCCTATTTTATGGTGAATAACAATTTTAAATTTCCTTATAAACATTTTGTCAATTTCGGTGTTATTAAAAGTAAAATGAAGTAAATAATTTCTTTGTGCACAGACTAGATGTTTGTCCATCAAGGGATCTTTCTACATTTTAACAAAACTTAGGGTTTTTTCTCGGCGCTTACCTGTTGTGTAGATAGATGTGTGTAAGTCTCCCTTGCTATAATGTGAATAATGGGTATAATTAATAAGCACCACAAAACATTTAGGCTATTTTCTACTTCATATTTAAGACTAAAGTCACTTGAAATACAGTTTCAATATTAGATTAAAAATTCTGTATTAAAACGGGATTTGAATATTACATTCAAAATGTTGTAGATAAATATAAATGCAAAACAGATTATATTTTAATCACAATTTTTAAGAAAATTCCACTACCTAATTAAAACAAAATCGTAAATCCACCTGACTCCAATCATTGCCATGTCTGCCAACAGTACAGCGCGCAGGGAATTTAGCTTCGCCAAAGCTTAGACTACTATATTAATACACGCACATACTTATGTGACTAACAATAAATATATTATCTTTTCGGCACTTCAAATTAAAATTTCGTTAAAAGATAAAAACGTTCTTTGAAAATACTAACTTCGAATAAATTCGTAGGCTACTGAAGACAAAATTCCGCGTATACACAAAATTTATTTTGCATACAACATCAACCATAGTCTTTTGTTATTTCCTACATAACTGCAATGCAGTTTGGGGATACGAAAGTACTAATATTTTGGGGATACGCTAACAGAAAAGATTGAATGCCACTGGTCTAAAGAATTACGAGTGCAGAAGGTGTCAAAAATTGTGTCGGCTGGGTAGGTCTAAGAGAATTTGAAATTCGAAAGTGGAGGTGGGTGAAGGTAAAGGGGTGGAACAGAAAATTCAATCAGCAGTGACTTTAAACTTCCTCCTCAAAATCGTGCCCTCTGCACAGCTAAAATTATTCAAGGTGGGAAGTTTTGAAATGAACACTCGGTACTCTCAAAAACCGCCTCTAAAAATGGAGAACACGACAATAATAATAATAATAATAATAATAATAATAATAATAATAATAATAATAATAATAATAATAATATGAATGGGAATTAAAATAAAAAGCATAGTTTGAAAACAAATTATTATTTCCTTAGAAGTTTGGGGGTGGGGTGGGGTGAGAAAGCTTATTTACCCGCTCACTTTGTCGGAACAAGCTCCATGTAACAAATATGAAATATGACTTGGGGAAAGGAATGATCAGATGCCAATTAAATGATCCGCCATTACAACAATATAACGTGAGTGAATGTATGATACCCATGAGCACTGTATGAAAATATTATTTAAGCGCGGGGGAGGGGGGCGACCCGCCCACTGTTTACATCATGTGCCGCAGGTGCAGCACTCCACTAATCACAGTCTGGTTAATATTCCCATGCCGCAACAGTTGGTACCCCTGGAACAACATTCCTTGGCAGTCTTTGCATTTTAAACGAGATGACGCCACGCTGGCCAGCGGGAGGGCGGGACCAACCTTTCAACTCGACAACATTTCATTGTTTCTCAAGCAGCCAGGCAGTGTAGTATGTTTACCTTTATCTTTATTGATCACACTTGCGTACCTTGTAAGTCATCACCCAACTAGACTCCCTCCATAGCCGTGTTCTGTGATCATGGAGTACCTAAAAACCTATTACACAGCCTGCCAGAAAGTAATCATGGCGTCCTTCGTAGACATATGATAGATGTCTGATTGTTAAAAACTATATGTATATTTTTAACCCGTGAGCTGAGCACGTAGAGAAAAACGCATTACTGCAACTCGTTTGTATTTGTACCCGTACGCCTTGATGTGCCGCCGAGAGATGTTAATTCCAAGACCTCGGTCCAGTGTCACGAGTTCTAAAGAGAAGCTCGAGATCGTTCTCCAGAGTGTCAGATCCTGTGAAGAATATTCGAAATCAAAATAGGAATACTGACTGTAAAGAATACGAAATGTGAAGCAAATTGCGGTTTGGAGTTCCTATAAACGTTGTATAGGCCTAAATATACAGTATAGAAAGTGTTCAGCGACAGTAACGTCACAGATTTGATCACATGTGAACTGTATCCAGTTGTACTTGGATTTCAGTAATTTCGCAGAAACGATGGAAACAATGATGTCACTCCACTTGTGTTATTTCCTATTACCGATGTGTGAATGTGGCATAAATTATTACGTTGTAAGATGGTGGTACTATGATCGATAATAATTAATAAATAATAAATAAGTTTATTGCTATGAAAATATTCAAGGAAAATTATAGAATATACAAAAATGAGATCAGTTTCTGATCTCATGCTCAGGAGAGGATTCAATAAATAATAATACAAAATATGTGGGTGAATTACAACAAATAACGTCTTAAAATAAATATTCACTAATAACAAAATGTTTACATAGGCCTACATTTTGTAACTTAAAACTGTTTGAGTTAATTAGATGAGGATATTTCTTAATTCTGTGTGTATCTAATGTCTATCCACTTCACTTGCGTGATTTCGGTTCCGCATACTGCGGATTAACTCTTATAAATTCTAGGGCCAATATTAGTCTACTATTATGTTTGAAGGCAGTGCTTGTTAAACACTTGGGTTCAAGCAAACGTATTGTATCCATGCCTTTGGTTTTGTGTTTGTGAGTAGACCTATATGGTCTGAAATTATTGTGATTTTTATGTGTAAAATAATACATTGATGAACGATTCCATGAAAATATCATACCGAAGTAAATTTGTTAAAATTAATGTGGAAATGTTTTTGTTGAAGAAATGTATTTCTTTATAGTTTAAGTTGTCTTATTCCATTAAATAATGTTTCAAATACTCTTTGTTTCAGTCTATAACTTGCTAAGGACCTTGTCATATCCCAACCACTAAAAAAAACACCTAAGAAAACGTATGTTTCGTATCACAATTTGGACACGTAAATTTCTTTTATTTAAAGCCTTCCCTTTTGTAAATCATATTTTGGTCTTTCCTTGAAGTAAATATGAAAACAGTTGGAGTATCCTAAAATTCTAAATAACTGGAGCTAGGAATTTTAGGTGCTGCACCTTAATGTATTTTTACAATTAAAAGTCCAGACAGAAATCTTGCAAATAAAAAAAGAAATAAACACTCCTAACTGTGTTTGAATTACAACTTTTTGCACTTTTTTCAGTGTCAGCGTCTTTAGCACCTTTTGTCAGTGTCAGCACCTTTTTGCACTTTTCTCCCCTTTCTTTGGCTTCTTTGCAGCATTTTATTCCTATAAAAATTAACTAAGTAAAACCGAACATATATGGCTTATCAAGTGCTTCTATTGTCAAATACGCCATTCAGACACCTTAATGTTTGGCGAAAGATTTCAAATTAGTTTGCGTTTCGTCGCACCGCCGGCGTCGTTAGGCGAATATTACTGAAGAGGAAGAAAAGAAATTTGAACTTGCTTCTTCATTGGCGAAAGATTAATTCTTTCCCTCCTCTTGTCAATATCATCTGCTGTATTGGGTGAACCTTAACTGTAAATCAGTCAGCTGAAATTTTCACCAAAGAGGATGAAATTTGAGCTTATTCAAGAAATTATGTGCCCTTATATGTATTTAATTGGTTTTTGTATTGTCTTAATGTATATTTACATTTGAAATTTGCACATTTTCCAACTAAATTAGGACACCTATTTTTGTACCTTTTTGACCAAAATTTTGCACCTAAAATTCCTAGCTTAAATAATTTAAAACACTATCATTATTTCTACTGTAAGTTATGATCTGTCAGTCACCATAAACAGACAAAAACTCTTCTACAGAGTACAATAACTGACAGATTAAAATTTGCTTTGAGATTCTACGTTATCACTAAATCGCTAACAAAAGAAAGTATTACCATTTTTTCCCTAAAGCGATTTCATTTCTCGCTGCAGTATTGTGACTGACTGACATGTTGCGCTCTCGGTTTTGTTTTTCATTCTCATCGAGTACACAGATACTTGAGAGACCTTGGTAAACTTACACGTGAACTGTGTTAAGTGCAGCAGTATATGAGGAAATCCGCGGCAGAAAAACATCGTGAATAAAAACTTCGTCCGAAGAAGCGAGGACGGTATAAATAATTGCAAGAAAAAGAGACAAGTTGAAAAGAGTTCAGGGAGAACAGGCAGTTGTTGATAATTATATTTGTCCCATTTAAAATGTTTATCAATTAAGATTCCCAAATATTTAACTTCGGAAGATTAATTTGTAATTGGACGATTACAGGTAATATCGGAACAACCCGAATTGTGGTAGTTCAATGTTAGGGGAGAATTAGGCAATTTACTTATTATTACATCTACTAGATAATGAAAAAGGATATACGTAACTATATAGTTATAGCAGGGTTAAGGGAAAGAATATTCGACTCAAACCATGTTTTTATTAATGTTAAACCATTATTTGCATTAAAGTAAGTGTCGTGCCAAGATTTTCCCTCAAACAATAATGTATCATCTGTGTAGAATATAGTACCTACATCTTTATGGCTTTGTAAATCAATTTCTATAAATAATTAATGTATATCAAAAACAAGACAGGGCCAAAAACTGTACCCCGAGGAACACCAATGTTAATAATGCAGGGTTTACTAAGAAAATCATTATTTTTTGTTGTATGAATTCTATATATCTGATAAGATCTTTGTAATTCTAAAACACTGCCTCTAATCCCTAACATATTTAATTTTTCTATTAAGTTTAATTTATTTACTTATTCATTATTCATTCCATTTATTTATTTATTTCTTCTGGTGAAGCTAAGGCCATCAGGCCTTCTCTTCCACACAACCAGAAATACAAATACAATAATATAAATAAAAAGAAAAATCACACTATAAACAAAGTAAAGCCACACAAAAATATACACAGGTTGCAGCCTCACAAATAGGTTTCGCCAGATGAAACAATAGATTTAACTAGAAGTCATGTTACCGCGGGAACATTGCTACCCTATGACGATGTAGATGTATTATCTCTGATATTCAACATTTTCAATTTGTAGGCCTACCAGTTGAATTAAATTTTTCTAGATAACATGGATTGTCTAATAGAGAAATGTTTAATCCAAAACACTAAGATTATGTAGTTATCTACTATTGCAATGCCATTCAGATGATCGATAAGTGTAATATATAATTTGGTTTTTATGTAATTTACAATTCTACAGAGTTTTCTGTTTGATTTAAATTTAATTTTAAGTTTTGTATTGGTTACATAATTTCCTTGGAACATTTTCCTTACAATAAGACCCTGTTGTGTAGTATATATGTAGACTTATTCGATATGTCAAATATGACTGAAGGCATTGTTTACAGTTGTATACAATGTATTGCGTCAACACACTGTACCTGCATATGAAATTTATTAATCTTCTCACCATTCGTGAGTTGTCACAAGAGACAAAGAGTAGGCCTACTTAAGCATAAAAAATTGTTTACAAGTTCATTGAACCATTGATTTTGTTTTGATAAATGAAACTCCTACAAATACAGGGCTGCAAATACATTTTAGATTACTTACTTACTTATGGCTTATTAATAAGGGTTCATTGCCACCCTCACATAAGTCCGCCATCGGTCCTGAATAAAATTAATCCAGGCTCTACCATAATATTCCACCTTCCTCAAATCCATTTTAATATTATCCTCCCATCTACATCTCGGCCTTCCCAAAAGGTCTTATTCCCTCCAGCCTTCCAACTAACACTCTATATGCATTTCTGGATTCGCTCATATGTGCTACATGCCCTGCTCATCTCAAACATCTTAATTTAATGTTACATGTTTAGATTAGTTAAATCACGGCCGACTTGATGTCCCTTCGCTTTTTTGTATACGGCCTTGACAATAGAAATGTTTTCTTGAAATTGGATAATTTCTCAATTCCACCACGAGGCGCTGTCTGCCAAGCTCTGGTGTCCACAGAAGAAATACTCAATATGAATTAAAATAAATGATTAAAGAGTAATAATAACACTTATAAATAATAAATAAGAAAATAATAAGTGTTATTATGTTTAGTTCTGTTAAGTACGGTAAAAGCGTGAGTTTAAAAGCAGGGAAGATAACACATAGGAACTTGTTCAGTTTAAGTAACATGATGACAGAGGTGTAATTTTGTAGTTCATTCGCTGAGTAGCACCCCTAGCCTAAACTGCGATGTTTCTAAATAATCACTTAGGGTAAATATTTACCATAACTTGTACTAAGTTTTATAAGAACATAATGGTACCCATTTTCTAAGATATTTAATGCAGAGAACAGTTGATTTTGCTGCCAACGTGATAGCTTCATATGTCTCGTTAGTTAGGAAATCTTTTTGACGTGTGCTACTTGCACACTTCGTTGTATGGAGATAAGAAAGGAAATAATTTTCTAGCCAGTCTAGACGATAATCATCCAAAGAGAAGAAATGTTGCTTATCATGATTTCTACTTTCCACATGAAAATGTGTATTGCTAATATCATGCATTGTGAACCACTTGTTGATATTTTCCATAAAAGTCAATGTCGCATCAGAATCTTTGAATTTGTGGGCTTCAGACTGTGAGCTTACATATTCTTTCAGTGTTCTAATAGCAGCAATTACACATGGAGAAAATATTTCTTTTGCCCTTCGAATGTTCATTTTTTCAAATGCAGTAGGCTCAACGTGTTTTTTCGTGAGATATCTGACAGGTTTCACCGTATCATCTTTTTGGAGTTTGTGTAACAATTTCACATATTTCCCTGAGATTGTTCCAGTACCATCAGACATTTCACGTTCCAGGAATTGGGTTTTTCAATATGTGGCACTGGTCAAAACTTAGAAATAACTTTCTGTTTCCATCACAAGGGTGTGTGGTCACGGGTTTCAATGAACCACCTGAAAGATGCTTCATCATTGTAGTATTGCTTTTATGGTTGTCAGAAACAATTCTAATAACTATAAAACCACATTTCTCGACTTCACTAATCACTTGCAATGTTAGTATATGTAACTCTTGCCCTGATAATTATTTTGTGAAGAAAAATACACATGGTATACGGTAGCTGGTTGAGAGCCCCCTTAAAACAAAACACAAGACTCGATTAGCCACTACTTCTTTTTTGGGAATATCAAATATTTCATCCTCATTTCTTTGTGCTTCTGTTGTTTCCTTATAGCCAAAAAAAAGTATCAAGCTTGCGATCGTATATTATCTTGGGGTTGATTGCAGCCCCATCTACAATAAGTGATGAAAACCGCTCAACTACAGTGAGGTTTTTTGCCTCTAAGACCAACCTTTCTTTAATCAAAGGAGTGACACCAGACGAGCAATCAGTAGGGCCAGAATATCTCGTGAGTGTTCTCTTAGAAGGCAGTTTAAAAAAACCTCTTGATCGTATATGGGAATAACCTTTAGGAGATATGTATTGCAGTATTATGCATTCTCTGATTGTATCACAATTCCACCTTGGTATTCTCTTTCGATGATTAAGCAGCTGATCTAGGATAAATTTTGCATGAATACTGCCTTCATCTGCCTCTTTCTTTACATTTTCCAGTTCCTTATGTAACGGATCTCTTTCAATTAGTTGGAGTTTTTCGGTTGTTTTCGTTACCTCATCTTGCTTCTCTTGTAACACCCGATTAAGTCGTGTAATTTTCATACGCAATCTGTTAATATTTCTTTTTAGCTCGTCAATGTTGACAGCGTCTGTTTGCGTGGCTTTATGGTCATTTTCAACTGGCAAGAAGGAAATGTCACTAACTAATGTTGAGCCACTCGGTACATCTTGTTCAAATAGTGAAAAACCAATATTACTAAAAGATTTACATTTCTTTGGTGGAGGGAGATCAGTTTTAGTAATCGTTCTTCTTAGTCTTTTGATATTTGTCATTTTATACCTAGGATAATGATGGAATATTGTTGGCACAGCATTTGGTTTTAATCGTCTAAATTTTCCATTATTAGAATAATCTTCTTCCTTGAAATGTAAACTACAAACGACTGAAGATGGGGAGTTGCTGTTTGGAACGAAGTCTTGGCGTGAAATCACTTTAAGCCATTTTTCCCATCTTTCTCTATCACTCGGAAATTCGTGGAATGATATTGTTCCTCCACTCTTTTTTTTATTCGAAGTACACAATGGTACACAACAATTCGTCATTTTGAATCACATCACAATAAACTCACTTACCAGTAGAAAGAAGCACAATATTTTAGTATAATCGCACAAGAAACCATACACACATTCCTCAGCGAACCTTGGCAGCTAATGCCTTCTGGCGAAAATTTCACATTTTCTCGATTACAGCTTTAACACAGGGATCAACATGAATTGTCAAGGCCGGTAAGGAAGAAGCAAAGCAAGCATCAAGTCTGCCGTGGTTAAATATACCTAGTTTTAGAGAGAGGGAGAGAGAGACAGGGGGGGGGGGCAGAGAGAGCGATAAGTATTATGGAAAACTAAAGAGTGCTAAAAACTTAGTTTCATTTCGAATTTAGTGATGCTTTAGTAGAGCAATTGATCCTTTCAGTGCAGTTAAGGTTACAATCGGAATAATAGATGTAAGTATTCCAAGCCTCTTAAACACATCTTTAATGAAGAGAGTAGCGGTAACTTTTGCTCCAACCAGTATCCGATTACTTAAAGCTCTTTTAGCCGGTAGTTTTGGAGGTAGTAGGGAATGGTGGGATTGTAGATATTCTTTTTTTCTTATCTACTTCTGCCGGCTGTTCCTCATTCGTTTCGAAACTCACAGTGCAGTCAATTAAGAATCCAGATCTTGTAGATTCCTTGAAAGCTATTATATCTATGCGTCGTATACTGCCAGTGACAGAGAGATCATGTAATTCTTCAAAGGTGTTGTAATCGGCATCTTTAAGGGCAGTGGCTATAATTGATCGTACTTGGTGGTATCTAGCGTTTCGTAGAGCTTCGCCGTGCGAACAGGATCCCAGGACGTGTGCAAGAGTTTCAACCTCGTTGTGGCAATGGCTACAAGGGCTGTCCTGAGATCTTCCCGGCACAGCACGTATTGCAGCAACATTTCCAACCATTTTAATGCCCTCGCGCCATTCACTGTTGGAGAGTCCTTTATGTTTGCAGCAGGATACTGTTTAAACAAAATTACGCCTTTCCCTTTCTGTGGATGACGACACCAAATATCAAATTCTCTGTTCCTCAGAAGGTTAGGAATCTTTGTAGCATTTAAGAAATGTTCATTATTGTGAAATAAGGCATTTTCTGGAACAATGTTCAGGGATTGGGCACATCTAATGCTCTCTTCATGAACCTGACGTGTCTGTATGCCAAAAAAATACCTAAGCGGATCGTTCTTTCCTTTTCAGTCTTAGACATTAAGGGTGCTATGCATAGACATTTCGCTAGCCCGCGCTACGAGCGTGCTAATCTAGCCCCGGCTATCGACTGATTACTTGTACAGGATTCATATCATATCATATCATATCATATCATATCATATCATATCATATCATATCATATCATATCATATCATATCACATCATATCATATCGTATCGTATCGTATCGTATCGTATCGTATCATATCATATCATATCATATCATATCATATCATATCATATCATATCATATCATATCATATCATATCATATCGTATCGTATCATATCATATACCATATCATATCATATCGTATCATATCATATCATATCGTATCATATCATATATACCATATATCATATCATATCATATCATATCATATCATATCATATCATATCATATCATATCATATCATATCATATCATATCATATCGTATCATATAGGCTATCATATCATATCATATCATATCATATCATATATCATATCATATCATATCATATATCATATCATATCGTATCATATCATATATCATATCATAGTCTATCATATATCATATCATATATAATATCATATCATATCATATCATATCATATATCATATCATATATAATATAATATCATATCATATCATATCACATCACATCACATCACATCACATCACATCACATCACATCACATCACATCACATCACATCATATCATATCATATCATATCATATCATATCATATCATATCATATATCATACCATATCGCTAACACTGGTTTATGAATACGGAAAACGTTAGTTCGCTGATCATCTACCGTAAGCTCGCGCTAAGAATGTCTATGAATATGGCCCATAGTCACTGCTTGCCTAACTTGTGTTAAGTATGACATGGGCTATGCTTATGAGACAGTATCTGTACTTTCAAGCATGGCACAGAGTTCACGTATAGGCAAATAAGATGTGTTACCTACCGTGAAGCTGTCTTGCTGACTGGACCACAGATTTACGTGCCTGCAAGCGACAGCACCGTCGAATAACTTTTATTTCATATTGGCGCCGTGGGCTATATCAGAATAGCATGTCGGCGGACAGTGAACTTTGAAAGAAGACTTCCATTGCGTTCCTACGAAATTTCTTGTACCTAAAATCAAAGCGTTCTGGTTCTCTTCCCATGCGCGCTGTTTAAGCAAACTGGGGGCAAAATGAAGTCTTTAGAAGATAAACTACTGCCATCATAAAATCCGGTACTACTTGACATGCTACTATTGAACAGCCCATTCGCCAGATAGCACTTGCGACCTACGGCATGTAATTATAATTAATTTTAACGAGGCGTCTATTTCTACTGTGGGCGTAGCCGAATTCGCAACAGATTGGTACGTTGATAGGTTGGGCATGTTAATTACAGGCTAAAAATACGGCCTTTAAAATAAATGTGCATCGATCAAACTTGTAATCATAATCTGCATGGTTGTGGCTCTTTTTTATTAAAGTACCACAATTTGCATATACCTCCCTCCAAGAAACTACACGAAATAGATCTCTTCCGCTCGTTATAAAGAGCGGCAACCGTATACATCCAGCAGTCATTCAGTTTTATTATTACACTTAAATTCGTTTACAACTTCGAGTTTAAAATCCAAAGTGATCAGAAGACCGGTATTAAAATTGTTTACTATACAATAAATCCATTTGATCATGCAACGAAATAAAAAAAATCCCGTTTCCAACCTATAATTGAGTATTATCTAAAAGTTGATCCCAGTTATTAACCATAGGCATTCATGTGTATAAGAAATTGTGAGACAGAGCTAATGCATTATAAATCGTTGAATTAAATGAAGGCAAATAGTCAACTTCGGCAGCTTAATCTCTTACTTGTTTTTACGTATAATTAGAGAGCGATAATCCTTCTGCGTTACTTTCCCTTTTCGAATTCCTTGTTGATGAACAGCTATACCACAGTATAGTATATATATATATATATATATATATATATATATATATATATATATATATATATATATATATATATAGTCACGAAGCTTGAGTTGTGAGGGTGCTAGGAACAATAGACTGTGCCGGTACTATTTCGCATTGTGTGTAATGAGGAGATATTAGCGATCCTAGTGGTTAGCAACTATCTATGGATGCATATTTACTACGTATTGAGCTTCGTGACTGTATATACTAGACTGAAGCTATACTGTGTATGTCTCTCTCTCTCTCTTTCTCTCTCCTATATTTATATATAATTCAAAAGAACGAACATCAGCATATAAATGCAGGTGGCCACAAGGACCCTGAATTCTAGAAGACAGCGTATACTGAATATTTGAACATAACAGGTTTACCAGAATAATATGTATGTAGCCTATGTATCTAATGCCTACCTACTTCACTTGCGTGATTCGGGTTCCACATACTGCGGATAGATGGCAGAACTGTGACCCCATTTTCAAATTGCACACCAGATGTGTACCTGTGAAGAGTTGTGTCGTGTACTAGGGTGAGTGTATGTGTAAGTGTTCGTGTAAGTGTAGTGTAGTGTAGGGAATGGGTGAGGATGATGATGAAGGTGAATCCCAAGAGGCCTTGTAAGGACGTGATTCTTATTGTGTACCTACCTTTTTTTTCATTCATTCATTAAAATGTTCATTTACGATCTCTCCTTTAAAATGAAATGCTTGACAGTGACTTCATGTATAATTTATTGGACTTACATCATAATGTTTACATTGTCTTCATTTATAATGTCCCGTCTTGATGCATTGTTCATGATACCAATGTCATTTACAGTGCAGTAATATAGACAAGCTTTTTTCATATCTTGAAACGCTAATATTTCTCTAAGTCCTACCACATTTCCTTGGACGGCCATGGACACTCATTATGAAACAACCACCTTGTAACATTGCAAGGCAATAAGAATCACAAAATATTTCCTTCCACTATTTCACCATTAAAATGCACTTTATTTACATTTTTTTTTGTCAAACGAAGGCAACAATCTCAAACATAGGCCTACATCCAGTAAAACAAATGAAAGAAGAAAACGATCTCAAACGTATATCGGGTGGAACAGATGAAATAGCAAAGCGATCGGATATGTTGTTGTAATGTGTTAGCGTTTGTTATAGAGTTTCTTGATTTCCATTTTTCAAATAATTGAACATCCAAATTTTAACGAAGTTTTATTTTTCCCAAAATCACGACAATAATAGCTTTCAATTGAGACACTACACAACCTCACAGGTTTTATTGTTTTCTCAATTCAAATTCAATATTCAAATTAAATATATAGATACTGCAGACCTATTTTCATTTGTTCATAAAAGTTTGACGACATTCGAAATTGAGGACGTAGCTGCAATAAGGGACCATAGCCCCATAGGCCCTTTTTCCGGAGAATGCATAAATCGATTCTCCATAGTTTTTTTGTTATATCCACAAAGTTTTGTTGAAAAATTTTTAACAACAATCCTAGTAAACCTGTTTATTTTAATATATGTTATAGGCTCTTTATCTATAAAACATGATCATACATGAAAAACTGTCCTCCGATATTTGATCTTCAGTCCTGTAAGACTGGATCTTCAATCAGCGTCTTGAGTTCCACTGAAGAAAAGTAAAGTTAAGGATGTCAGAGACTTATTTCCATATGTTAAAGACGAAAGCCGTTCATTTTATGAGTATCTTTTCTAATCTTCTGAGACTATGGAAGATGAAGAGGAGAGTGAAAGTGATGACAGAGATGAGGAGGGAAATCGTGTGGAAAATATGGATGTGGAATGAACAACAATAATGTCCTACCTCGTTTGAAAAACATTTTTTGCTGTTCAACAAGTTCATGACGTTGTTTGATTAACTTTTGTTCCTTATTTCGTTTTGAAAACATTTTTAATTTTTCAAAATATTTGTGATTTGTTATGTTATGTGGAAAATATCTAAAGTTTTAAAATGTTAATGAATATTATTAATAATACCGATATTGCTGTATTTTATATAAAAATATAAATAACAATAATACATTTTTATGAAGACTACACACAGCTTGTATTTATTTTTGAACTGAAAGTAGCCTACGTTCTCCAGAAAAGAGGCCCATAACATGCATTACTTTAATATACATTATTCTTTAAATACATAACATTGGAGTAAAATGCTTTTATAATTTCTGTTATATACTGTAATGTAAAAAGCACAATACTACTTATCCAGCAGTTTCATACTCGTTGGTTAGTGCATTTAGTGCACTGCTTTAAAAATTTCAACTCTATACATCTCAGAACATTATTTTGGATTATGGGCCTTTATTGCAGCTACTCCTCAATTTTACATACAGTATACCCAAGTTAGAAATGTTTGTGCAAAAAAAAATAATCATTCGCGAAAAATGAAGCAGTTTTCATCATTTTCGTAAATTTTACGGTTTGTAAAGTTTTCCTATGAATTTCATTTGCAAAATTGCACGAAACATTGAATATTGAACGTTTTGCTACACACATATGTAGAGATTTTTTTTTAAGAATTAAGCGAGTTACTATTATATACGTATAATAATTATTTATATTACGCACCTATAATTCGTATATTATAAAATAAAATGGTTAGAAGTCAAGTTTCAAAGATAGTGTATAAACACTCAAATTACTATGTTCGGGGTATTTTTGCCTTCTTTAAGTTACACAACTCGTTTTTATAACCCTGCATAAGGGCAAATTGGGCTGTAATATTATTTAAGTACCTCGGCCCCTATGTTGTATAATTTAAGCACTACGTAACAAATATCATCAGGAACGATGCGGGCTATGATTTCGCCGTCTGTCGGTTGTAGAGTCTTATCTCAATAGCACACATAAATTTACTGCTTCTCATGCATGTCGCAAAGCTAGTGGTTTCAGGAGTGTAATACCACCGAGTCTTTTAATATGCAAAAACATTTAATCAAACTGAAGGTAGCTGAAGTATCAATTAAAATTGCTATAGGCCATAACTCCAAACTGTAATGACAGATTAATAGTCGAGATCTCTTGCTGGGGCTCAACCCCTCGACATCCGAGAGAGATTTAGAACTCGGAGATGTACCCTATGTTTAAAATTCTCGTACCTTCAATAAGTTTAATTTTATTTACCGGGGGGAAGAAGGATATAAGGCTCCACAAGCTATAATCTCATTTTTATGAATTTATGTGGGTCCAGAAGCAAGTCATTATTAATTAGTATTCTCGGCAAGCCCGATGTTTATACACTGTTGCTTTTGGGCGAGCAGCAATGTTTGTTTTCTTATTGTGACATGCCGAGTATCAACTAACACATCGTCCACCCTCCCCTCCCCTCCCCTCCCTTCTCAAGATGGTATTAACAATCTTTCTAATCCTCCGCTGTTCATTGCAGGACAAACAAGACTGGCTCATTATATTCTGTTGACACACAAATTATACGTTATGGCAGAATTGGCCTGCCTCCGCCCGCGGCCATACCTATAGTCCAGTGGACTGGCACGCAGTTCAACAGCGTTGCCATGCGGCCTGGTAGCGAGACTACCACGTCCACGGGCATTTTCTCGGTTCCCACCCACGTCGAATGAATTATAATGCAAAGTCAAGCTAATGTCATGCGCAACTAATCGTGCCTGGACAAATTGCACCATCAACAGTAGATGATCCCAATCACCCTTGTTAGTACTAAACCAGGGGCGGACTGGTTCTGCTGATAGAAAACTGTTACCTACTGATAACGACAGTATTGTACGGCTCAATCAGAGAAAAGAGAATCGCAAAGGTGACACATACTTTCCTGCAAGTTTCACCGCTTCGCGAGAATTCTGTTCCTTTATCACGTTAAGAATGATATTACCAGTGGCGTAGCATGAAATTTTGAGCAGGGGAAGCTAATTCAAGTTGTCTTTCATGCAATATGAGAAAACGTATTACAAAAATACAGTCTTAAAATAAATAGTAGTCAATGTCAAGTCAGCAGTCGAAGATTGGTTGGAACCTCGTAAGTAACACCAATAAGGCATGACCTCAAATGATATGTAGTAAAATATGATTTCACGGTTTACACATATCTCTTAACAAATAGACAAGTATAAGTATAACATTAGCTCACTCCCTGTCATACTTAGAGAAATCACAGTATTAGAATCATTACGTAAGCATGGGTCTGTCTTTTGGTTGTGTCCTTCATTAACAGCAAGGGAGTCGGTCATTTCTTTTTTAAATCACACTTTTGTTCGTAAGTCAGTCTTGATAATACAATTGTCCTTAAAAAAAATTCAAGTAAATTAGTGTCAGGAACTGTTATTTCGCTCATTATTTATTATATCAGACGCAATGCACACTAACACTTCAACTGAACACAACTGACGAAAAGGGATAACTCGGAAACTACTTATTTTCAATGTTAAAGCTAGCTTCTTGCGAGCCTTGCGACTACTAGTAGGGTAGTTTAGTTAGAAAGGGATGAAAAATCTGCGGGGTGGATTACACAGAAGAAACCAGTCTGCTTGGAAGCTGGTATGTGCAGGCTTCTTGTTTACTGCTGCATCACGAATCATCCTGAGCTGCCGCATCACAATATTTAACGCGTAAATATAAACTCTATTAAAATTAATAAATAATTTTGTCATTAAACTGCAGGTTTATTATGAAATTATTATTAACTGGGGAAGCTAAGCTTTTAGCTTACATTGACGCTACGCCACTGGATATTACTAGGGCTAGGATTTTGATGATCTATAAATCATGAAAAAAAATGTCCTAAAACAATGCATTTATGAACTAAAAATCTTTAAAAAATGCCCTAAAAATTGATCTTACATAATTGGCTTAGTAGGAATATTAATATTTAGACTAGTAATTAAATTAAATTCTAGTACCAACATTCAAGTTTATTTAATTTTACATACTTTTTCTAAGTAGTACACTTTCATTAATTATTTTACCTGATGTAGTTCCATGTAGTCCACCACAAGGCCACTCTTATCCGTAACTAACAGGTATAGAGGAGTCTATATTGAAGGAGTGGTTGGACTGATCCATTACGTAGGGGTGTACTACGTTAAAATGACATTTGTGTAGAAAAACGATTAAAATAATATACAGAATAATGGGTATTAATTGAAAAAAATATGTAGAGAAAATATCAAAGGAAATAAATAATATTTTACATTAATAATTTATGGCCAAAATTAAATGAAAATATCCCAAAAAATGACGGAATAAAACAAAAAATGCTCGTATGAGTTGTAAGAGGTAAGAAATGCAAAAAATGCCCTAACAAATATGTTTTAAAACATTCAGTTTATCACATAACATATAAATACTAACGCAGCAATGTTTCTGGCTTAGGCCTACTAGAAAAAAGATGCAATTTCATCAAAATCCTAGCCCTAGATATTACACTCCACAGTTTATTTTCTTGAGCAATATTTTTGACGTCATTTGACCTCCATGCCCCCCAAGTGCCTTCATGGCATGTTACGGGGATACCTTTACCTTTACCTTTTAACATGTCATCGAATAAAAATAAAAACTACAATAATACTAATAATACAGATTTCCTGATGATATGGCGTTGTTAGCAGAAGAAGAGATGATAAATGGATATGCTACTAGAACTAAATGACAGCTGGGAGCAATATGAAATGAAGATAAATGCAAACAAGACGAAGAAAAATTAAAGAAGGTAAACGTACGAATTCGAAAAGAGGCAATAGAACAGTAGACCTTTTCAAATACGAGTACTTGGGGTGTACTATAATTAGTAACATGAGCTGCTGCCAGGCAGAGGATAGCAATGCAAAGGAAGCTTTTAACAGAAAAAGGAGCATCTTCTGCGGACTTCTGGAAAAATTATTAAGGAAAATACTAGTGAAGTGCTCTGTGTGAAGTGTGGCATTGTGAAGGGCAGAAACATGTACATTATAACGAAGTGAAGAGAAGCGACTAGAAGCATTCGAAATGTGGGTTTCAATAATGCAGCGTGTCTGACTAGCCTCATGGGTTAGTAGTCACAGCTTATGACTACAACTCATGAGGTCCCGGGTTCGATTCCCAGTTATAGCACAGCAATTTTTCCTGTGTTCGTCCATGACCTGGAAATTAGGTTAGGCTTAGGTGTAAGACCTCTCCTGGCGCTTCATAATCATCCTGTCATAATATCATCGGGGCAGCGTAACTCCGCCTTCCAGACGTCCCAACCTCAGAAGTGGATTACAAATAAGCCATTGTCAGGAGAGACCACAAATGTCAAATTGCAACCTATTGGCATTAGCATTTGGATTGAAAATTGGACAGACAGAATAAGAAATGAAGCTGTGCTAGAAAAAGTGGGTGAAGAAAGAATAATGCTGAAACTGATCAGGAGTTACACCTTTATTCGAGGGAGTCTTCAATTGTGTTTATATGAGTTTGCTTTTATGTTGGATCTCTAGGCAAATGCAATCCCTTATAGACTTACTCCTGACGTATTAATTATGTGAAAAGCAGCTTGTGTCTTGTATCAAATAACTTGGCCTTCTCTGAACAGATGTCATGAAAGCACGCACACACGCACACACACGTCTTGATATGTGTAGCAGCTGTGGCCAACTAGCATCGAACGTAGGGCCATCTGAAGTTTGGTTACAGACTCCCTATTCCTGCAAACATTGGTGAATCACTATAAACTTGGTATGGACTACTTGGCATTGTGAATGATATTTTGGCTTATAAAGCCTTTTAGCTTTCCTTCCATTTCCATTTGCCTTCCAATAATGAAATGTAGGGCTATATCAACAAATTATCTTAATGCAGGGATGTGGAAAAGCGTGTATTACGTCCACCGTTGTGGAGTAACGGTTAGCATGTCTGACCGTGAAACGAGTGGACCCGGGTTCAAATCCTGTTATATGGTTGAGGTTTTTTTTTCCAGGGTTTACCCTCAACCAATTAAGAGAAAATGTTGGGTAACTTTCGGAGCTGGACCATGGACTCATTTCGCTGGCATTATCACCTTCATCTCATTCAAACGCTATATAACAGTAGCAGTTGAAAACGCGCCATAAAATAGCAGGTGAATTCTTTGAATAGAGAGTAGAAAAAGTGTCCATCCAGAAACTGTCCGAAGGGTAATAAGAAAAGTTGAGTTCAATGGCAGAGTGGCAAGAAAAAAGCCCTTCATTAGTGAGGTGAACAGAAAAGAGAGGCTGCAGTTTGCTAGGGAATATGTAAATAAAGATGTTTCTTGGTGGAATGGCGTATTTTTTTCAGACGAGAGCAAGTTCAATGTTTTTAATTTAGTTGGCAAGATAAATGTGTGGCGGAAGCCAAACGAAGAACTTGAAATGAAGAATTTGCAGCCCACTGTGAAATATGGAGGAGGCAGCATCATGATCTGAGGTTGCATCTCTGCAGCAGGAGTTGGAAAGGTGACACAAATCGAGGAAATAATGAAGAAAGAAGATTATCTTCGTATATTGAAGCAACACTTACACAGAAGTGTAGACAAATTGGACATAAGGGATACATTTAAATTTTACCAGAATAACGACCCTAAACACAAATCCTATCTTATGAGGAACTGGCTCCTACAGAATTGTCTCAAAGTTATTGACACCTCTCCCCAAAGCTCTGACCTGAACCCCACATAAAATCTCTGGGCTGAGCTGAAATCACGAACACGAAAAACACCTTCAAAATCAAAAGGTGAATTAGAAGAAAAAATAAAGAAGGAATGGACTAAAATACCCACTGAAAACATTAAGAGATACATTTCTAATATGCCACAACGCTCTGTTCAAATGTTGTATTCCTACCTTTACATCCCACACTGTAGCGGCGATACTTCGGAGCACATGCAAGCAGAACAGCAAGCACAGAAACACTGTGCCTACTGAGGCAGCAACCCAATGCTCAGGTGACGCGCTCTTATGCCCGTTAATAGAAATATATTTGTAATGGTCTGAAAATTTGTGTATTTGATATAATTACTATTAAGTATCAGCACATCGTTCTCAATTTTTATTTTAGAATTAGTCCAATTATTTCTATTGCAGCCGTGGCGAAAATGCGACTCACGAGCACATTGTGGCTCGCAATGATAGCAGTGCATTTCCTTTGCTTCCTACCTTCCCCAACTCCCACCCTCTCACTCACTGGAGTCAAACTCCGTTCCATTTGTATTTGTCTCTGACCTGCAAGTGGTGTATCGTCGCAATGTCTCTCTCGAAACCATGTACCTCTACAAAAACGAAAGTTTCAAGTAGGATGGGAGGACGCATTTTTTTGCTGTCAATATGTTGAGAATATTAAATGTATGATTTGTTCACAAGTATTACGAGGAAAACGATTGTATAACATAAAACGGCATTATAAGTTACTACATGTTACTGATGAAACATTAAAAGGATGTGTTGTTTTTATAATTATTATTATCATTATTATTATTATTATTATTATTATCATCATCATCATCATTATCATCATCTCTGTACGTCGATCCTTTTTCAGCAAATGTACAAATAATGCGGTTAGATCTTCAATTCAAACTCACAGATTTAAAATATGATGTTAAGTGAAAGCTAGATGTAAGGACTTGACAAACGTTGAACTTTTCAAATCTTTGCCAAAAAATAAATATCCAAACCTTCGTTCTTTCGCTTGCTCTTTTGAAGCCGCGTTCGCTACAACTTACGTTTGTGAAAAATTATTTTCAACAATGAAAACAGTAAAAACCAAATTTAGATCACGACTGACAGACAAATACCTTCGTGATCAACTACGACTGGCAGTAAGTGACATAATTCCTGATTTTGAAACTCTGTCACAGAACATTTTGAAGACAATTAATTTTAGGTTGTGATAATGTGTCCTATGTTTTCTTCTTCATTTCTTTCTTCATTACACGTACTAAACATTACTTTGTAGCCTTGTACTGTATAACATTTTATTTAAGTGCTTGACGTAAGGAAAATGAAAAACCGTTAATAAGTCAGACAGTTGCTTCACTTCCCCTTCGGATGTCCGCCTCCCTCAATAGGTGCTATGCGCGTTGCAGGTTACACAGTGGCTCGACGCACGATCGCATTTTCGCCACGGCTGTTCTATTGCATAATAAAGACAACAAAACCTGAAAAAAGGATCTGGCCGAATATTAAAGTGAGTTCATTGCCGCCCTCACATAAACCTGCCATCGGTCCCTATCTTGAGTATCTTAAAGACAATATATTTTGCCTATTTTCATTCCATTATGTCCTACGGAATAATATTTTGGGGAAACTCTGTAGATAGTAAAAATATATTCTTATTACAAAAAAGAGCCATTAGAATAATAGTTGGAGCAAAGGCTAGAGAATCATGTAGATTATTTAAAAAAAAATAGAGATTCTAACCGTAACAAATCAATACATATACTTTACAATAAATTTCCTCTTATGTAATAAAGAAAATTTTCCAACTAACTCAGCCATACATAGTATAAATACCTGCTGAAAGAATGGTTTTCATACGCCATCATCAAATTTATCAAGCTTTCAAAGGGGAGTACGTTACATGGCGATAAAAATGTTCAATGGTCTTCCTGAAGCATTACGAATCATAGCCAAAACCCTGCATTATTTAAGATAAAGCTAAAAAATTACTTAATATCTCACACTTTCTATTCTGTAGATGAATTCTTGACATTTCACAGTACTGTGTAAGTATTATAATACTATTAAATGGTAAACATATTACATTGTATAAAATATTATTGTTATTAAGGTATTATTTCTGTACATATTTCATATTTGCATTTTATATGTATTGCATTTTATTGTTAAACGTAAGAATTGGACATGTTCTTTATTCTATGCTATAAAGCAAATGTAAGAATATTATGGAACGAATAAATCCATCTATCTATCTATCTATCTATCTATCTATCTATCTATCTATCTATCTATCTATCTATCTATCTATCTATCTATCTATCTATCTATCTATCTATCTATCTATCTATCTATCTATCTATCTATCTATCTATCTATCTATCTATCTATCTATCTATCTATCTATCTATCTATCTATCTATCTATCTACCTACCTACCTACCTACCTACCTACCTACCTACCTACCTACCTACCTACCTACCTACCTACCTACCTACCTACCTACCTACCTATCTATCTATCTATCTATCTATCTATCTATCTATCTATCTATCTATCTATCTATCTATCTATCTATCTATCTATCTATCTATCTATCTATCTATCTATCTATCTAAGATTAATCCAGTCTCTACCATCATATCCATCTCCCTCAGACCATTTTAATATTATCCTCCCATCTAAGTCTCGGCCTCCCTAAAGGTCTTAATCCCTCTGGCCTCCCAACTAACACTCTATATGCCTTTCTGGATTCGCTCATACGTGCTACATGCCCTGCCCATCTCAAAGTCTGGATTTAATGTTACATTTTTAGATTAGTATAAATATACCTAGTTTTAGAGAGAGACAGATCACGAAAAAGTAAAGAATGCTAATAAACTTAGTTTCATTTCGAATATAGATGATGCTTTAGTAGTGCAATTGATCCTTTCAATGCGGCTAAGGTTACAGTCTGAATAATAGATATAAGTATTCCAAGCCTCTTCCAGAAAGGTGATTCACGAAAGCGGTCCGATGGACTAAAACAATCATCCCTAAACCACGGACTGCGGTGCAAAACATCGAATCTCTCCTCCGTAAAATAAAAAACTACTCGAATAATATTATGCCACATTATTATCTTAAGCCTTTTTGACCTGAATTATTTGTAGCAACATAATATATAGTACTTTGCTAGGTCCATACCCTTATCGACATCCCAATTATGCTAATTGGAATCGTTTCAGAAAACCTAATCTGATTTTTTTTTTCAGAAAATATCCAATAAGTTATTCCTCTTTTCTTAGGTCAAAATACAAGATAGATGCAAAGAAAACATTTTTTCACCCACAAAATTTGTGATTCCAAATGAACTCATGCGAGCGGAAAGAGTTAACTTCTGACTAACATAATACGAAATTATAATTATTATCATACAAGTTATCCGATTTCTAGAGAGCATATTGTGACCTTTTTCTACATTTACCACCACCCCTGTCAACAATGTGACTTTTATTTCTCAATTATTCACCCTACAACAATGGGTACTCCACTCAACACAGTAACACAATAGTCGTTATTGCACTCTATACGACGACAATGACAATATAAGTGTATTATTGAGAAGAACAACAATGTGCTCCTAATTTCAATTAATGTTCACAAAGCACTATGTGCAGAACAAAACTGTCAGTTCTCAGTTCACAATTCGCTTGCATTGGCTAGTTCTTCTAGCTCACTGTTCAAGTTCACTGCACATCGAACTCAGTCTTCCGGACGCGTCGCCATCGCCTTTGACGCTGCCACAGTTCACTCACTCAAGTTCACTGTACGTCGAACTCAGATCCTCCGGATACGTCGCCGCTGTCCAAGACAAGACTTGAAGGCTGACTGAAGACTAACTAACTTTCGTCGGCAACTCACGGTGTTATTTATTTACCATGAACATCTAGAATGTTTTGCGTCGCGAAGCTTCTGGACCTCCACAACATTCCGCTCCCAGATGGTTCCTTACTTCCGCCCAGCCACAGTAGCTTTACTCCCCCCTTGCTCCGTACAGTTGCTAGCGTCAGGGGTTCGTGTTTCCGTTTCCCCGCGCCTTCCTTCTCGCCAGATGCCCGCGCAACCCCTTGACGCGACCAGAACGTTCCACACGGGTGCCACAATATTACAAAGTGAGTGGAATGTTGTTGATTGGTAGACGGCAGTTCCTATTAATTTTAAACAGTAAGGATCATATTTAAAACAATATTGGTTTCTGCCTGTTCAAGAATTAAAATTTAAAGAAACAATATTTTCCTCTGGCTAGCATTGCTTAACCAAAGTCTATATAATGTCGTAATGAGAATGTTGTAATGTCATTCATGTATCAGGAATAATAGACATTTCGAAAATCATTTACAAAAAGAAGACAGTTATTTGTGCTGCCTTAGATCAGGGGCTAAGAGGTCTGTTGGAAAATTCAACTATGCGTGTTACAGGATATTCTTTACATTACGGAATTAATGACAGCACTCAGCACTGTTACAAAGGCATGCAATGGGTCACAGTCCTGCCATTCATCCGCTATATGCGGAACCCGAATCACGTAAAGTGAAGTGGGTAGGCATTACATACATACATACATACATACATACATACATACATACATACATACATACATACATACATACATACATACATACATACATACAAAACAACACAAAATTTCATATTGAAGGTATACCGATAAGCTATCACAATTTGACTATAATTATGTGTGTGTGTTCCGCCTTTGCTTATCATACAATAAATGGAGAAACTAATAAATCATATTTTCATTAACGTTTTCGGTACTTATGTACCATCTTCAGATGTATATATATATAATGCTAATTGTTAACCAAGCCTCTAGGTGCATGTGTCGTAAACTTAAATAATCAATGTTTTTGTGCGTACTGTACTATATCGATGAAGTGTTGCCATGATTGAATAAATAATTACCTAGCTCTTATATAGGCCTACTATTTGTTGGTATAACATACTATCAAAATTAAAAATTAAAATTAAATGTTTCATTCAATATTTAAAACACTATTTAAAACCACTATTTAAAACTGTATAAAAACACATAGATTTTGTGCATCACTTTAAATATATGAAGTTAGTGATCACTTGTTGTGCGGTGTTTGCCGATGTGAAGTTGAATAAGGCAGTTGTGGTGATCTTGTTTATTAGCGTTGAGCTAGACGTGGTATCGTTGGCATGGCTATGTTTGCTGAAAGTGGTGTTGTGGCACTTCTATAATAGTTAATGGCATTGCTGTAATTTCTACCCATAGATGTATTGTTAAAACAAATTGAAGGTTGTCAAGTCCATGGATTTAGTATCGCCTGGCGTGTCTGTAACAATGATTAAGTATTAATTTATGAATTTGAAATTGAGAATATTTGAAATTGTTAATTTGGAAATTCCTTAAACTGGTGTTGGTTATATTTAAGTTGTGTTGTCTGTTACCGGAAGTGGAGGGGGAATTGGTGAGAGCTGTGTGTGCGATTGTTTAGGCGGGAATAATTTGAATAAATTGAAAAGTGGATTATTTATGTTAGCTATTTGTTCATTTAGTAGGGGTTTTCCTGAGTTGTGTTCTTTTATGATATGAAATTGTTCAGCTGTGAGCAAGCCCACCGCTTTAGTATCAGCCTAGCATCAAGCACGAGCAGACCAACACGCGGTAAAACTGTAAGTTACTTTTCTTACATAACAGGCATCACCGCTAGCAGTTAACCATAACCAACACCAGTTAAAGGAATTTCCAAATTAACAATTTCAAATATTCTCAATTTCAAATTCATAAATTAATACTTAATCATTGTTACAGACACGCCAGGCGATACTAAATCCATGGACTTGACAACCTTCAATTTGTTTTAACAATACATCTATGGGTACAAATTACAGCAATGCCATTAACTATTATAGAAGTGCCACAACACCACTTTCAGCAAACATAGCCATGTCAACGATACCACGTCTAGCTCAACGCTAATAAACAAGATCACCACAACTGCCTCACTCAACTTCACATCGGCAAACACCGCACAAAAAGTGATCATTAACTTCGTATATTTAGAGTGATGCACAAAATCTATGTGTTTTTATACAGTTTTAAATAGTGGTTTTAAATAGTGTTTTAAATATTGAATGAAACATTTAATTTTAATTTTTAATTTTGATAGTATGTTATACCAACAAATAGTAGGCCTATATAAGAGCTAGGTAATTATTTATTCAATCATGGCAACACTTCATCGATATAGCACAGTACGCACAAAAACATTGATTATTTAAGTTTACGACACATGCACCTAGAGGCTTGGTTAACAATTAGCATTATATATATATACATCTGAAGACGGTACATAAGTACCGAAAACGTTAATGAAAATATGATTTATTAGTTTCTCCATTTATTGTATGATAAGCAAAGGCGGAACACACACACATAATTATAGTCAAACACAAAATTTGTATTAAGAATAATTTCAGAATACCTTTATTTCAATTTCACTTGAGTAAAATATGATTTCTTTATCTCTAATTGGGGTTCTGGCTGATACATATATGATCAGACAGTACATCTTACTTGACGAGCCACCAGCGTGGCTCATTCGGTTAAGGCGCTTACCTGCCGGTCTGAAGTTGCGCTCGGGCTCGGGATTTTTTCCGAAATCTGTGGGGCAAACCACAGATTTATACCCATCGTAATTGAAAGTATTTCAACAAACGGTTTTATTAATTGAATCCTAAAAATTTGAATGCCAAGTAATCTATGGCGAATCCTCGGCCTCATCTCGCCAAATACAATCTCGATATCACCAATCTCATCGACGCTAAATAACCTAGTAGTTGATACAGCGTCGTTAAATAACGAACTAAAAAATCTTACTTGACGATACGTGTCAGAGGAACATCTCATGTCTGATTAATGAACTATGTTTATTAATCAGCGATGTATGCAAAGGAGAGGGAAAGGAACTGGTCACGCTACCCTTTTATCTCTTGGCTTAGTTGCCTCATGAGTGATATCTTATTGGTGTCACTTATGAGATTCCAATCGGTCTTAGTACTTGAATAATAATAATTGAGACAGTGTCAGATGAAGTTCTTGGGTAGCTTAGTTGGTAAGAGAGTTGGTGCGTTCAGCCGAAGGTCCCGGGATCGATATCAGGCCCCGGAACAAATTTTCCCTTGAAATTATTCAAGTCTGCGTCACAGGGAGCTTTACCTGAAAGCTAGATTACATTTAGTACTGTTGATTAATCGTACAAATGATAACAGTGGCAATACAGACAGAGTGTTAAAAAGTATGGGATATTACTCATAACTTCTTAAATTTTAATTTCACGAAAAAAATAAGTTTTATACAAAAGCTGTTGGAGATAAATTATACAATATGATACCAGTGCTCGAAAAAAAGTTAGTTATTCAGGCATATAGAGTGTAACAGTAAACTTGTTCTTTTTTAAAATAGCACCCTATATTAAAATTTACATATTCCGAATCTTTATTAATATAACATTTTTACCTATTCACCCGTTTCATGGCTTTTAACCATTTATTAAACTTGTTTCGTGGACAAATAAGTATGTAAAAAATGTGAGTAGACCATAAAACTGAACAAAACTCTATGACTAACAAAACTTTACCACAGATGCCGAAAATGAAAATCATTCACAGCCAAATAATGTCCCAGTCTATCAAGAAAACAGTATATTGTAGATATGAAAGGGAACAGATCAGTCATGTAACTGTTGTGAGAAAGACAATGGACTGTTTTCGTAATAGGCTGTGAATGGTTCTTATTTTGAGCATTTGTGGTAATAGTGTTTCGTTTAGTTTTATGGCCTACTCAACATGATTTTACATATTTATTTGGCCACGAAACAAGTGTAATAAATAGTTAAAAGACATGAAACCGGTGAATGGGTAAAATTTCTACACATTCATACGTAAAATGTAGTGGAGATTCGGTATATGTAAATTTTAATATAGAGTGCTATTTAAAAAATAAGTTTACTGGCACACCTTATTTGCCCGAATAATTATTTTCGAACATTAATATCATATTATATAGTTTATTTCCAACAACTTTTGTATAAAACTACTGTATTTTTTTAGAAAATAAAATTTAAGAAGATATGAGTAGGCTACGTCTAATATTTCATACTTTTTTAACACTCTTTTATTTCAAAACATCCCAGTCTAAATAACAATATAATTTAAATTTAATTTAATTTTAACAAAAGACACGTCAATTTATATATTGAGGCGAAAATTTAAAACCTGTCTTAATTGCATATTAGGCTTTAATCCTTCATCTCCAACCATCCTCACTTTGAAATTTCAAATAGCACCCCTATCATGTGATACTTAAATTTGAAAGAGTATCAATTATTGTTTATATATCTCAGTCATTTGCTTTCGCATCTTTTGTTTTTCGTCGCCTGACAACCTGGAATGTTGTTACTGTCAGTTGATTGTAGGATGAAAACACAGTTTATTTGGTGTATTTCCTAAATTTAATCAATAGGGATGATTTCTATTCTCTCTTGAAGAGTATACACCATTTTAAAGTAATTCAATACACAGATATAACTATGTATTACTTGAAATACTCAATAAGTCTTTGTAGCTTTATATTCTCTTCAGCTCTAATGAACAATAACAACAATCAAATTTGCAGGTGACGACAGAAAACAAAACATACGAGAAGAAATGAATAAGATATATAAAGAAATTAATACTCTTTCAAATTTAAGTATCACAAGATAGGGGTGCCATTTGAAATTTCAAACTGGGGGTGAAACCTAATAATGCAATAATTAAGACTTGTTTTAAACTCCCCCCCTCAATATCTAAATTGACGTATTTTTTGTTTAATTAAATTCAATTTAAATTATATAGTTATTTAAACTGGAAAGGTCTGATATGAAAGCCATTTATATTTATTTGTCTATTGGGAAGAAATTCGTAAGAACCGCTGGATGAACGACACTCCCATTAATCAATCAATTAATGTTGAGGTTAGTTGGTGCAACCTAGTGACGGAAATTTGTATTACTCAATCATGTAATTTCTGAACAAACTGGTAGATGGCAGGACAATTGTCTTTTTTTTTTTTTTAGGAAACTCTTATTTTTACAGTAACTATTCTGCGGTACGTATTTTGTTGTGTGTTTATCAAAACATACCAAAGAATGCCAAAATATAATCCCTTAAAAACACGCATTTAGAAATATAATAAATTAGGTTATATTTCTCTTTAATATTTCCATAGTCCAGCTTCAAATGTCGGAGCATTGGAGGGAGGGGCAAAGTTTAGCAGAGGCCAAACAATTGCACATAATTTTCTGAATTAAATAGGCCTATGTAAAAACATCCATATAACTATACATGTAACCCTTTAGAAAAGAAGCTTAATAGGTAATAACAATAATTATAGTACTGGTTATATCTAATTTTCGAAAACCACTAACTCTCTCCTCTTAAGTTTTTTCTTGCAACAGTAACAGTAGTAGTACGGTACCGTAAGTAATTGTATAGTAATGTAGCAGTAGTAGTAAGTAATAGTAGTAGAAGTGGTGGCAATAATAATAATAATAATAATAATAATAATAATAATAATAATAATGTTTCTTGTGTAACAATTTCATTATAAAAACATAGTTAAATGAACCATACTTCATTAGAATTAAAGTTCGTATTATTCTGTTTTTACTAAACAAAACTTGAACATTCACAAACTTCTTCAGTCACATTGTTTTCATTTGTTAGAAAGCGAGACAGCTAATGACTTCATTGCTACAAGTAGCTCATTAGAAACCAACTAAACCTATATAATATTTATGACAACTATGTTGATACTGTAGGACATACACTACAATGTGTAAGTAATTTTTTAAAACCAAAGAAAAAAAAATCACCCTATTAACAGAGCAGATTCTATCATGTTTATTGTAGTTCTCCAAATGAATTACAGGTGTCGTTGAAGTAGAGCTTTAAGAGAAAATGGCTCCGTGCGAGAAGTCTATTGCTGATTATTGTCGGCTTTGTGCCGTTGAAGCGAAGAACGGTGTTATTATATATAGTTCTGAAGGCGTTAATTTGTGTCTCGAAGAGAAAATAATACAGTGTCTGAGAATTGAAGTAAGAACAATTGTTGTGGAGGCACACTGCCATTAGAATTTAATAGTGTCATTTAGTATTCTATTCATATTAATTGAATTTAATAAAATTATTGTGTTATATTTGGACAAAAATTTATGGTTTTGCATTGGATCGAATTTACAAGTATTTGAATAAAAATATGACCTGAAGTTTACATTTATCATTTACGAAATAGTGTAAACAATGTCCTTAATTATTTTTTCAGGTTTCGAAGGATGATATGTTACCAAAAAAGGTTTGCAGACCATGTCGAGCACGGTTAGAGGACTATCACAGATTCGCCGAAAGAGCTAATCGAGTACAGCATACTTTAGAACTGCTTATTCAAATGAAGACAGTCGATGTTTCATCTAGGGTACCGGTTTGTGAAAACACCTGTCAATGTTATGTTGTGTATTAGTGGTTAAGTATGTATGTCAATAATAATATGATTTTGTTACGTTTCTTTTGATTAAAGGTAGGAGAAACGCAAAATGAAGACGGAATTGATGTAAAGAATGATCCTGAAGATATCGAAATCAAAGATGAATTACTAGAACTTCCTTTAGATGTTACTTTAGAATCAGAAGGTGACAATCATATTGAAAATAAAGTCATTAGTACTGATGAAGACGAAGAGGATGATGATCAAAGTATACCAGGTGGGTACAAATTATTGGTATGCAAATTAAAAATTAATGCAACTTCATAATGATATGCTTGTTGGAACATTTGTTTAACCTACTTAAATTTTCCATTGATTTGTAGGCTAATTGAAAAATATTTCATAAGGAAAAGAAGAGATTGTTGCTGTTACTTAGTTTTACTAATGTACAGAAGAGAAAGCGATTCTTTTAGTAAAATGATTGATTATAATTTTATTCTTACAACTTTAGCATTGTAATTACTGAAGTATTTGTGTGCACAAGGTAGGAATTTTGGGGACAGAGGGAAGGAAGGAAAACTGTAAACTGAAGTTTATCTCGTATTTTTCATATAGGCTAGTGCCATTAATTTTTTTCTACTCGAATCCATTTTTATGTATATTATAGTTCGCAATACATCTTTCCCTTTTTTTTTTTTTTTAGAAATGAAAGTATTAAAGACTGTTATTAAATATATATTCACAGACCAAGTATAAAATTGACTCTTACAACTGAATTCCACGTGTTTCAGAACTACCTCCATCACCAACACCACCATTGAGAGAGTCAAAACGTGGTAGTGCTAATGAACGATCTATGCGACATTCAAGAAGAAGAAAAATGCTACAACCTAAGAAAACCTCACACCAACAGTCAGCATTAGTGAGGAGAAGAGGGCGTCCTCGTCGGAATATACCAAGGCCTCCTCCAAGTTCTGAAGAAGAAAGTGAAGATGACGTTAAAGAAGAAAAAATGGAAGAAGAAGGTGATGAAGATGCTGAAGATTTGGAGAAAATTGATCCTCATGAAATCGATGAGCTCAACGTCTTCAAAGGTAGTACCGGTAATAGAAAGATCATACATAACAATAGCGAATATTATTAGGTTAAGTACTATTCAAAGGTGCCATAGTAATCAGAAACATCATACCGGTATATAAAAGTAAAGGATAGGCCTATGATTAGATTAAGGGTTTTTCAAAAGTAGTAATCAGAAAGATAATATATAAAAGTAGCGAGTATGATTAGATTGAAGGTGAGGACAAACATTACTGTGCCTGTCAGGACTGGAGACTGGCTGAGTGATGACTGTCATCCGGTTGATGAATTGCACAGTTAAATTAAATACATCTGTTCACATATCACCGGGCGAGAATAGTTTTGTTTATTTTTCAAGGTAACAGTTTAGAAAGTTTTCACCAATTTGCAAGTTTGGAGATTACTTGTGTGCGTATTTTGATCATGGCTTTTGAACTAACCAACATCTTTTTGACTACACAAGAATATGGATAACTGTGTAACCACTTCTTTTCACACTTTTCTGCCTACTTCTTACTACGTTCTCCTTTTCTTACTCTAATGCATATCACAGATATTACCGGTTCCAAAAGCCACTATAATTCCTTCAGGAAGCATTTTATCTATTGCAGTAAGAGTGCTATAATTTCTAATTCACTGTTACGAAAATTAGCCAACATTTTTCCCGTCTGGTTACATCATGATTTCGAAGCAGATTTGCATAACTTCCGAGTCATGCCAGTGCAGTGGCTGGAACATGGATGAGTTCCGGACAAGTCTATGGTTTCCTAATGAATGGACCAAGACATGGCCGGATGACAGCCCTGATATAGCCTGGTAATGTGTGTCCCAACTTCAAATATTATTCAGAAGTTAATCAGAAAGATCATTACAAGTAGTACACTATTACATTCCTAGTAATACTACTTGTAATTTGTCTAAAATTAAGGTACTAACGATCATATTTTTATTTGTAGGTCTCAGGGATGAGGAAGAAGAGGGAGAAGATGAAGAAATTGATGAGGAAGCAGATAAAAATGCTAAAGAAGAATGGAAAACACATTGGGGTATTAAGTGTAACCAGTGTGAACAAATTTTTCCATTTAAATCGCAGTTTGATAGACATTATCGTAGTTCTTATGACAAGAAACCCATATACACATGTTCTTACTGCAACAAAACAATGGAAAAGTATTCAACTTTCAGGTCACATTGTTACCGACATGTCACTGAGGGCAGATATAGGTGATTATTTTTGTACTAAAATGTTAACTTGTGTTTGACAAATTCTGCAGATAGAAATTTTGCTACAAAACATTTACTGTGAAAACAGATGTGACATTTTCCTGAACTAGGCTCTGTGTTTATATATAATATACAAGCTTATAATTAATATTTCATAATAAGAGATGGAATTTGTTACTATGCAAGTTTATTGTGTGTGTTTTATTTTCTCAGTACTCAGTGTGCTGAGTTTTAAAATTAAAATTAACTAAGCAGTTACATATTATTTTGTGATACTATTTTCTCCTTTAATATCTGTGACTAATGTAAAAAGTTATTGAAATCGTTTGTTTTCATATTAGATGTGAATGCAGTATCATATGTACTGATTGGCTGTTTACCTCTCACCCTCTTCTGTAAAGTGTCGTGACCTTTAATGTTGCTGTACACACAATGCAATGAATATTAATAGATATATTGATTCTTACACAGGTGTGAATATTGTCAAAAAGGCTTTAGTTTGCGAAGTATGCTTCATGTACATATCCTAGCCAAACATACGACAGTGAAACCATTTATTTGCGAAGAATGTGGTAAAGGTTTTGTAACCCGGCCTGGACTCAATATTCACCTCAAAAAACATAAAACTGATGAAAAAATAGAATATCCATGTGGAGAATGTGGGAAAGTGTAAGTATGATTATATTTTAATAGTTACATCAAATTTACGGTATTTGAAGAATGATTGCAAGACAACATGAAGTATAAGTAGAGGTGTGAAATTATAGCATTAATTATATGTATGGATTATAGTGGATTTTATGTTGTCAGCAAACAGCTGGATACATTAAGAAGATTGATTGATAACTTACTTCATTTTTTCCTCCACACCTGTGGAGTAACGGGCAGCTCGTCTGGCTGCGAAACCAGGTGGCCCGGGTTCGAATCCCGGTCGGGGCAAGTTACCTGGTTGAGGTTTTTTCCAGGGTTTTCTCTCAACCCAATACGAGCAAATGGTGGGTAACTTTCGGTGCTGGACCCTGGACTCATTTCACTGGCATTATCACCTTCATATCATTCAGACGCTAAATAACCTAGATGTTGATACAGCGTCGTAAAATAACCCAATAAAAAAATAAAATAAAAAATAAATACTTCATTTTCTCTTCCACTCATGTTCCCTTTAAATGTATCTTTGTCACCTCTCATTCACCAGCCTATCTATCTAATATTTCCCCACTTCTCCATTACTGGCCCTCACACTTACAACCTTCCTTCACTTCACTTCACTTGTTATTGATATCCTTGTTCTCCCTATTATCTACTTTTGCTTATATTTTCTCCCACTACACCAACTCCTTAACACATAATGTTTCTTCTTACTATTCACTCCTCTTCCTTCATCATTGTTCCCTAGATCCATTCCATTTTTCTTCGCTTGCCTTGTCGCTGTTTTTACCTGACTCCACAACTCTTGTACTTGCCTTGGAATCGCTCCCAGATGCTGACTGAACAAATTCTGACGCGTTTGTAGAATTCTGCTACATGTTTATATTTTCTCTTTATCAGATGACGTCACTGGCTTCTCTCGATTGCTTAAGGTTACTTCTTTCCGCATTCCATGTCTAACTGTTGAACTCCGAGGTGTGCTTACCTTGCTATTTTCATTAATGTTGCCCAAGCTGATATCAGTTCCAATGCACATCGATACTAATTCCCTAATTTTCTCCTTTAGGACTCTTCTATTCCTCTCCATTTCTTCCAAATCTACTTCCAGCTCCTTATTGCTTTCGAGACATTCTTCTACACTAAAGATCAAGTTGTTAATCTTTAATTTGTCTCTACATAGTCTTGCAAATTGACCTCTTTTCCTAGCTTCTTTCTTTCTTTCTTTCAGAAAAAGGACCAAATCTCGTCTTCTGCTCCTTACTTCGTAAGACCAGTCATTGTCTATTCTAATGGAAGTGTTCCCTAGCGACCTTCTGTTTCTCATGATCTTATCCTTCGTTATCATGCTCTTGAATTTAATTAGTATAGGTCTAACTTGATCTGGATTACGATTTAGATTTCTTCTCCCTATTCTAAATACTTCTACAATTTGTCCGTCACTCAAATCAATTCCAAAACACTTCTATTACCTTCTCGTATGTTTCACCTCTATGTTCCTTCTCATTTTCTTCTACTCAAAAAAAAAAAAAATATCAAGTTCTTTCTCCTCTAAGTGCTCCCATTTGCTTTTCAAACCTTCATTTTCGTATTGGATTTCTTCCATCTTCTTCTTCATCTCCACTATGATCTCCTTCAATGCTACTAAATCTTGTTTCATTTCAATATACTCTATTTCACTCATAGGTAATGTCTTTGGTACACTTACTTTCTCTGACTTGCACAAATGAACCTCCACACTCGGCTGCTTGCTTAAGACTCATTTTCTAGTGTATAGTATCTTAAGATTTTATAGAATAACCCTCTAAAATAGAATGTTCCGGAAATGATTAGTGAATGGTAGTACAGCAGTACAGGAACATCCTCGAAGGTAAAGTTTGTTTTTTTGCTAAATTACCAAAAAAGGGGCTGATTCTGTTAACTGCCTAGGGGTCCTGAGTCTCTTTGTATGGGTCAGCATTGGTGACAACACATTTTGTTGTAATAGTGTAACACTAAATGAATGTTCGTGTTTAAATTCAGTGGCAACCAGCAGTCCTGTAATTTAAAAATCAGCAATCGAAATATTAAAAACAGTTTCTGCCTCCCTTACCTCCGTCCATGTCAGAGGATATCAGAGTTACACTCTCTGGTCAACTTGCTCTAAAAGCAGAGATCAGTATTGCACATGCACAATTCACAGTATGTCAGACTCCACAAAAATGAAAAAAGATTTTGTATTCTCCAAAATTGCTTTTATTTCACTGAAAATACAATTTATCGTGGTAATAATTATTTTAGCATTAATGCACAATAATGAAACTAGCTTCAAAAGGTTGCAGTTATGATGAAATGTAAAGAAAACTGAAAAAAGAGCAAAAAGCATGCTTCTTACTTTTATTGCGTTTATTGCAATTACGATATTTTCATGCCTCTAAGTATGAGACATGTATAAAATTCTGATATTAAATTCATTGACAAGTTACGAATTTTGGATTAGTAATACGGTACTTTATGGAATAGTGACATTGGAACATGTGATGTACTAGATAATTAAGATTACGAGTGAGTTACGAGATTATCTTCCGATTAAACAAAAAAAGATTTTTTTTTTTTTAATTTAGATACGAGGTTTTCATTCTTAGCCAACAATATATTATGTACAAAGTAGTAATTTAGTTGGCCATTAACTGGTATGATATTGTTTATAAATAAATTAATTGTAAGATTGTAATGACCTTTTTTATATCAAAACAATTCTGTTCACATGCATTTTTACTTGTCTTTTTAGACTTCATACGAGAGGAGGACTTACAGCACATCAGAATGTTCACAAATTGGGTCGTAGGTTTATGTGTGATGTATGTGGAAAGACCTTCACGCAGAAAGTAAATATGCAACAGCATGTGAAGCACCATACTGGCGAACGTCCTTTTGCCTGCGAGAAGTGTGGAAAATGGTAAGAAAATGATGGTGGAAGTTGAATTTCCATAAAAAGATGTTTGAGTTCGTAGCGATGTAAAAAAGTGTTTCTTTCATAGACACAAAGCACAGAACACCTATTTGTTCATTGAATGTGGTTCATGATTCTCATTGATCACAGAGTTTATTTATGCTAATCTAAAAAAAAAAAAAATGTTTATCTCAGTTTGTAAACTACATTCGTCTAAATTTTAAGCTTGACAGAATGTGAAAATTTGACATATGGTGGTAACCAAATGAACACCCAAAATAGTCTTCCTCTAATGTGATCAGATTTGTCAGGAATAGGTCAACTGTAGTTTTCTTAACTTTAGTTATTTTTCTAATGAGTGATTAGTTTCTTTACCTGAGAGTAAGTAGGCTTAATGTGCATAAATTACACGAAATTTATCATTAGAGATTACAGTCAACTCCGTAAAATTCGCAAATTACCTGCAGAATTTTCTATTATTTAAAGTCTAATAAAATTTACTCTGGTGGGTTCAGTTACTAAAATACGCTTCAAAATCAACTGCAAGATGTGAAACAGTTCAAACATTATACTATTGTACAGTACAGCAATAGGATATAATATTAAAACGAGAAATACAAGTTTTACAAAATATCATTTAACAAAAATAATGTCATCTTTTAAAGATATGAAAAGCAACAGTATAGCTGGATTGTATTGAGAAGACAAGAGCCAGTGATACATATCTGTCAGTCCTTAGTGCCATTGCACAATTAACTGCATGAAGTAAATATTTATAGTTTTAATTTAAAATTTTATAATTCGAGATGAATTTCTTTTGCTACAGCTTTGCAGAAAAGTCGCATTTAAACCGACACTATAGTTTCCATAGTGAAAAGCGTCCATTCCAGTGTACAATATGCCTCAAGATGTACAAAACTGAGCGCTGTCTAAAAGTGCATGCCATGGTCCATGCTGAAGCGAGACCATACGTCTGCACATACTGCAACAAGGGGTTCCTGAGTACCACAAAACTGAAGGTATGTTGTAAAATAAGTAGTAATACATTGCTAGGATTGTTACATTTTATGTCAGTTTATATTGTAATGTAATGTAACTACACTATTTCATGCAGTCTTCTTTTCTCAAATATGATGATATTTTTGTTTTATATTCTCTTAGACAGTATATCTGTACCTACATAATTTTACTCGATGAAACATTTAAAGGTATGTTTCCGCAAGTAAGAAAGTTGCAGAAATGTGTTTGACTGGGTAGTTGCAAAGATTTTATTCCATAGAAGTGAGCATTTCCATTTGCAAAACATTTGTGGATTAGTAAGATGGATTTTGATACAGACAGATACTATTCTATTATTTACTTATTTATGGCTAACCCAGAGGTTCATTGCCGCACTCACAAGAGTCACTTCTTTAAGACTGTACATTAGGATGCATAAAAATAAAAAATTATTAATCTTCCTCAGCTTGGTGAGGTTACCAAAGACAAAGAATGTTAAACAGTAACATTTAAGATGTGACATTAAAAATGTCTTACAAGAAGTTTGTTTACAATAAACTGAAATTTACAGTAGGTAATGTTTTAAAATAATTAAAATTTGCAGTAAAATAAAAAAACAGATAAAAAATAGAATGAGAAAATTCAACTGTAATTTGAATTGAAGTACAAGTGTTGCCATAAAATCAAAGCTATCATAGAAATTTCCTTAATTGTTGTTGACAGAATGAGACGAATTGTTTTGTTATGGTCCCTCTTGCACGCACCATTAATCTGATGACTTCTATATCCCTGAGTTTATATGATGTTTGAGGAGGCTCAGGAGACGGAGGGTCATACTGAAATGCGGTCCTTGGGACTTCAACAGTCATCCCCATAACAAAAATGTTGGCACAATAAGCCTCATGCCGTGGTGCAGGTATTCAGACTCTCCTCAGAAGGGGGGGGGGGCAATGATGTTCTGTAGCCATTCGAGAAATAAATCACTGTATTATATGTGAAATATTTTTCACACATACTAATTCCAGTTGTTTCATTGTCACAATTTTGCAGCAACATTATAACATCCACACAGGAGAGCGGCCATATGCCTGCAAGTATTGTGAACGCACTTTTACGAACTATCCCAACTGGTTGAAACATACTCGGCGTAGACATAAAAGTGACCCTCGTGGTGGTGGAATGGGTGCATCTCGAGTAGTTGTACAGAATCAGGGAGGACAGCATCAAGGATTAATTTCAATACAACAAGAGGAAGTCCCACAGGAAGACGGAAGAGGAAGTGTTAACTGCCACACTCCACAGTCACAGCATGCTCCGGCGCACGTGATACCAGTGGCTTGTCTGGCAAACAATGCAAACGCGAATGCGAATTCTGATATGAACTTGATGGCACAGTATCCTCATCAGTCCCAACCTCAGCCTCAACAGCCACACCCAGCTCACCAGACTCATCATCAGTCCATGGCCGCGGAATCGAGAATGCAACCTACACTACCTCTGACCCAGGTACAAGTGTATCCCGAGCATATGATGGCCATTCCCATATCCCATCATACCCATATGCTGCCTCTGTGATGGTGTGATACGCTCGAAAATAAATAAAATAAACTAAACAAGTTGACAAGCAGCATAAAAATTTGCAGGGAGTTAGCTTATACTTATGTGTAAATAAAGAATCATGTACAAGAATGGACTTGTTTTCTAAGGTCATGAATTAGTTTTAAGTAACATAGTCACATTTATGTATAGAGACGAAGTGTTTGATATATGGACTTGGAAATAAGACACGTTCAGTGTTCAACATTGACACAACTAGTAGACTGGTGTATTCTACAACATATGTCAAACTAAACTTATTTCATTAGCATAATGTTTTTATACAATTTTGCATACATAAAAGTGTGAATGTGTTATGTGTATATTATTACATTTTGATGATTGCATAAAAATGAAGACTGGAAAAACTGAATCACTGACTGAACCAATTGGATCTCTTCATGAAACAAGACTGTAAATATTTATGTGATACAGTAAAAGAATTGTACTAATTAGGTAGATAATCCTATTTGCTTTTTGTTTAAGAATTTTCCTGAATTTAAGCAATTAACTTCAATTAGTACTTTGTGTCGTTTATTTTGCTATGATTGAATTTGACTATATAAATGAATAGCTTTTAAAGAAAAGATATATTGTACTGTAAGACTAAAAATATTTACATTCTTCTTACACGTTTTGTTGGTATTATATGTGAATGGATAGCAAGAGTGCAGCCTGCTCCAGTATTTGCTTAGTTACGTAATTTAATCCACTGACTTATTTCAGAGAAATAAATTCATGCATTCCTGAGACCTACATGTGCATGAGTGAATGTGTGCATGTGAGGCTCGTGCACGGGTTTCAGTTCTAATTATCATCTTTTCACATATTTTGTAATTTGAATTTATGTACAGTGTGAAGACTTTGGCATCCCAGAATATTAGAGCCATCTCTTAGCTATACCCATATATAATCTACATCTGTGTGGTGGACAAACTTATTTTCTGTAAAAATCAATACACATAATGTGTCACAGATTGCTGGCCATTCTGACAATATTTGTAACAAGAAACGTTTATGTTCGAGGCTCAGATGATTAAACATTACGAAAATTTCAACATCTGACATCACTTGCTTAGCAACGGATTGGACTCTTGCATTTATATGTTTATTAGAGGGAGAGACTTACTTTCTTGCATGAATTATATTTATATCTCATATCGTAGATGCTGGCTAGTCAAAAAATCAATTCAGATGAAACACAGTAATTCCATTGTAAATACTTGTACAGATATATAGTAAATATTCAGTAAGCAAATAAAGGAAAAATAATCATCAATAATTAAAAAAAGGTAATGATAAAGGTAACCCCAAGTGTATGCAATCAAGATTCTGGGGATGTCTTTTTTGACCTTGGCACTAGAATAAGGTCTTGTGGTCAGTGCTTCACTCAGATTGCCTTTAACCCCAGGAAAGAATCAGTACTCAATTTGATAGATGGCTGAGGTAACCTTGGAGCCATTCTGGAAATTTTGGATTGAGAAAAATTCCGTTGCAACCTGGGATTGAATCCAGGACCTTCCAGTCCATACCCAATTACCAATGGAGCTACCTGACCGCCGGTGATTACAATGCAACACATAAATCACATTACATTTTTTTCACTCTCAATCATATTCATGTTGTTTAGTCAATTGTCCAATGACAGGTTGGAACCTCATATATGACACTAATAAGGCATCATTCATGAGGGAATTAAGCCAGGAGATAGTGGGATAGGGGGGCTAATTATATTCATAATTTTTATAAATAACCATATTATTTTTTATCCCCCACCCATGGCAGGGCATTATTCGCCTTGACTCTGTGAGCAGGCTCATAGATGTCACTAATGCCCAGAAGCATAGACCACTTGGTTCGCCAGAGATTATCCCAAGTGCTCCACATTACATTCGTAATGAATGATAATGGAAAATTATTGGGATATCACAAGGGAACTGGAGTACCCAGAGAAAACCCTTATGTTGCCTGAGTCATGGGCATGCCCAACACAAGTTACAATGTAGGGTAGAGTGGGATTTTAACCCAGGCTCCCTGGCTTATAAGCCCAGCACATTAGCACTGAGCCACTGTGGTGTTTCCTTAAAAATGCAACTTGTAATAACACCCAATGAGAGCATAAACGTTTCACGCAATTACGAGGATTTTATGAATCATTTATCACTTTTTATCCAATTATAGTCTAGGTCTTCTTACTTTATATCCTAACAGCGAAATTTAACTATTTCCATCCTATTTCTACATGTGCCAGTGGAGTATAGTGATTTCCTAGTTGTCAGGTAGAATTTTCTTTTACCAACTTTGTCAGCAAGCCAGAAACCTCTGCCGACATTTTGGGATCTTGTCTCTATGCTGCGTAACAGCAGACATTATCACCCAAGAAGCTTAATAACCAACACACTCTATGAAAAAGGTCTCACAGTGTACAAAGAAGTCCATGGAATTGCTGTAGCATCAGCTGTATCAACATGATAGCCATTTCACCAGGCATTTCTGCCATCATCATTATTGATCTTACTGTGTTGTTCAAGTCCCATGCTAATCAACCAGAAGAAGTTAACGCTGAGAAGTCTGGTATCTATACGCCAACTCCCATACCACAAAGAAAAATATAATCTGTCTAACGTCACAGTTCAAGGCCTGCTCGTTGGTGCAAGAGGTACCATCCCACATGCAACTCAGCACTTTCTGAAGGCTATAGGAACTACGAAAAGACTTGAACAGTTGGTGTTAACCGCCTTGAAGGGGTCACTCGTCATTTGAAGCAATCATCTATACCAAACTATAACTTAACACATCAGTGCATGTTGCATTTTAAGAATGTTTTTATTCTATGTATATTATATTTACTTGATTAGAAGCAGCATTGTATGGGGCAGAAACACGAACATTACGACGAAGTGAAAAGAAATGACGAGAAGCATTTGAAATGTGGATATGGAGAAGGTTGGAGCATGTGAAATGGACAGACAGAATAAGGAAGGAAGGTGTGCTAGAAAAATGGTTGAAGAAATAATAACACTGAAATTGATCAGGAAGAGAAAAAAAATTGGCAGGGTCGCTGGCTAAGAAGAAACTGGCCTCTGAAGGATGCACTGGAAGAAATGGTAAATGGGAAAAAAAGTTCAGGCCAGAAGAATATATCAGATAATTTAGATAACATTAATATACATGGTTCATATGCAGAAACTAAGAAGGGAGAAAATAGGAAAGATTGGAGATTGCTGGGTTTGCAATGAAAAACCTGTTCTTGGATAAAAAACAATAAATGAATGATTATACTCTGTCTTATGGCAGACCATGAAATGCATGGTAAGTTTAAATAAATAATGAATATTAAAGTTTTTGCATTTTTTTTTTTCAAGAAGACATCCATTATCTATATGAATTAAAACCAACCCAGGACAACCAATGCCATATTCAAAATCAAGTCCACACCTGTGGAGTAACGGTTAGCACGTCTGGCCGCGAAACCAGGCGGCCCTGGTTCGATTCCTGGTTGGGACAAGTTACCTGGTGGAGGTTTTTTTCTGGGGTTTTCTCTCAAGCCAATATGAGCAAATGCTGGGTAACTTCCGGTGCTGGACTCCGGACTCATTTCACCTTCATCTCATTCAGACGCTAAATAACCTAAGATGTTGGTAAAGCGTCATAAAATAACCTATTAAAATAAAAAAAAGAATTCTAAATCAACACCACAAAGTTATCCTAAAAGTATTCTAATATAATTTACAAATTTAGTGTTAATTTGTAAATCCCCGAACTTCAGTTTGGCCACGTGATAGGATGCTTGAGATTGTGCAAGTAGGAAATAGTACTGGTACATGATGCAGAAAGAAAACTACGATCATTAGAATTTCGATAGTAAATGATGTTAGTAGAATGGACAGTAGTTGAAGACATTGATAATGCTCCACTATGTTGGTGTTTGAAACAAGGACTATCATTCTCTTCAGAAAATTCTAGTATAATGAAATTACTTCATATTATTATTCTCTTTCCTATACATGTAGTATATGCAAGAAACTGGAAAAGGTCATATTAAAAGAGGCAGCTTCTCATAAGAGTGCAAGTCAGTGGGTTAAAATAAAACTTCTCCTTGATTTACTGAATGGAAAATATTTATATGCATTAAATTGTATTATGAAAAACATTTCAGATGGAAAAAGAATAGACTATTTTACCAATTATATTATTGCTGTTACATTTTTTTCTCTCAGTCTGTCCTTACAGTGCAGTCATAATGAGTTGTTGATGGATAGTAGGTGGAATTGTGGTGAGGAAATGGCATACCCCAGAAAATCTGCCTCAACATAGAGATTTTTTCACTACAAATTCCATTTCAACTCTACCAAGATTTCAAAGCAAAACAGAAATAGTGCAATGCATGAAAATTTCAGGAGTGAGAGCTGGACTCTTTCTACATTAAGGAATATTGTAAATCCTGATTGATTTTTTAAAACTTCATATATTCTTAATGTGTCCTTTTTGTTGCAGAGAAAAGAAAAATTACAATTACAATGGAAAATAAAAGAGATATTTCGAAATCTTAAAGATTTCATCCTATCATTTTATTATGCAGATGGGAAAAGCATATTATTTCTTAATAAAAGTGATTCTTTTGTAATTTATTTTTGCACCTTGACCAACATTACATAACAATGAATTGTATTACATAAAAAAAAAAAAAGAAAAATTGTATCGAATATCCTGCCATTAAATTTTTTACTGGCATCTTGTATATATTTCAGTATTGTTTACTTCCTTATTTATGACCCAACTTGACTCGTTTGATAGATTGTATATTGCATTGCCACTGACAGTATTCCTCTCAGAACACATTGCAACAAATGAACTGTAATGTGAATCTTTATCATAACGAATGAAGTATAAAATGTCTCATTCAGTCATTTAAATTTTTTCTTTAATTTAATTTTGTGTAGTAATTACATACCGGTAACGTACAATTTTCTCCAAATACAAGACAAGGGTTACTTAAAATGTACATTGTTTCAGTTATCCTCGAGTTTTCATAAAGATACATTATGTCTTTCTATTTTCGTCAATCTTCTCTTTAATGTAAGCAATAAAAAAAGAGAGTAACAAACAAATCTGGCAAGTGTTACACTACACAGAAAATGTGTACTGTTCTGTATATACACTCTTTAACACAATGCAGATTCTATCAGAAAACCTTGTCAGTAATTCAAATGATAAAAAAGTATTTCAGATGACAAAGGTTATGAAACCACCGACTGTGGGTGTATACAATCAATTTGCAAGAGAACCATAACTGCTATAGAGAATTAGAACCATAAAACTCAAAAATAGATCAGGAACTACTAAAGCACAGAAAATTAACGATGGAATTTCAACAGTTAAAAACCGAAGTGAACTTTATTGAGTCATTTGTAACCAAAAGTGAGCCACTGGAAACCAACCAACTATAATGACCATATACAAAACATAGAAATACAAAGAATTGCAGCATTTCTTTCTTTTACACAGAGGACTATATTAGGGTTGCTATGTCTAATAAATATATATCTGAGACATTTTATAATTACCTATTAGAAAAATCAAATGTAATTGTCTGTGTAGAAAATTATTAAATGTTAAATTAACTTCTTAAAAGTTATAATTCACAACTGTTTTAATGTGCTGAAATAAACATCTTGATACCTTTCCAGAACCTACAGATGTGTGTGAAGCAAGTTTAGACATTCTAGTTTTAATTTGATCAGAAATGTCTAATGCTACATGACCAATTGAAAGCATTGCACTATATATTGAACAAAACATCGTTTCACTAACATCACTTTTAAATTCTTTCTTATAAGGAAATTAACTTGACAATGTCTGTAAACTGACATTTGTGTGTGGAGGTAAAGAAGCATGCCAGAAAAGGGATAACGAAAGAAAATTCGCACGATATAAGGGTTATTAAAAAGTCCTGCACAAAAGACGAACTTAGTTCTTAGTGCAGATAGCAAAAACTGGAAAGAGGGGGAATACTGTATTGTTGGAAATGTATAGTTTTCAATCTAATGTGCTTGAATTTTCATTGCTCCATTGAGGCTGTACACTGGTATGAGCCTCAATGAGAACAGAAAATGCGCTGTTGCCACATGCTTAGTCCTTAAGTGAACATTCACGTTATCACAGTCACCATAATGTACTGGGTAAATTACGAATTGATGACGATAATTATCATTGTTACCAATACAATTTCAAGAAAAATTGCCCAACAAAAATGAAGTTCTTCTAAATTCTGATGCTATCAATGTAAAGAAATGTTTATCACTGTCAGAAATGAAGGAGGTGTACACCTTTTGCTAGTAAAATTTAGTAAAATCCAAAATATAATTCTACATAATATCCTGAACTAATTTAGAGCTAGAATTTGATATAGTGATTACATAATACTTCTAGATTAATAAAAAATTTTTAGATTAAAGAAAACTTTTATATTATTAAGGGTAATTATGTTTTTAAATTGGGATTGACGCAATTTGTGCAGGAAAAATTGGTTTCCCTGATATCTTGTACAATTTGGAATGCTTTTTAATGCTTTCTTCTCTATTTTATTCATAATGAGTGTGTTAAGAAATCCTGTCTCTATCAGTCGAATAGAATAAACAAATACTTTTCTGTGAATTTCTTTTGCCATGAATTATAAAATTTATTTATTTTTTTTTTTACATAAAGAATTATTAGTGAAAATATAATTTGAAACGATAAAACAGTGCTAAAGGCAGTGTTTGTTAACACACTCATGAATAAAATACAGATGAAAGCATTAAAAATATTCAAAATTATACAAGATATCAAGGAAACCAATTTTCCTTGCACAAATTGCACCCTTCCCCAAATTAAAAATATAATGAATCTTAACAATAAAAGTTTTTTTGGCTTCTAAAAATTGTTTATTACTCTAGAAATATTGTTTAATCACTATACCGAATTCCAATACAAAATTAATTCAGGAGAAATTAAGAAATTAAATTTTACTAAATGTATACTAGCAAAAGGAGTACATATCCCATAAAAAAAAACACTAAATCTTTCATATCGCCAGCATTGGGCACCTGAAACTGGCGTTACGTGCACAAGTGTGTCTGATAGGTGTGGGATTCAGTACCTCACAGCAAAGAGCAGTTGCAGTGGCATGTGCTTCAATTTGTCATTGTACATGTGACAATGGCATTTTCCATCTCATTGAGACTCGTACCAGTATAGAGCCTCAATTCTGTATTTTAAGTTGAAAATTCAAGCACACTAGACTGAAAACTACACATTTTCAACAACTTTTCTCTCTTTACATGTTTCGCTATCTGCACTAATAAAGGAGTTTGCCTATGGCACTGGACTCTCGAATCACTCTATATATCGAACAAAACATTATTAATTTCATTATAATTAGCTTTAAATTCAATACTGTAGAAGAAAATTCACTTGATGATGTCTGTAAACTGATATTTGTCTGTACAGATAAAGAAACATGCAAGAAAAGGGATAATGGAAGAAAATTGTATAAAATCGGCCACGCCGTGGCATCATGGTCTAAGGCATCCTGCCTAGGACTCGCGTTATGGAATGCGTGCTGGTTCGAAATGGGGGAAGAAAGTTTCTCATGAAATTTCGGCCAGTGTATGGGACCAGTGCCCACCAGCATTGTGATGCACTTGGAGAGCTACGATAGGTAGTGAAAATCCGGTTTCGAAAACGAGCTATAACAGCTGGGTGGATCATTGTGCTAACCACACAATACCTCTATTCTTGTTGGATGATCGTCCACCTCTGCTTCGGCATGTGGTGTGAGGCCAGCAGCCGGCTGGTCGGTCTTGGACCTTCATGGGCTATAGCGCCATGGATTTACTTTATATCGAACAGAACACTGTTTCACTATCATTATCTTTCATTTCTTCCACTTTACGATTGGATGTAAATAAACATGCAAGAAAGAAAATAATGAAACAAAATATCGCTGGACTTACAGGGAAGAAGCAGAGAAGTGGAAGTGAAGGTAGGAAAACTCATTACATTTCATTCCAGACATCAGCCTGTTCAGAGTGTAGAGATGCCCCCACTGTCTATGAAATAAAAGTAAATAATCCTGAATGAGAGTACACATACTGCATTAAATTGAACAAATATTACCGACTAAAATATTGATAATGCTTTGAATATTCCAAAGAAATAGCACAGAATACAAACTACATTCAATTCATATCAAATCAAAATTTTTCACATTTTTATAGAACTATAAAATAAAAAAAATTAATTTGAACAATTCTACTATTTTCAAGTATACAGACAGTGCATTCATTCCAGAAAACCAGTTCCAGATCCTGTTAAGTGTCAATTATAATTTGTGGACAAAGATATTGGAGGTAGGTATTTTAGGTATATTCAAGTTTTTCTTGCCATTTTTTCACATTAATAGTGCAAACGCATTAGAAACTACTGCACAATATGGAATTTTTAGAATAGATTATGCCGCATTTTTCGCGTAATTTGCATACCCTAATTTTTTAACAATTTTGGATTTTGTTCTTACTCCATATATTTTATGTACCAACATTTAAATATGATACAAGTTTTCCTTTCCGTAAGAATTGATTTTACTGCTTTTAATATAGATGGACAGTTGGCATCACAATACGAAATTGTGCCAAGGGAGCATCGATCATCAACTATCAATTGATTTACTTACTATGATCTTATTAATTCAAGACTATTGAATAGATTATGGTACATACAATGCATTCATGCCAAGGGAGCATCGATCATCAACTATCAATTGATTTACTTACTATGATCTTATTAATTCAAGACTATTGAATAGATTATGGTACATACAATGCATTCATAATTTTTATTATTATTATTATTATTATTATTGGTATTATATTAAATTTAATTATTGTTAAATCAAGATTGACAACTTTTTTTTTTGTTAAAAAAATTAAAATACAATATTAACACGAAAATTATATATGATGAAAAAAGAAAAGAAGCACAGAAAATTGTTTAAAAAAGCCCATCAAGATAACTGAGATCGATATGTATCTACATAGAACTTGATTTACATGGACAATAATGGAATGTTTATAGAACAATTAAACACCTAAATAAATCTGAAAAAAAAAAAAAGCTGCACACATAAACCTACATCAATCACAGAGCAATGGATAGAACATTTTAGAGACCTGTGGTATAACACGAATGCAAACAAAGAAAGAACCTAGTTAAGAAAACTTAAATGTAGATAAACTTCAAATAGAAGAATTAGAAGAACCACTTAATTTAACGAATAACAGAAGAGCTAATGGACCAACTGAGATAAACTCAGAACTTATTAAATATGCAGATATATTTTTTAAATTAATATTTCTACATTTTCTTAATATGATTTGGGAAAAACATAGTATACTGCTGCTGGAGACAAGGAGTACTAAAACGAATATACAAGATTGGAGATCGAAATCAACTAACAAATTATCGAGGTATTACCCTCCTAAACAGTGGATATAAAATCTATGCTAGTATAACAGCAAAAGGAATTCAAAGAATTATCGAAACAACATTAGCAGAAGAAAAAAATGAGTTCTGATAAAGAAAGATCTTGTACCGATAGTGTGTTTGCCCTAAACCAGATAACAGATAAAAGAAGAGAGAGAAACTTAGAGACACATGTGTTATTTATAGACCTAGAAAAAAGCATTTGACAGGGTAAACAGAGAAATACTTTGGAACATTCCAAAATAAAGGCCTCTCCATTAAGATTAAAGAAACTGTTAAGAGCTTGTAAAATGGAAGAAATATTTGTATTGACCCTCTCGTGACCAGAAATAATAAAAAGTTTTTTTTCAAACATACCAAGGAGTTCGACAAGGGTGTTCACGTTTACCTATTTTATTTAATATATATATAGACGACATTCTAAAGGAATGGAAGAAGCTTTTAAATAATGAAGGAATATTACTTGACAATAAAGAAAAGGTAAATACATTATCTGCAGATGATGTACTTTGGGCAGAATCCGGAAAAGATCTCCAAATGTTGGCATATAAGTTTCAATTGATAGCCAATAGATATAATTGCTAAACTGCAATAAGTCAAAGGTAATGACATTTATTGGTAAATACAGAATTAGATCTAAAATTGTTTTAGAAAATAAAATAATAGAACAGATATCACATTTTCAGTATTTAGGATGTGATATAACTTATAGGGAGAATAAAGATATAGAGAATAAAAAATCAAAATTTCAGGCTGTATGTGGAACCATAAAAGAACTTTAGGCTGTAAAACAAGGAAAAATACAAAACTTAAATTATAGAAAACAATGGCTGTCCTCTCGTTGTTATATGGAAGTGAAAACTGGATAATCAAAAGCAAATACAGGCAGCCGAAATTCTATTCCTAAGTAATGTAAAGGGATGCACAAGAGCGGATAAGATAAGAAATAAAATTATCAGAGAAGAATTAAATATATATAAAATTGAGGATAAAATGGAAACACACACAAGAAGAAATGAACAGAACATTTAATGAGTATGGGTAGCGAAAGAATACCAAAGAGAACCTTCCTACATAGGCCTAATCCGAGAGGAACAAGAGATGTTGGCCGACCCCATAGAAGATGGACTCCACTTATGACTTCACCAAAACGGGCTGCAGAGCCTAAACCCTGAAGAAGATGATATTAACAAAACATACCATATTCCAAATGATACTAGAATGAAACCTAGATCAAGCCTTCCACTAAAAAATCCTCGTATTTTACACACCCCAATTTTTTAGTGACCAAAAAGAGTAACAAAGAAATGCGCAAATTACGTGAGGAAATAGGTATTTTCTGAAACAAATACCGTATTTACTCGCGCAGTTTTTTTTTTTTTTGTAACATGAAAAGTGGGGAGAGGAAAAATTATGCGAATTTAATTTTGAATCTTATATAAAATTGCAAAAAAATAGAACTCGTTATACCAATATTTATTTTGAAGTCCTACAGAAATAATTATGATAAACAATTTATACAATTAACTTTAATTACACACAAAAAAAAAAAAGAATAATATTGTTGGTAACAAAGTGGGCCAGGGCGGCACTGCTTGTTGGCATCTGACTGCATATGAGAACACGTGCAAAAGAACAAGCCTGAAGAAAGAAAATAAAAAAAAGATTAGTTGTCATGGTAAACTATAAAATGCATATTAAGGTCTGCCTACTATCAATAGATTATTACGGTAATTTGGAAGAAAAAGACTTACCTTATCACTAATTGCTTTCTTCGGAAGTCGCCTCTCTGATGATTCTCCCAGATACAGTCGTCTTCCGTGCTGTCCATATTCTAGATTCCAGTTTTCATGAAGCTCATTTGAAATTAGCCCCCTGGACGAGCCTTCGTATTTTAGTTCAAATGAAAACCTCTTAATTTTTCCGGTAGGCGTCAACGTATGGGATCCTGCAGCCATCCATTCCACGTACATTCGCCACACATGGTCCTTGAACGGTTTATTTACGCTCATGCCCAGTGGTTGCAGTATTGACGTTAAACTACCAGAAATTATGGCCAGATCTGTTCTCATATTCGACATTTCTTGTCAAATATCGTCGACAAGATGGCCATAGAGGCTGTCCAAAACCAAGAGGAACTTACACTTTAACATGTGGCCCGGACGTTTCCCCCATATAACACGCACCTAATCATGCATTAGGCTTGAAGCCATCCTTTCTCTTGGACACGAACATGTAGCCCAGGAAGAAACTTCCTTTTTGGAAGCGTTTTTCGTTTGAATATCATGTATGGAGGGAGTTTCCACCTGTCCGCAGTGATGGCCAACATAACTGTGCATCGAAGTTTCTCTGCACCTGTTGTTAACAAAGTGATGCTAGACGCACCCTTTTCGTTAATTGTGGTGTTCCTCGGCATCAAAGAAATCGGTGTCTGATCTACAAGAGCAGATAGTTGTGCTCGTGCCGTTTCTTTATGATATACCGATGGAATTCCACTACTTTTTCTATGTAGTCCTTTGGCACTGGCTTAGAGATGTCCTCCTTTGGAGCAAAAGGTTATTCCTCTTCATAAAATGGCACATTCACCCTCTGCTGACTTTAAATTGAGAAATTCCTCCTGGTATATCGAGTTTCTTTGCAACCTCTAGCACCTTTAATTGCATCATTTCGTGCAAAACTGCAGAACTATTATTTAACTCCATTATATAACCAATCACTTCTTTTTCAGTCTCTGGATACCACCCAGATTTTGGTCCCCGAAATGATAAATTGTCTTTTTTGCACTGTTATTGTTTATGCCAATGGCGCACACGTGATAGCTCAACACAAAACTCGTGCGCAGCAGCGTGATTGCCATTACTTTCCTCGGACTCTTAACTCATAATTTAAATTGAGCATTGTAACTGCAGTTTTTCTTTCCCATTTCACTTAGAAATACGAATTAATTATTTGTACATGGCCCAGTATATGTTGTAGCCTACTTACGCATCACCCGCGTGGTTACTACAAGCGAATGATGCGTGTACACAACAACACTTATGGTACATCAGTGTGAAACTGAGGCAGGCTTGCGATCAATGGAAGTGGCATAGCTTGCTGACTGGTCCCGTTAGTGCAGTGTTGCTGCTTTGCGCTTCTCGATCAAATTGAGGAACAAAATTTTTATAAACAGTAATAAAGACAGGAAAATTATGCAATTCTTTTTACCCAAATTTCATTTCTAAATTGAGGGGGTAGAAAAATTATGCTAGGAGGAAATTTATGCTAGTAAATACGGTATTCAATGTCTGAATTAGGCATTAACTCTTGAAAACAGGCAATCATTATTTAAATCACTGACAGCAAAGAATTCAACTCACTGGTTCCATGACAGACAATGTCCAAGTACTGGGTACTTAAAACTAAATAAAATTCTTTCACTAGTTCGAAGGAAATTATTACGTTTGGATTAAGGACAGGTCAGGATAACTGTGAAAATTGGAAGTTTATACCATGGTACAATCTTTTGGTTCTTGCACTATGAAATCAAACATTTTTAATTCACATCATTATTCTTTCAAAGCAATATACATTTACTTAAAACAAGTTTCTATAACGCAACACATACTCACACTTCAATGTACCAACTTTCAAAATAGAGTATCAGACTTAGAAACTAGTAAACTTGATTTTTCCAGTTTCATAGTTGACTAAATGCTACTTATATCATAGTATTAACACTACTTATTTATACTATTTAATTTGGCAACAACAAACCGATTTACATCAACAAAATGAAATGTTTTCAAATTTCCAGTATATTACAATTAAATAACAATTCACAATGATAAAATAGAAAAGAAAAAGCTCTCATCATATACAAGCATTATACATAAAGTAATAAATTTTAATGGAATGTCTGACTAGATAAAAAAATATGGCAATTAATATTCTCGCGATAATATGCAAGAAACAAATGGTATAAACATTACGTTATAGCTGTATAGTTTATGTAACTTTCATATTTATAGATATATTTCTGAGCTTACAATATTTGAGTATATGTACTGAAAAATATAAGTGAAATGCTAACGGTTTGCAGGGTTTCTACCTGAGGACTACCAGCTAATCCTATCATTGTATTGTCACACTGGAATTCCACACTCCTATTCTATACAAGTCTTACCCTGAGGCTAAAATTATTATTAGAAGGATGCCACTTCTGCTCCCTCCCATACTTTGTAGTTCGGCAACAATAGCACTAACATGCTACCTCTAACATGCCTTTAATTTGGACAGGTAGAAAGGTAGAAGGTCTGGAGTAGGCTACATGTACAAGTATAGTTACTGTATTTGTGTTCTGTGGTGATCTGTGAAGTGTTGTAATGCCCCCGATTAAATGTTCGAGAAGAGATCTTGTGGTACAGTGGATCAAGGGAAAAGAATATCTTAGAAATTTGGAAAGACTGTTAATAGTACATTGTGCCATTCTAAAATAAAATGTAAGTTTCTATTTTGATAGTGCATATTTTCAGTGTTTTTTTCCCCCCTCCCCCCCTTCATTGTGCATATTTAACCATTTGTTTAATTTTTTTATTGTTGGTACTTCCCTGATGACCTAATTTGTTTGAGCAAAATATGTTGTCATTCAATAAATACTTGCGGAAATCTACACAAGATGGATGTCTTAATTTAAATTTTACAAACTTAACTCCTCTAATGGATTCCACACATAGACTGTTTCTCACTTTGGTACACTGAGAATTGACGAGACAGAAAAGCAGGACAATATCTGATTTTCTATAATGCCTAGTCAGACACAAGACACACGCCTAAAATGTAGGCCATGTTCAGCAAAATCCGGATGTCTGGTAAACCTATCTTCAACATATAGGTTAAAGTGTACAATCCGAGGTGATCTTTAGGCTTTTCTTTAAAAAAGAAGTACTTTCTCTCGATATATTTAGTGGCAGGTACACTTCCAAACGTTATGTGCTGATTCCTTTAAGACATTTAGTTTAGTCTTTTTTTCAATATGGCTGAATATTCGGTCGCACTATACATACACATATAGGCACATAAATATCACAGGGCAAAAAGAAGGTGGCAAAACGGACTGTTTTAGAACTAAACAGAATAGGCTGCGACTTTTAAGTGAATAAATTTACAGGTAGATAATAACAATTTTTGGACCCCAAACAATTAAAGAGTTTAAGCTGAAATATTCACTCATATGAAGCCAGCTGTGTAACAAATTTACCAACAGAGTCGTTGCCCAGGGTGCACCATAGGAGGCTGGTATACGTTACACCTGCAATGAGGTGAAATGATGCAGATCTGTTGGGATGCCACAGAGGAACCAGAGCTCCTGGAGAAAACCCGTGTTACCTGTACCACGGGCTTGACCAACACACGTTATAAATTGAGGGTATGCCGGGGGATCGAACCTGAGTTCATAGTCCATAGGATGATAAATATTTTATCTAGAATATCATATATTATAAGGAAATGTACAAAGAAAAAATGAACTGATGTTTGAAGTTCTCACATGTTCAACATGTAATATTGTTATTCGCTTTAGGAATTTTATATTGATTCGGTATAAAAAAAATGTTAGTTTCATATTCATCCATATTGATTTCTTTTACATGAATTATAATTAAAATCCATATACATAGTATCTTGTGGATATTACTGCACACAAAAATGTATTGCAAACAATAAGATTAGATATGAAAACATTTGTTTTGTTGATGTAAAAGCAGACTTAGCTATATAAATTTGTACAGTTGATAAAAATTTACATTTCCTTTATATAATTGTTTGTACATAGCTATGTATACTAAATTACAAGTAATATGTAAAAATCAGAGAAATTAAATAAATCTGCTAATAAATACTGGGAATGGATTTAATATATTATTTCATTTAATACTTTCATTCAATATATATATTAGTAATACATTATATTACTGATGGAAGAGGGACTCTATAAAAATTAATACAAAGATAAAATTTATTGTTAACTCAACTGTATTTGTGTTTAATTGTTTTTAATTTGTCATGAATAAATTTGCTGAAAGTTTGATGTACCTATTTTTTTTATCCCCCCCCCCCCCTTTCAAAAGTGGGATGCACAGCTTATTCGAGAATGTGAGGTATTCGATAAAACGTATATAACCCATTTAATATCTTACTAAAATTTGTATCTCAATAGAGAAGAACTAAATTTTAAGTTGAGTATGATATTCATATTATTAGCATAAAGTAAAGAGATTCAGTAGGACTTATATGCATCTATAAATCTAGTTTTAAATCTTTGAAACTTCGTTTTTCAATAAAATATTGAGCATATTATGATAATATTGGTAATATTCGAGGCTTTTATTTGAAATAGGCCATTAATATTTATTGCATAGATGTTTTCGTACATTATGCATTTCTTAACACTTTAAAACATTTTCTGCTGACTAACAGACTAGAGAAACATTCAAATCCTAACACTAGGATATAAGCAGAAGAAACGTTAAGGGCAGTAAAAAAGAGGAAGTAAATATAACACAACAGAAAAAAAAAGTTTAATTCGGAATAATTTCATTAACTTTTACGAGAAGCATCTTAACCTTTGTACCTACATCTTTTTCTAATACCTGTACATTTTCATTTCCTTTTGTTTACTTTATATTAGTTTAATTTAAAAAGTAATTAACACTATGTTTTTTCCTAAAAAATCAACTTATGTGTTAACCCTATGAAAGAGTATATTTTTGCTACAGCATTTTAACTTATAAATACCTCGTATTTTACAGGTATAAAGCTAAAGAATGTTGAAGGACACATATGATGGTAAACAAAGTTTGTGTTAGTAAAAGATTTTCAAACGATTATGTAAACATACTACAAAATAAACAAATAAAACTAAGTTTATTTAAATATATGAATATTTTCAGCAATGTACTACTTCGTTCTAGTATTAAACAAAACAATTACTTAATAAAGAAGTGAACCACATACAGTTTAAATTTTCTTGTAATACCTGTAAAAACGTGTGCTATTTCCAAGGTGGTTTCATTTGACGAGAATCTCTCCCTGATGAATTTCCTGTCTTTGGCAGTTCGTAACTTGGAATGGAAGTGAAATTTTGGTTTCGCCCATTTGATAAGCTTACTTGAGCATCCTAATAAGAGAGAAAAAAGTAATAGTCAACATCATGTGATTATCATCCTAAGCTGTTAAATGTAAAAAATATTTCATTTATTTGTTTAGCAGAATTATAATTCCTTGGACAATAAGCCCTGCATCTTATTTAACTAATGGGATGGAGTCATCACTTAAGTAACTACGCAACTAGCAATTTGCTTACACTGTGTAAAATTTTTTCCCATTTAGTAGGTTCAATTCCTTCATTTGTTGATCCACTAGGAAGTCCTTCTCTCTTATCATATCTGCTAGGTTTATCTTGTCCTGAATTTCCATCATGAGGATCTGGTTTATGAGTGACTTCTTGATTTCCTTCATCTAATGGATCACCTGGAGATCTATCTAACAACTGAAAACAGTCATATTTTCAATATAAATTACACACTAATTATGATACAAGTGTTAAAATGGCATTTTATTCTGTGAGCAGGGATGTGTTTGCAAAACAAGGCTACATGCGAACAAAATCAAATCTTTTTAACATGTGTGTCATACACTATTTTTAGACAGCCATTCACCCGTGCTTGTATAGAGACAATTCTCCTGACTTCTCCACTGATTTATTCCTTGTCTTTGTAATAGTGAAACCTTATCAATTATCAACAGTAATCTCACTAGAGGTTTTGATTTATCTAGAGAAAATCAAAACTCGTGTGGGATTTAATTGACTATTACACAATTAGAAGAAAGTATATAAAGATTAGAAGTAACAAAGCACTCCAATACAATTAAATATTAATTGGCTTACGAAAATACAACTGTCTTCAAATGTATTATTGTACCATCTCAACATTACGCTAGATGGCAGTAATATTTTATGATTATGTTTTCTTGTTATCAGTTGTGCCAACTATGGAATCTTCATTGAACTCTGTGGACGGTTACTAGTCAAGAAGGCTTTGTTGATTCAGTTTCATTTTTATTAAAACATTTGCATTCCACTTCAATCATCCAGATCCCAGTAATCAACGTCACTTGACACAATATTTTTCAATAAATCTTAGTATTAAATAATCTCTGATACGTGACTATCCATAATATCATATAGCAGAAGCTATAACAAACATAACCTAAATAATATAAACAAGTGTTAGAAAAGTTTTAATTAGGGATGATGAAATAAAAAATAAACATGAATAATTTTAAAAGAAACAATTATTAAAAGTACAATTTTCAAATTTGAATGTTTTAGTGATTGGTGGTTCAGGTGATGTTATATTGGACTAATGCGTATAAGAAGTGAACTCGTTGATGTACATGGTGTATCCCTCAACTTATTCAGGATTTCCGAATGGTGCTCTTCATATATGACCAGTGATCTTTATTAATTCTTGTTCTTGAATGCCAATGCGAGTCATATTTGAAAGTGCTGTGCATCGACTGGAGTGGTTTGTAATTTTCTGTTTTTTGACGTCCAGACCAGTGCCGTTTGAAATGTTGGCAAACAAAGAAACAAATGCTAGGGTAGTGATAAAAATAAACAAATGCTAGGGACGCGATAAAATTAAACAAATGCTAGGGATGCGATAAATTTGTGTGATAAGCAGCCATGATTGGTTGAAAGACGTCCTTTCGTACCGTTTTATTGGTCAAAAGTAGTGTGACGCAGTAAAAGTGTAATAGTCACATTAAAATCCAGTGCACTATTGGCCACGAATCAAATCTAGCTGGAAAAAAGTCTTATTTTCACTGTCGGCAGAAACCATTCTAAACTCGTTTTATTTTGTCTAGCATTCTTTGAGTGTCATGTGGCAATATGACAACACATGCAAAGTTATGGCTCTGTTACTGCTTCCACTATCCTACTCCTTGACGCATCAGTTTACAAGGGATTCTCACTGTCATTGCTCAGTGAAGAAGAAACCATTTATTTCACTTTGAAAACTGTTCTAAAGGTATGACAAGGAGAATCAAAAACAAATTAAGTGTTTCCAAGTGTGAATTCGATAAGAGATGAAAACAGTGCAATAGAAATGTGATCAATTCCTAATGAAGTGTAATGCTTGGCTACTGGAGAGGTTAAGTTCTGTGATAAAGGTGGAAGACTTGCAACCATGGAAACAGGACAAGAAGAAGAAGAACACATCAGCCTTTTCAGGATTACTTTCGTCAGCTATGGAGCAAGACCAGCCATGGACAAGCAAATGTATAGGTGTCCTCTCACAAAACAAATTATGTCCTTCTCATCAATTCCTGTGGCAGACTACAGTATCTACTCGAGATTATCGAGCTAATCACGATCAATCGTTTATCTTGATGTAACTTGGTTGAATGTGAACCATACTACAGGAAAGGTATGGTTATGTGACATGCCAGACGGTGAAATTGACATACCTATGATTGTCGTCCTGGTAAAGGGCAGAGATTTATTATAGTACATGCCGGGTCTTCTGAAGGGTTTGTTCCTAACGGCCTTCTGTATTTTCGGTCTAAATCCATAAGGACTATCACGAGGAGATGGACGGTATTGTTTTCAGGGATTGATTTGTAAACAAAATATCCCTCGAAATAGTGTAATTGTTATGGACAATGCACCTTCTCATTCATGGAACTAAATAAGGCCACAATATCATCAAGTTTAAAAAGCAAAATGGAAACCTGGTTACGCAAAAAGAACATTGAATACGATCCGAGATTCACCAAAGTAATATGACATTATCAAGACTAAGAAAGACAGATTTAGAAAATACGAAATTGACACTATTGCAGAGTTAGCAGGGCATACCGTAGTGCATCTTCCTCCCTATCAGTGCAATTAAATTAATTTGGGCCCAAATAAAGAACGATGTACCCAAACATAATGTAACTTTCAGACCCAGTGATGTAACATTTCAAACAGCATTATCAAAAGTGACACCAGAAAACTGGAGAAATGTGTGTGAAAGTATAGAAAAGGAGGAAAAGTTTTATTGGGAGAGAGATGGGTTAATTGACGAAGTCATCGATTGGTTTGTAACCAACATAGGAGTAACAGATAGTGAGGATGAAGGATGTGAACACTCTAGAGAGGAGCAGATTGCCACTGACACTTCCACGGACATGATGGAAGAGATAGCACCAATGCCAACAACCCCATAATAGCAGCTGTGCGAGAGAGAGGATAAGTACATATGCTGTGTTTGTTCAAAATTTTGTCTCCACTTGTTCCTCAAATACTGTAGTTGAACATTTGACTACACATTGAGAGAACCACCCATATATCCCCTTATTTTTTTATAATTAAATTTAATTCTTAAGTGTGTTACATAATTATCAATAAAATAATTACTGAGCAAAATGGCTCAGTGATAATGTACTGGCCTCACATTCGGAAGGTTCAATCCCCAGTGCTGACCAATCTGAGGGAGATTTTTTCCGTGGTTTTCCTCAACTGAATGTAACTAATTTTTAGTCAAATAAAGGCAAATACTGGACTGAATCCCAATTACCACGAAATAATTGACACGATACAACATTAACAAGCATTCCCAACAGTAAACCACATACAAGGCACGATATAACCTAGAAGTTAAAGCGACTTTAAATAATTAAAGTTAAAAAAATCGTTACTGAAGTAATTTATTTAATTTTTGTACATTTCTTACTAAAAACAGTTAACTTTTAGAAGTAAGCTTGTCCTGTTTAAATTACCTTATTAAATGGTTGTGATTGCTACCATGTGACATATGGCAATTTTATTGCCAATCAGCACAAACAGTTGAAAGTAAGTATTAAAAATACTTTTCACACATTACCGTATAATAGTCAATTTTTAATACACTTACCAAGCATTAAAAGATCTACTTTTAGGAATGGTTGTCTAAAAAAGGTATAGAACTTCCATTATAATAACAATAATAGTTATGATTTAGATACATATGATTTCCTGTCACAAAGTTTTATAATATTCAACAACATACCATCATTATATATTTCTTGAGTTCATTCTCTTGATTTGTTTTCATCTGACCTCTACCAGGAGGTGTTTCTTGGAGTTGTACTGGTTGTTCTGCTACTCTATATGTAAGCAGTCCATCTCTACAGAAAGGCATTTCATCAGCTGTTGATGAACCGTTACTCTGTTGATGCAGGTGAATTGGAGGTACAAGAGGCTGTGGGACACTCACATTTTTAAATGCAGAAGAGGGATTTGTAACCACCTAAAACGAAACAAATTATAAATAATTTGAAATATATCAGTAATTTTCCAAGCGATTGTAGTGAATGTGAAAAAATGAAACAAGAAAAGTTGTATTAAAAATTAACAACGTTTAACAAAGGGCATGTTTTTTATAGCAGAACACTGGATCAAGGAAAGAAGGAACAGGGGGATCTAACTGGATTTTATTAGAAAGCACAAAGACTAATGTAAACACAAGCGCTAGTTATTTTTATCGATATTAACATGGTAATTGGATTATGGTTTCTGAATATCCCTATAAATGGTATAATGAAAATTTGTATATGCAATTATTTTTACATAACTTAATTCAAACTGGGTGTATGCATTTTCTCTAACAGAGTACTCACATGAAAAAACTTGAATTGAAATAATTTTTGTAAAATTTAATACTTGTATTTGTACAAGAACATTTCAATTGGATCTTGGTTTGTTTAAAAATGGTTATTTCATGCAATTCTTGTAAATAAATTTTCTATTTTAACTAATAATTTCTGAGTTTATGTTTTATTAAATTAACAGTGAAACAAATTGCAATACGATGTGAATACAGTACATCTGATAATGAGATATAATGATAATAAGTAAAAATTTTTATCATATTTTATGCTGTCTCCACACACTTTTTAATACAATGTCTTTAGTAAATCAATAACAAAACCTATTTCGGGAAGATACTATGCAATAGAATCCATTTACAATTTATGATATCCTCTATTTTTGTTTTACTGCTGAATTACTGAACTCACCTTTCCATTCTTAGAAGCTTCAAACATACAATGTTTTGAAAGTCTTGCTTCTTTTAGCTCTGTATCGGCATCATTCTTTCCAATATGGGATTCATTACAACTCTGAGTTTTCAAATCATAAAATGGTCCAGTCTTGTCTAAACAAATAGGTTGGTTGTGCATTACTAAGGGTTTGGTGCTACTGTCAATCCCTCCCTATGAAAAGACAATAAAAACTGTGCCTTTGACAAAGAACCTTTCAGGAAGAATTATAAGATAGTGTGAAAAATAAACCAGTTACAAATGGTTCAGTGGTCTAAATGTGCTGTTCACATACCTTTCGAATACTCACCACTGTCAGTGCACTTTAATACTTTGATATCTAGATATCTTTTGATGATGATGATGATGATGATGATGATGATGGTGGAGATGACGATAATAATAATAATAATAATAATAATAATAATAATAATAATAATGTTAGTGATAACAGTAGTAGCTGTGGTGGTGGTGATGGTAGTAATCATAATAATGATAACACTAATAATAGTAACCCCACAGTATAGGTAATTCATTCAAGGAAACTTCGCCACTTTTTCTGGAGCTGTTTATATGTTATGGTGATGATATAGAAGCAAACGATTATTAGAAAAATGGTGGTGGTGGTGGTGGCAGCGGCGATGGCAGTGGTGGTGGTAGTGGTGGTGGTGGTGGCGGTGGTAGTAGAAACATATGAATGCAGTTGTGTTCTTAAGCTGTTTGGTATTATATTACAAATGTGTCTAACATTGTCACACATCTTTACACATGCTGAATATGCCAATATGATATTTGTTTACGAGTTCTGTGATGGAAATGCTGTAGCTACTCATAGAGAGCATTGTCGATGGTTTCCTAATCACAGAGTACCCAATTCAAGATTTTTACTAGTGTTTATAACAAACTGCGTGAGACTGGTACAGTTCCTAGCAGTCATATTTCTTCTGAATGTGCAAATGAACAAACTGTGGATGAAGTAGAAGGCGCACATGAAGTACTTCTGCACATATCAGTGTTTCACAGAACATTACATCACTATGGTTATTCTTTTCATGTACAGCAGGTGCAACACCTTGAAGAAGGAGATGAAGCTAGATTCTTGGCATTTTGTTGAGTAATTAGTAATTGGTGATTAGTTTCATTAATACTGTTCACCAATTAAGCTAGTTTCAATCGTGATAGTATAAACAACATCAGTGGTCCGATGAAAATCCACATGCTATTATGGAAACAAATTATCAACATCGCTTTTCTGTGAATGTGTAGTGCAGGTAATTAGTAATCGGTGATTAGTTTCATTAATACTGTTCACCAATTAAGCTAGTTTCAATTGTGATAGTATAAACAACATCAGTCGTCCGATGAAAATCCACATGCTATTATGGAAACAAATTATCAACATCGCTTTTCTGTGAATGTGTAGTGCAGTGCAATCGAAAATCAGCTGCTTGGGCCTGCTGTGTTACCGAATTGGGTGCAGCTGCTTAGCCTTTCTGCAAAACGAACTTCCAATGTTGTTTCAAGAGGCTTCCCTGGCTGCAAAGATGGGCATGTTCTTCCAGCATGACAGAGCTCCTGTATATTTTAGCTGTCAGATAACACGTCTTCTAATCTCAACAAATGATGGATCGATCATGGTGGTCATGTGCATTGGCCACCAAGCTCCTCAGACCTTAGTCCTGTCGATTTTCTTCTTTTGGTGTAGGTGTGGATGAATGGTGAAGTATACAAGAACAAAATAAACACGAGGGATGAAAACTGGTCGCTCGCATTATGAATAGTGCTGCCCTCAGAAAAGAATAACAAGATGACCTCAGAAGAGAAACACTTATTGTTGTCAACAGAGTGGAAAAGTGCATTGAAGTCAGTGGTGTTCATTTTTAACCATTACTGTGAACTGTACAGGATGTACTGATACCATGTATAAGCAATAAATGTAATTATTAAGTCATTTATCTTTCCTTCTTGCCCTTTGCAACATTGGGCACATGTTTATACTGACATTTTTATTCAGAATAGTCAATATTTTCATCCATATATATATTATTCCTCCTGACTCACGCGAATGTTCGTGTTACATTACAAGTCTATTGCTACTTTAGTGGTTAGAGTTGGTTGGTTATTTATACTGGTGATCCAGAAAATAATCCAAGTGGAATTTGTAGTGTTAGTCCACCCATTTCCACCACCCATTCTACAAATTCTCAATTATTCATTGTCCTGAACAATAGAATTACGATGTTGATCAGTGATCACTCACATTTTCGTAGCAAAACAATACATTACGTATATGTCTATATGCTGGATCATTCCTCTGTGTCTATGTGTTTCAGTTTATATAAAATTCTTTATGCTTACCTGTAATTTCAGGAGTTCAGAATTATGACTAACTAACGGGCTGTTTCCGCTAATGATACGCAGGGCTTCTTGCCACTGTGTCTCCATGACACTGTGTAACTTTTCAACTAATTCACTCTTCCTGGAGTTATATCCCTGTAACTTTGTTTCCAGCTCAGTAATTTGATTCATTGCTTGAGCTAGCTGCAATTTATATAACTGAAGCTCCTCTGAATGTTTTTCTTCCAACAACTGTACTTCCATCTGGTGTCTGAAATCAGTAATCATTTAAAAGTTCAGACAGATTTCCAGTCGTTCTTCCCTTTGGAGTCACAGGCCAAAAACGTATATCATCAACCTATTATCTAAGAACTTGCTTGTAGTACACCATGTGAAAGTGGGCCAGGTTGATAAGTTTATGTTAAAACAGTAAAATACAATATAGCGAAATCCTAGGGACCTCTGTAATTACTTTGTTATAGTGAAATACTTTATTTTTCTAAAGAAAAAAGAATATTTGCTCAATTACTGTACTTACAACATAAATTCCTCACATTTTGCATGCAGGTGTGAAAATATTTTTAAATAAAATAAAAAGTTGAACTTGCATGGCATTTGAAAAGGAAACATTTAAGGGAAGACACATGAAAAAAGTACTGCTGTGAAGTAGGGAGGAAGGGGCTGAATGTCTCTTTCCCTTAGGTGCCCACCTACACCAATGCTGAATTGTGGTTGGCCAATGGTGATGACTGTAAGTGATGATCAGACAGCAGATTTTCAGTCTCTATACAGCAACAAGAAGACTTCATGTCCCTTGGCATACGGAGGGAGCATAGCAATGAGGTCAATGACCTTCCTACAACTGATCTAACCTGACCTTCCTGCAACTGATGTAACCTAACATTCAGTATCGGGACCGAAAATCCGCTGCCTGGTGATGACAACAGCAATGATGATGGTGAAAAACAAACACTGTTAAGTGTAAAAATCTTACTTCTCAGATATTTGTTTCACTTGTCTGGAAGCCAAATCAGTAATTGCATGTTCTCGTTGTTCCAGTTCCTTGTGTAATGAGACTTCAGCAGCATCTAACTGTTCCTGAAATTCTCGAAGTTTGTCACGTACTACGACTTCCAGCTGTTCCTGATAATACTCTCTCAATTCAACTTTAATTTTCTCTGACTGGGCAGTCAACAATTTCATTTCCTCTCGAAGGGATTTCTGAAAAATAATTGTAAACAGAAATGGTAAAAAAATACATTAAAAATAATGAACACTTTATAGTTACTGTTTAATTAAGCAAGTTTTCTAGTTAAAATACATTTCAAAGTATTTTTCTGTTAACGAAGAAGAAAAGAGGATAGAAGAGAGAAGAGAAAGGAAGTATGTGTATATTTATCATAATTATTCATGGATGATAATTTATATCTGCAAATATTATGCAAAGAACTTATTTTTCCATGCACATACTTACAGATGTGCTTTCCATTAATTTTATTAACGAGGTAAATAAACTCTACAACATATATTAGACACACTTTCTTAATATCTGACATACTTCAATGGTGACTAAACCAGAGATTCTTAAGTTCGAATCTAATTTATTTCTATACTGTTCATCTCGAAATTTTAATTTTCTTTTACGTTTTAAGTTATTGTAAATGGAATAGGAGAATTTGAGTGGTAGTAAAAGATAAAAAATCATTACTTAAAACCTACACAATCATAGTTCTCCATTTCAGTGTTCTTACCCCTTAACAAGAGCTAACCACTGGCAAGAAATTTTGGCCAGGATTATACAAGCTACAGAATTCATTAAAATAAATAAATAAATTTACCAGACATATCATTGCAGTTGCCAATGAGAATTGTTCGCTGCTATATCTTTACTGCTTTATAATATGGCCTTGAAGGAGAGATACTAAAAAAGGAAGCTATAAATCATACAGAAGTCTTTGAAATGTGAGTTTATCAAAAAATGTTGTGTGTATCTTGGCGGACCAAGTTACTAAACATGAGATACTGCACAAAATAAAAATTTCAGTAAAGTTATTTTTTACAATCAAAAGATTAAAACTTCTACAGTATGAGTTTTGTTGCATGTAACAGAAAATATAAACTATTACAATAATTTCACAAGGCAAGATTATGGGCAGATACTGTGATAAATTCAAAATGCTTGCAGATTGTAAAAAAAATGTGTGACAGGATGAATTTGAATGTTGTACATAATCATACAAGAGTTTTGATTTACTTACTTACAAATGGCTTTTAAGGAACCCAAAGGTTCATTGCCGCCCTCACATAAGCCCACCATCGGTCCCTATCCTGTGCAAGATTAATCCAGTCTCTATCATCATATCCCACCTCCCTCAAATCCATTTTAATATTATCCTCCCATCTACGTCTCGGCCTCCCTAAAGGTCTTTTTCCCTCCGGTCTCCCAACTAACACTCTATATGCATTTCTGGATTCGCCCATACATGCTACATGCCCTGCCCATCTCAAACGTCTGGATTTAATGTTCCTAATTATGTCAGTTGAAGAATACAATGCGTGCAGTTCTGCGTTGTGTAACTTTCTCCATTCTCCTGTAACTTCATCCCGCTTAGCCCCAAATATTTTCCTAAGCACCTTATTCTCAAACACCCTTAACCTATGTTCCTCTATCAGAGTGAGAGTCCAAGTTTCACAACCATACAGAACAACCGGTAATATAACTGTTTTATAAATTCTAACTTTCAGATTTTTTTGACAGCAGACTACATGATACAAGCTTCTCAACCGAATAATAACACGCATTTCCCATATTTATTCTGCGTTTAATTTCCTCCCGAGTGTCATTTATATTTGTTACTGTTGCTCCAAGATATATGAATTTTTCCACCCCTTCGAGGGATAAATCTCCAATTTGTACATTTCCATTTCGTACAATATTCTGACCACGAGACATAATTATATACTTTGTCTTTTCGGGATTTACTTCCAAACCGATCACTTTACTTCCTTCAAGTAAAATTTCCGTGTTTTACCTAATCGTTTGTGGATTTTCTCCTAACATATTCACGTCATCCGCATAGACAAGAAGCTGATGTAACCTGCTCAATTCCAAACGATGTAACCCGCTCAATTCCAAACCCTGCCTGTTATCCTGAACTTTCCTAATGGCATATTCTAAAGCGAAGTTAAAAAGTAAAGGTGATAGTGCATCTCCCTGCTTTAACCCGCAGTGAATTGGAAAAGCATCAGATAGAAACTGACCTATACAGACTCTGCTGTATGTTTCACTGAGACATATTTTAATTAATCGAACTAGTTTCTTGGGAATACCAAAGTCAATAAGAATATCATATAATACTTCCCTCTTAACCGATTCATATGCCTTTTTGAAATCTATGAATAACATATGTACTGTACCCTTATACTCCCATTTTTGCTCCATTATCTGTCGAATACAAAAAATCTGATCAATAGTCGATCTATTACGCCTAAAATCGCACTGATGATCCCCAATAATTTCATCTATGTACGGAGCTAATCTCCTCAAAAGAATATTGGACAAAATTTTGTACGACATCAACAAAAGTGATATTCCTCGAAAGTTACCACAGTTGGTTTTGTCCCCCTTCTTAAAAATAGGTACAATTATGGACTCCTTCCATTGTTCTGGTACAATTTCCCTTTCCCAAATAGCAAGTACAAGTTTATAAATTTCGCTATATAATGCACTTCCACCCTCTTGTATTAATTCTGCTGGAATTTGATCGATACGTGGAGACTTGTACTTTTTCAGACTTTCTATCGCAATTTCGACTTCTGAAAGCGTGGGTTCAGGTATAAATGGCTCAGCAGTTTGTATTTCAATTTCGCCCCGATCATTTCTATTTGGCCTATGTACATTTAGTAGTTGCCCAAAATAGTTTTTTCATCTGTTTAGGACTGATGGAGAGTCTGCAAGCAAGTCACCATTCTCATCCTTGATCACGTTTACCCTTGGCTGACATCCGTTCTTAAATTCCTTTATACCCTTATATAAGTCTCTAATGTTTTTATTCTTACTATTTGTTTCTACCTCATTCAGTTTTTCCTTCAAGTAACCTCTCTTTTTATTCCTAAGTGTACGACTTGCTTCCCATCTTTCATTGAAATAATTATCTCTCTTCTCCTCAACTGGATCCTGTAAGAATTTCAATTTTGCCTATTTCCTTCTTTCTACTGCAATGCAACAATCTTCATCAAACCACGGTTTCTTTTTCTTAGTTTCATAATAACCTATGCTCTGCTCAGCTGCAATTTTGATACTATCTCTGATATTTTCCCACACGCTGTTAACATCTAATTCTTTCTCAACTTCGTCGGAACTTTCTAAAGTGGCAAATCTATTCGAAATTTCGACCTGATAATTTTGCTTAGTTTCCTCGTCCTTTAATTTCAAAATATTGAATTTAGTAATATTAACTTGTTGCTCTACTCGCTTGGCTACTGATAGTCTTTCTCTTAATTCTCCAATTACCAAATAATGGTCAGAATTACAGTCTGCACCCCTGAAAGTTCGAATGTCTACTATACTAGTATGTCTCCGTTTATCTATCAATATGTGATCTATTTCGTTGTGTGTCAATCCATCTGGAGAAGTCCAAGTATATTTATGTATATCCTTATGGGGGAATGTTGTACTTTTGACAATTAAATTTTTCGATGTGGCAAAGTTGACTAATCTAACTCCATTGTCACTACCAGTTACGTGTAGGCTCTCTTTTCCAATAGTTGGTCTAAAAATATCCTCCTGTCCTACTTTAGCATTGAAATCCCCCAGTAAAATTTTCATGTGATATCTAGGTAACTGATCATCAAAAGTATGTTCCAATTCCTCATAGAAGCTATCCTTTATATGGTCGTCTTTCTCTCCTATAGGGGCGTGAGCATTTATAACTATGATGTCGCACCATCTACCTTTCAGTACTAAATATGATAACCTGTCACTGATAAATTCGACCATTTTTACTGCTGATTTTATTCTTTTATGAACAAAGAATCCTGTTCCTAATTGGTGATTAATGTTTCCTTCCCCATAATACAACAAGTAATCTCCTATTTGTGATATGCCATTCCCATCTAACCTAACCTCTTGTACTCCCACGAAGTCTATTCTATATCTAGCTAGTTCTTTAGCTACTAATGTTACCCCTCCTGTTCTATAAAGACTAGTTACGTTCCAAGTGCCAAATCTCAAAAACTTATTCCTTTGCTGTGGCCGTGCCAGAAAATCAGTCCTATTCCGAGGCTTATTGTAGGGATTCATAACAAGCTGTTTTTTTTTACAGTGATGGGTTGTTAGCCCTTCGCCCAACCCCCAAGCTGGAGGACCACCCCTTATCGGCTGTCCACGACTACTTATTCAATATATTCGCAGCTACCCTCCATATCTGGAGGCCGTCTCCTTTATTGTATGAAAATATGAAATGATTTGATTTAAAATATGGTATACCATACACACCACTAGACACATATAACATCAATCTAACTCGTTGTTACTCGATTAATATTCTGTCAACGAAATACATTGCAACTACCTACACAAAAGATCCAAGGCAGTCAAACCACACTACTACACAGCTACAAATAATCTTCAACGTTTATCCAGATCGTTCGACTTCTTACATTCATATGATTTATAACTGTGTTTGTTATTAACACATTCTTTTTGTATAACTTCGTGAAACAAACACGTGAACTATATATATCTCATACATATGTGAAATAAATAGTTGAATCACATACATCGTAAATACATATGTGCAATAGTTAAAACTAAATGTCTTATAACATATATATACATATATATATACATATATATATATATATATATATATATATGTACACTGATTACAATTGTCAAGACACAGTATATTTTATTCCGTGATTTTATAAATTAATGCTGGCATATTTAATATTAAAAATTAAAGATATGATAACGCAACAAATTCAGTGAAATTCACATCAACATAAAACGCAAGGCGTAAAATTAATTTTTTGTTTTTACAAAATAACATTGTTTTAATCTAAGCACATCGTAATTTTTAACTTTCTTTATATGTATTTCAATCCATATAATTTTAACAGTGACATTTTGTAACTATGTATACCTTTATGTATATTCACTTATGTAACCTTTTGTACACGCTATATGTATATATCACTTAGTATATTTATGCAATTTGTTCATATATTTAAATTCTTTTCATTTGTCTGAAGATGCCAGACTTAAGGCAAAAACGTTCACAACAAATGTATGTAAGGTAAACTACAATATAGTTTACATTAAAATTGATATGTCACAGGAATGAATCACATTTTTAGGTAATAATATTAGAATAGACTTATCTGAACCTTTAAAATTAATTGTAAACAATGCTATCGAGTTTAAATTCATGCTTAAGCCACCTACGTTATAATGGCTCATACTTTACTCCGGAATATTACGTAGCTTTCTTGTTCATATTCGTTTTGTACCCTGTTTCGATAGATTTAGTATTTATCAATTTTATTGCCATTTCACTCTTCAGAGGTCCTCATGCAGCTAGAATCAACCCTTCGTTTTATTTTATAACATATTTTAGAACAAAATACAGCACATTCACATGGTTTAATTGTGTCATCTTTTGAACTGGAGCTTCAAGGAAACGGGCATGCACACTGTTCTGTTTCTGGAACTTAGACATGTGTCACCAGCCCATTCTTTTTGAATCTTATTGTACATCCTATTTAATGTATTTATTTTCCTAATTTCAAAGAAGGTTTACTGTAGTAGGTGCGTATAATTTGCACAAATGTTTTCCAAGTAAAATTGTTTGGTATTCTTTGTCTCATGACAATCTGTAATGACAGAAAGATTGATTAAATAAAATAGCTTAAACTCAATATACTACATGACAGTTTAAATACCTACAAAATCCTAAACACACGTTAAAAAAAATATGATTCAAAATGTTGTTAGAATCTAAATATATGGCGCTCTTCAAAACCCCAACTTATTTAATATTTAATGAAGAGTAATGAATGATATGTATGTCATAACTATAAGTAATTCTTAATTCCATATTTCAACAGCTAGTTACATACCTACTAGTTTAATTTTTTTTTTTTTTTTGACAGTTTGAATGATGTGATTGGTAGAATGGCAGTGCAAATGGGAATATCTATATATAAAAAAGAAACGCAGCAACACTGTCTTTATTTATCACAAATTTTTCTTGCGCTTACTAGGAACTCAGCTATTTCAGTAGATGCTATAGTCAATCAGTGAAAAGTGTGCCAATATTACATATTAGAAAGCAGAAGTGAATAATATAGTATAAAATCTAAACCCAACAATATTCTAACTGAAGATTATAGTGCAACAATACAATAAAATTAAGTTCACTGTATATTATGCATACTGTTCTGTGCAAAAAAATTAGTCAAAGAAACGTGTGAATTAACCTCTTTCTTTTTATTTTCATCCAGCGTTGTTTGTAATGATTTTTTCTGCTGGTCAAGAATAGTGATTCTTCCTTTCTCTTCTTTCAGTTTCAACTGAAGTGTTTCCTTTTCTTCTTTCAGAGCAGCTACCTCAGCTTCAAATGTATCGAGTTTCTTATGTAGGTTTTCCAACTCCTTTTGTGTCTCAATGAGGAGTTTCCTTTCCTTTAAAATCAATGACAGAAAAAAATGATACAAAACAATAAAATTTGTTCCTCAATTCTCTTGTGGTGTATAAATTAATGACTTATTTGTCTCGTGATAAGAATGCATAATTTGTCTTTTTTTTTTAACAGATGACAAGATCATATTACTTTGAATCAGTTGCGTGTGGTGATGTCACATTTAGATAAGCATCTCCTGTGTGTGTTGATACAACATCTGGGCAGTAGTCCGACTCTTACTGCATATATACAGGCAATTGCTTACCCAAACGCAGTTCACGACACGCAACTGCTTGGAATTATCTTCAAAATTTCTGCAGAATGCTTACAATTGCATGGAACGTTTAAGTGGTTGGTTTCGTGGTTGTGTGATTGTATGGGTTTGAATGTTTGTAGGTTATGTAATATATGTATGAAATAAAATAAATATCACTGTTATATTATTAAAAGAGTTATTTTATTTGTATCCTTTATGCTATATTGTGGGTTGCATCGGTCTGCAGTCATTAAGGAGTAATGATATGTTGTGAGTTGCATAAGTGCAAGGAGAAAGTTGTATGTAGAGTATTACAGAAATGGTAATGGATATTTTTCCTGAATAGGTGCCCACTTAAACGTTCCATGTTAAAAACATTTTACAACACTGTTGTGATATTATCTGAAAATAATTGCATGATAGCAAAATAGCAATATTAAAATGATATTATAACATTATAGAAGTTGGAGGTAAGCTTCTAAATTTGGCAAGACTGAATATTTGTAAAAACTAAGTCCTTAAATTAAATGAATCGAATTCACTACTGTGCAAGTTGACAGTTTTAATTCATCTGGAAAGATGGGAAAGAGATTTAGAAATTCTGCTGTAGAAAAGTTTGTGAGCTCTCATACCTTTCATAGGGACAGGAAAGTTAACATTTTTTTTTTTTTTTTACGAAAGAACAAAATAGCATCATGAACTGTAACAGGAAAAATAATAAAAATCGAAAAAAAATGTGGATTTGGGACATTTCCATATTGGATGACACATGCAAACATTAAACACATACACACGTGTGCACATATATGTGGGGTTGATATTGAGAAATACTGCCAATAAATGAATAAATGTAGTAAGGAAAAAGTGTAGAGAGACAGAAATCAGTTGTAAATTTACCTCTTTATAATATCTATAAATAACATTTACATACTTTCTGTGCATCTTCTTCTGCCTGCTTCATTTTCTTCAAAGACTCCTCCTTTTGCTCTACTATCTGACAGTTTAATTGTTTTGCCTCATGCAGTTCCTTCTCTCTTTTCTCTATTTTCTCTCCTATTTTTTTGATCTCATTATTGTTGCGCTCAATCAATTCTAATTTCTCTTTTTCGAGAGTGTCAACTTTATCTTTGTAGCCTTGAGCGAGATCTAGAGCTGTAGAAAGTTCTGTCTCCAGTCTTTTCAGTTTCTAAAAATAAAGAATAATAAAATATACACCATTGCCATGGAAGTATAGGACATGAGAAACTGAAATAATTTATTAATGTAAAATTGCTTGGAACTTAATAATTGATGAACCACAGAACTTACATGTGCTATTTCTCTTTCTTGTTTCTGATATATTTCCCTTTCATTTTGCAAAATACTGGCCAAACTATGTCGCTGTTCTTCTAGTTCTTTCCAATGGTGAACAAGACGAGTCCAGGCATCTTTTAATTGCAAAATGGCTTGATCCTTGCCTCTATCCACTCGCACTGCCACAGCCAGTTTTTGTTGTTCTTCTAGCAGACGAATTTGCAACTGCTGAATCAGTCTTTCACAGTGCTATAATGAAGATTAGAAATGTTGGAAAAAACAAAGAAATTTTACATTTAATACATATTACATTCTGATTATAAATAGGCTTATAGAACAGAATACTTTTGTAGGTGGAGGAGTATCTGAATTTGATTATGGGTTTTAAATCTATATTGCCTTAAAATGATAAGAAGTCCTATATTCCAACAAGGAAAAAAAATTGATGTTATGGGAAACAGACTTGGGCAGACGAGATAAATTTTACACACTAAAGGCATTTTTAAATGTAAATAATAATATAAAAACTGAATATGATGATGACGATGATTAAGTAATTAATTTCAAAGGCAACTTTTTTCTAAAATACAATAAAGCTTTCTTTATATACATTTTGCACTTTTGCTTTTTTCACGCATATTCGTTTTTTCTGAGGTCTCAGTAAATTTCTATACTTTCTATGTTAATGTATTTCGAATATACATTTTTCGTTTATTCATTTTTTACATTTATATGATCATAATTTAAACCCCAAGAGATACAAAACTTCATTTATACGTTCTAAATCAATTTTGCTCGGATTTATGTAGGTTTGCAGTGAAAATGTTAGACTGCGAAAGTACAGTACATGCTCATGGGTAAGATGCAATCTGCTTTGAAATTCATAGAAATTCTAAGCTTCTCATGTTTGTCTCGGCATGTGCTGGCTTCAGTAAACAAGTTATGCGCAAGTGGAAGAATCCATTCAGAGTGGGGAGAAAAGTTGCAAGAGAACTCGGATCTCACAGTTTGTCATACAGAGAGAAGAAATGGAACATTTTTAACAATGAGGATCCAGAACCAAAGCTATGACTGCACTGAACGATATGATATGATTTATTGTCACTCAACCATTTGGTCTTATTATAAACTTAGTGGACGACTCGTGCACTTATCTTCCTTTATTGAACACTATGTCCTTCCGTGTCCAGTCTTTTCTCTCATCATTTCATTTATTTCGTACTTCAATTCTCTGACATTATTTATCATTTGGAATCCACGACATCATTTCTAAAATAATCACTTCAATCATTAAAGGATCTGTGGCAATCCTGAAAAACCATTTATATCAAATGCTACAGTTCCACCCCCTTCCCCCCATTTTCTTCGTTAGTGTGCAATCGTAATAAATATATCTATAATTTATATTAGTTCTAAAATTCATGTTATATGTTCACGTAAATTTGACTCATCTACTTACTATAATCAGTTATTATTCTTGTATGCAAAATATTATTTTGTGTTCTTGGCAACCAAAGATGCCTGGGCAGACGATTTTTTGAAAATAAATTATATTTAAAATCAATCAATCCCAAACATATTGACTATCACTTCATAAGTTTCCTATGTTTGTTCTTTTTCTTCTTCTTCTACACCAAAGAATATCAAGTTTTTCTTTCTTTGTTTGTCTTCCAAATATGACTGCACTGAATACAATTACTCTAACACCCTTCAAACTGAAAATATATTGATGTAACTGAACAAATTATGAAACAGTTAACACAATCTGAATGCATGGTTTATTCCTTAGTAGCAAACAAAAGCAAGCAGTCCAAAATAACTGACTTTTCGTAAAATAATCACATATTATTAAGATGTTATTTTAGATGTAATTAAAAATATTTCAGTTGTATGTTTTTCTTACTACTGCATTTTTTCTTCAGGCGGCCACCCCCCCACAAAAATGCATAAATGAAGAATAAAGTCGTGAGCTACGACAGATGATTCAAACAGTCGAAAGTGCAATTATTTATTGCAGAGTAACTTTGGAGGGGGAGAATGACACATTAATTTATTTTAGATAATCTTCTTCACATTCATGAAAAATTAGAAAGTATCTTTGACGAAGAAAATAGTGTGTATGTTTCATATGGAGTTCACAGATTGTATGAAACAACAAATATAAAATATTTCGCGGGTGCTCGTGTAAAGGGGGTTAAGTCAAATTGCAAGGTTTGTAAACTTGTCTCCTTTGGTACTGAACAAAACCCCTTTGTCACAAAATATGGACCACTGTAACTGCGTCACAGATGGAAGAATGACTTAACCCCTTTAACATAAGAGAAAAGTAATTGTGGATAGTTCAAATCTGTACTTACTCCAGTGTAGCCAAAACAACTTAACCCCCTTTACATGAGCACCCGCGATTTGTAGTACTTGCATTTCCTGACATAATAAAAATATGAACATTTCGTTCTATCTCTTCTTCTTTAACCTCTCTTTCTCCTCCTCCCAAAAAATACACAAAACTATTTAAAAACTATACGAAATAAATTTAGACGTCTATTATGAGATCAAACGATGCAAAAGCATTCATCAAAATAGTTTTACTGTTTCAGGAATACGACAACATAGTTTCTTTACCTGTCTTCTATATTTCTCCTCTTCCAATTTCAATCTTACATTACCATAATCGTCATTCATGTACGAAGTAGAAGATGAACCATCTTTCCCCCACAAATCTGACAAACTGAGAAGGCTGGTTGCACCAGGTCTGTAATAAATAAATATCCCACTATTCTAGCACGTTTGAAACTTATAGATAACATACTTCTACTGCAGAAGCAAAAAAATGAGAAGCAGCATACATAGGGTTGCTAGCTCCCAGCAATTTTGGGACATATTAGCAGGAAAAAGAGGTCGAGGAAACTCTAATAAAGATGCTCTCGTCCATAAACTAATAATGACAAGAATGAGCTCAAATACAAAGGATCCCTTAAGCTGTTTATAACATACTCACCAAGAGACCGAAAATCTGAGAGTAGATCTGCAAAAGCTGGCATGAAAATGTTATGTAAGTTTGTAACAATAAGGTTCCCAGATGTCCCACTTTCCTGGGGACAGTCTCCGATTTTTGCTTTTTGTCTCTTGATAAAATTCGTCCCCAGGATGTTGCCAGGTATTGTTGGATTTTCAGTGTTAATTATTTATTAATATGTTTTAATGGTCATTGCACACTGCTGTGGGTAAATTTTGCTAATGCAACTCTGCCACTGAAAGTGGCTGAAAGTGAGGATGTAACTGCAGTCTAGTCTTCCATATTGTTATCAAGGTTAATAGAAAAACTGAACTCCAGGAAAGAAGAGAAATTTATTTCAATATCAATTAAGCAAGTTTTGATATCTTTAAGAATTCTCAGAGTTTCTTGGGAATTTAATGAAAATGCTGTTGAATATAACTGGGTTATTCAGTCACAAGATAAGATATCTATGAAATATATATTGCTAAGATCTCCTCCAGGAAGAGAAAGATTTAAAGAGAGAGTCCATTATGTTTCTTTAAATGCAGATGGGCTTGACCTGAATGAAGATAATTTATTTGATAAAATTTCTTGCTTGAAGAAATATGTGATTTCAGAGAAAATACCGAAGTGTAATGAATAAAATGCTATTCTTTGCTCAAAATGGAGTGAAATTTTAAACATTTCTCTAAGAAAAATGATTTTCTGTGCAAAACTCTAGAAGATGAATTATCTCTGTCCTCCTGGAAATAATGTTTCAGTGTAGGGTTGTTTTCTTCAATGAACATGCTATGGACATTCCAAAAATCAAGAATGAGAAACTGTTTGAGCCATTTCTACTATCTTAATCAAAATCTGTGCTTCAGTGGCTGACCATGATAATATCTTTGAAAAATATTGGAGTGCAAGAGGTCAAATGACTTTATTGTCAAATGCCTGGCATTAGAAAACAACACCAACTATCTTAATCAACTTCAACACGACATGTCAGGAATTTGCTGGAAAATTGGAATCTAAAGAAGATGTACTTAAAAAAAATTCACTCTTCTCAAAAATACCAGTAGTTTAAATAGCAGGTGAGCAGAATTAACATTTTTAGTGTGTAAGTAAAATGAGTATTTTAGTTCTTTGAGTAAAAACAATAGAAGTGAATGGCACACTAACATAATGTCAAAAGTAGTAATTTCATATGTCGATCTATATCTATCCCCAAAAATAGTGAAAAAAAAATATGGTAACCTTAGATTATGAGAAACTGAGAATGAACATTATAATAGTAATTTTATGACAACTGTTATAAAGACAATGTTGGCCTAATAAAAACTAATCAATGTGATAATGTGAAGAAAGCTAATAATTAAAATTCTTAACAATATGCAACATGATGGATCAGACATGTTACATGTTAGAGATAATTAGAAATGTTCATTAAATTGGTTGGGAGACTTAGGCTCAACTCACATGGACCACAACTTTGCGATTATTTTGCAGTTTTTGTGTGATTGCGCTGTTGGTGGAACCGACCACAAGCGGACTTCATTTTTGTGGTTGGCTTAACTCACATAGACCACACCTTTGAAGTCCATATCGAGCACAGACAAGCACACCACACTGCAAGCTTAGTACCAAAATTGATTTTGAAGAGGAAGCACTGTTATGGCTTTTATTACGTCGCAGAAGGCGGAGGCGTTGTCAGAACAGATTTTTTTTCGGTTCATCCTATTATAGAAAACAAAAATGAGAGCCGGTTTCACTTGCTGCATCATTCGTTGAGAATGTACGATTACAAATTTTAAAATTAATTCAGAATGAACAAAACTACATCTGATTATTTATTGAGTTAACGGAGAGTATAATACGACAATGAGAAAAAGTATATCTGAGGAACGTCTATAAGGTAAGTAAAATAATTGAGGTAGTCTATGGGAAAAGGGCCCATAGTCCAAATTGGTGTTTTGAGAAAAAATATTTTAGAGTTTCATTCTGTACCGGTATGCATATATTTTCATTTGGTCATTAAAGGTGTAGATTTTACTGAAAAGGAAATTCTCAACTTCTGTCTCACATTCAAATACGATATCTACAAGAAGAATATGTGTTCTTTTTCCTCAGATTAATTTTAATCATAAAAATATCTTGGTAGGAAGAAAATGAAACATTTATTCTAATATTGAAAATAAATACAAACACAAAGGCAACAATATGGAAAAATGTTAAATACATAAGTTGCAGTGTCAGCGGCGAGTGCTTGGCACGACACGTGTGAGTTGTGCTCGACCACCAACAGTGACAATTCTGTGGTTGTTCTGTGGGTGATACCGACCACACATAATGACAGATGTCAACAATGACTTCAGTTTGTGGTCCGTGTGAGTTTCTATCATCTGTTTCCATACTAATTCCTCACCACTCACGGCACAACCACACATAACTGCAAAATAATCGCAAAGATGTCGTCCATGTAAATTGACCCTTAAAAAAGACAATTAGGAAAGACAACATTAGAATATACATGGGAAGCTTGGACTGTGAAATTATGATCAGTTTTCAGAAGAAGAGTTCTGAGCTTTCTCCATTTATTGGGCCCTTACATCTTCAATGATTCAGAACTACTGTACTTGCAAGTTCCATCATCAGGCTGATATATCCCAAGACCTGTAATGTAACTTACTCTGCTGGGTCTGTTGTATCTGGATAATCTAACGAATTCATCTTCTGAACACAAATCACAATGAAAACTTAAAATCTTATGGAATCAGTTTTGCTTTTGCAGAAATTTATACACACATATCTGAGTTATATAAAAAGAAGTCAAACTTATTAAATGGATTAGAAGTGTCAGAGACAATTATAGAAATTGTTTATGATAATAAGTACATCCTGCAAATACCACATTAATTATCATTAGGGAAAGGAAGTTCATGCATTTGCATATTTGTTCTCTATCGTTGTGTGAATATGCTGAAGGAATATCTACATGAATCACAAATTTCTGAATACAATGATATTACTTTTATTGTGCATAAAAGTGCATATTTTGCCTTTCTCTCAAGTTAGCAATTGGTATTCCTTTACTGCAGTCTTTAGCAAATTTCGATAGAACAATATCCAGTTTAACATCAATTCCAGGAAATGTAGGAGATAAAGTGAACGAGAAAACAGCAAATATTCTTTCCAAAAACCTTGGCTATTATCAACTTAAAGATATTCAAGATATTCTCGAATGAAAAACATCCCAAAAACCAACAAAATTTTCTATAGAACAGCTCACAGCTTTTGTGCAAGCCCCTCTTATTTCTTGTGATGTAGAACAAAGGTTTTTGCGCTACAAAGCTATCCTGAAAGACAACAGGCGAAGAATGACAACTGAAAAAATACGTCACTGCTTAGTTGTGAACTGTAACAGCATAAATAGAGCATTCAGCAATGAGGCAAGCACTTCAAAATCCATAGACTAAACGTAAGTTACCTATACCTTATTATTCTGTTAAAATAATCTCAGACTGATAATGTATATTTTGTAGCATATTTATCTATTTTTACAGCATAAATGCATACATATTCTTCACGTTTTTAGGGCATGAACTTCCTTTCCCTGGTTATCATTCATTCTAGCTAACTTATCTGTGCTCCCCTACTTCCTACAGAGTAAACATGATCAAATATCTTATACGCAAGTACATAGCATATACAATTCACACTTGTTTTCAAAGAAAAGGGTACTAAAATTTTTGTGTAATACCAATTATTACAATATTAAAAATTTCATAAGAATGAACGTAAGAAGCTGAAATTGTTGTAATTTTGAAGAATGTTGACTGAGTTTAATATAATTAGATAGTACAAATGTTACTTATTTTGTCATGGAATAATTGTATTCTGTATTCCAATTGCTTTTTGAAGACAGAGCAGATATAGAACAATACGTAAAACTGATATACATACCCGACAGAGGTTGATATGCCACTATCAAGAAGGTAGCTTCTATATTCTGGTTTATTTCTTATGCCTATAAAAAAATTAAAATTTCTTTGTACAGTCTATTATAGTAGGCCCAATAATAATAATAATAATAATAATAATAATAATAATAATAATAATAATAATAATAATAATAATAATAATAATAACAATAATAATAGCTAACGTGAAAAACGCAGGTCTCTGCTCATTAGTGCAGAGAAAATAAGAATCATTGTGTACTAAAAGCGAGAATAAGGTGCACAGATGTAACTAAAATAGTATTATGTTACAGACTACAAAAAAAAACTATATTTCGACTGCCAGACAATATTCCTTGGTACCTGATTATGAAACCAGAAAATAAACTTCAGGCAATATTTTTATTAGCTTTTACTCAAGGCTCAACTATAACTCAATTTTAGGCCGGGTAGCTCAGTTGGTAGAGCAGCTGGCTACGGGCCAGAAGGTCCGAAGGTCCGGGGTTCGATCCCAGGTGGTGACAGGATTTTTTCTCGTTGCCAAACTTTCAGAACGGCCCCGAGGTTCACTCAGCCTCCTATAAAATTGAGTACCGGGTCTTTCCCGGGGGTAAAAGGCGGTCAGAGCGTGGTGCCGACCACACCACCTCATTCTAGTGCCGAGGTCATGGAAAGCATGGGGCTCTACCTCCATGCCCCCCAAATGATACCTTTACCTTTATAACAGGACATTAGTTTTAGAGTTTGAACAGCTAAGGCAGAACTCAGTGAGATTTTCTGATGATTTCTTCAGTCTCTGTAACGAACTAGCAGGCCTAAACTTTAAAATCAACTACTGTTACTTCATAATAAATTTCTTCACATTTACCAAGTTATCATTCTTTTTTTTTTACTCGGTTATTTTAACGACGCTGTATCAACTAATGGGTTATTAAATTCAGCATCGATGAAATTGGTGATAGCAAGATGAAGCCGAGGATTAGCCACAGATTACCTGATACTCGCCTTACAGTTGGGGAAAACCTCGGAAAAAACCAACCAGGTAATCAGCCCAAGCGGGAATCGAACTCACGCCTGAATGCAACTCCAGATCAGCAGTACAAACATGTTACCACCTGAGCTACGCTGGTGGCTGCCAAGTTATCATATTACACTTTCGCCAACAGTAAGCAAATAGAATAGCTTGATTATGTAGGTCTACTTTTCTCCATCTTACCTTCAGCAGAACTCTTTGTTGCTCCCTGCTCCTCCTGCATAGTAACAGCATCATTCCTGCCACTGCCAACAATGAAGTCCACTTTCTTCTTCATCACTGCGTCTGTTAACTTTGATCTCTCTTCTACAGAAGTCATATTAGTTTGGTGTTGTGTATACATTTTATTTGTTTGATCTCCGATAGTTTGATGAGAGATGTTGGAATGTGCGTGTGCCCCATCTTTATGAGGTTCCACTTGTGACAGGAGAGGATACTCAACAGCATCCAAATTATCTTTTGCATTAACCTGCTGGTTCTTTGCAGAGGGGTTCAAGGGCTTGAGAATGTGGGAACTTGTACCTACGTCTAATGAATTATTGGCCCACAGACTTCTTATTCCAAATCCTAAATCTGGCACTGACGATAAATAATCACCTTGTATGTAATTATCTTTGCATTTGAAAGACACTGGTAATGTCTTATAAATGGAATCGGAGGTAGTTATGTCACCATGCAAATAATGTGGAATGTTAATAGAGGAATGTGGAAGAGGTTCAGGAGCCTCAGCTGCCCTATTTCCTGAGGCAGCTTCATCTTGTGTATTCTGATACCAACTTTTAAGCCCAAATCCCAAATCTGGAATAGTAGCAGGGTCACCACCTAACTCTAACTTACGTTTTGCTATAGTCTGTTTTGTCATATTATCCTGTTCTGGATTATGTTTTTCTGAAAGATTTGAAGTTGTTTGCCAGGTATCTTCATAACTGATGCTTTGGTTATCTGTATTTTGTTCAATATGCTTCTGTTGTTGCGAACACTCTGTTATATCACTGGTAATCTCATTTCCAAGAAGGCTAATTTTCTTTTTAATTACAGGTTCTTCATGAACTGGAATTCTAGTTCCATTTTCTGATGTTCCTGAGATATTTTGTGGGGCAGATTTCGATGAATTTAAGATGCTTCTTATGCCAAAACCTCTGTCAGGCACTGAATCTGTGATATCTCCCTCTAGAAATGTCTTCTGTGGAGCTAGTACACTATCCCTTCCTTTCCCAAGGAGAGTCTCCCTCAGTTGTAGTTTTTTCTCTATTTCTCTTTGTGTTGATTCCATTTGTCTAAGCAATTTTTCAATATCCGATAACTCCAAACCCTTCATTTCTGGATCTGTGGTACTCGATTCCAAAGGTGATATAGTCTTCTTCTGTATCACTTCTTCTCTAACAGGCAAATGGTTAAAATCTCTGAGTCCAAACGATAAATCAGGTACAGAGGCTGTGTTGTCACCACAAGCATATGCAGTGTTCTGCTTGCACAGTCCTTTATGTAGCGATTTGGAATCACCACGACCATTATCATTCTGGGTTCCTTTTAAAAGGTTGTCAAACTGATTGAGATCTGAGTGACTAATTGGTCTAGTTTCTTCTTTCTGTAAAGGAACTATGTACTTTGACTGGACTGGTTCTTCCCTCACAGGAAGTTTGTTCAAATCTTTCAGTCCAAAGCCCAGATCTGGAATAGATGATGAATTATCTCCACAAACGTGGGGATTTTCTTTTTGATTACGTTCAGTTACCAGTGAGTCAACTTTCGGATTTTTGGTCACACTATTCAAAAACTGATCTATTTCCCCAATTAAATTACAATTTTGTCGTTTTTGATTGTGTTTACCACTCTTATCTTTGTAATCTACATCTTTAGAGTTCGATTTTCTTGGTGAAAAGGTGCTTGTGATTGGACGAGACATACTTTGTATTTCACTTTGTGTCATAGGTTCAATAACTATTGCACTTTTGACAGGTGATGTACTACGTCCATCTTTTCTTGAAACTTCTGAATGAGGCAGAGAACTTCCAATGCTTGGTGTTGCTGGAAGCGAAAAAGCCTGTTTCTGCTTCTCAGGGGTGACTGCTACGAAACTGGAACCACTACTTGTTGTCTGATGTGGTTTCAAATCATCGAAACTGCCAGTGAACCTATGTCTGTCTGACAACATTGGTTGTGTCTTTAATGTTAGGTCTTTATGATGTAAAAACTGATAATTACTGGAACTTATAGATGTTGCATAATCAATGAAGTGATGGAAACAACTTGTTTCCCATACATTCTTCGGTAAGTCTACACTATTCTTGTTTTCTATGACACACACACGGTTCTCTAATTCGTTAACCTGCGAAATAAGATCATTGAAAATCAATTTTTCATACTCTCGGTTCACAGTATATCTGTCCTGAATATCTGGACCAACAGAGTCTTCCGAATCAGAGGAATGAACCAAGAAAAAGTCAGGAGGAATGAGAAGTAACACATCTGTGTCATCCGAATCACTCATAACTTAAACCTCATCCCAAGTTTCTTTTTTCTCACAAGTCTGTAACATTAAATAGACAAATAACTTTCATATAACAGCATATTCTCCAAATATAGATTCGTGTCTGAGCACTTCGATATTCATAAACTGACGAAACATACGCTTTTCAAAAGCAATATACAACAAAAATGTCCACAAAACAGCTGCATGCCACAATTATGACCATACTTGAGAGAGAGACGAGGAGAGATTAATGCAACACTCATAAGTCATGCTTCATTCTCATCACGTTCCCACCATCTGCAAACAAACGACACAAAAACAAAGATCTTAACTCAGATGAAATAAAGCCATTTCATAACTTCAAGCAACTCTCAACACATATTTCTAAATAATATACAAATTAAATTCGATATACCTAATTATTAAAGAAACTCTCGACATGATTTTGTTTCACCAAATTCAAAACTATCTATGACTACTGAATACAGTATATTATACAAGAAGGTTAACATAACATTAATTTACAAATTAAACTCGTAAGATGCAGGTGAACATAAAATTTAATTAACCCGAACTTGATTTCAAATATATAACAGATACATAAACCGGTCTGAATATAACTTGTTAGAATTTGCACATAGACAAACAAGAGTGACTGAAAGAAAAATGTGGCACAAATACAGAACTTCACATCAAAAGCAGTACAAATATCACAAAACTTTTGTCTGCTGGGAGTGTAATGTCCTGTGATGTCTTAGGTCAGGGGTCGTCAGCACAGAGCACGCTGGAGCTAGCCTCTCTTACCTGCGGAAAACGCAGTGCACTGCAGAGGCATATACTGGTTAAAGGGTTTGGGCTACCGCTGACCCTATTATTACACAAAATATATCTAACAATTACTTTAATTTTAATTACTATGGTAAAACTAATAATACAAAATTATTACATTATGTTATATTATAAACTTTTTCTTTTGTAATTTCCTTGGGCTACCGCCGGTAGCCCGCAAAATACGCCCCTGGTGCACTGTAGTGCTCTCATAGCTGCTAACGGGTATGCTCGCTCTCTCTCTCTCTCTCTCTCCCTGTTGCACGACAGTGCACACGGGACAGCACTGCATACCCATTGCACATTTCAGCGAGTGCTGACGACCACTATCTTAGGTGAAAGCACACCCAACACTTGGCAACTCCACAGTTCCACACATGAGAGTATCATATAGATTAAAAAATGAGGCCATAGGAGGAATCACACAAAAAATTTTCGATCAGGTATAAATTTGATCAAAAACTGGCTTGATGCAAATTTGCTATCTCTAAATATAACTAAAACTACTTTGGTGCCATTTTCTTTAACAGTCTCTGGATTGAACAAATTGAAATCACTTTCTCATTTAAAATTAATAATCCACAACTCATTTTATAAACTTTCTACAACCTGTAAATGCCCTTGCCTGAAAGAATCTGTAGATGTGAAATACCTGGGAATTATTGTTGATCAACACTTGAAATGGGATAGACAAATCACCTTTTTATGTAACAGGATACGTAAAACAATTTACAAATTTGTAAACCTACGCCATTACTTGCCTACTCATGTATTACGTTTGGTTTATTTGGCTATAGTTGAATCTGTTATCCAATATGGTATAATTGGATGGGGAGGCATTACAAAAACTGCTCTTTTTCTTCTAATTATGTAGCAAAAACATATAATCAAAATTTGTTTGAAAAGGCGACTGGATTATCCAACAAATTTGATCCATTCTGAATTGAATGTTTTTAGAATTGACCAAATTTATAAATACTCTTTAATGAAATTCTATCATAAAAATAGAATGAAATTTGTAGCTCAGCCACATGCTCATAATACAAGACGAAATGAAATTCTTAAATTAGTTGAACCTAAATATTTCACATCTGCTGCTTTACTACATAATACAAATTATGGTCCACGGCTATATAATTCGATAATAAAATTTCATCCAGAATTGACTACTTTAAGCAATGAAATTTTCAGATTCAGAATTAAAAAATTTATATGACAGACTTCCCTGTATATATATTATGTACCATGTATTGTAAAACAAGTTTATTTCTATCCTAAGTGTATTTTTCTATTTTATCTTGGTTACTATATCAACATGACCTGCACTAATTATACTACTAATAATAATTTAATATTAATTCATCAATCTAAACATCATCTCTTTTTTCACTCAGTTATTATTAGTATTATTATTTACTAATTTTATTATAATCTTTATGTGAGCTTTTTCTTAAGTATTTTGTCTACAAAGTATGCGTATCTATGTAACGGAACTGTCCCCGAACACGAGCTTTGCTCTTTCAGGGTATTTTAATGTAACGTTTTTATGTATATGTTATTATTATTAAATAAATAAATAAAATAAATAAATAAAATAGGTAAATAGATTAGATTTTAAAAGGAGTAATTATCTTTTTTAAAAAAACCCACGCGCGCGCGCGCGCACACACACACACACACACACACACACACACACACACACACACACACACACAAGCTCTGAAATCCCCATTTTAATTCATATTTAAATTGTTTTTATGATGAACATAAATTACTATGTACGAATAATAATTATTATAACAGTTTTAAAAAAGCAAGAAATTGATCTCACTAAATCCAAAGGTCTAAAACATAAGAATACGAGAAGTAAAATGAAAAGTGTCATATAATAAAATGATTTACTTGAAGATAACAAATTGACAAAAGCATATAAAAATGTATGTATTTATGTAAAAACTATCTGTATGTGCAATACACAATTTTTATTTTATCATTTTACTTAACATTATTTCTACAGCATTATTGTTTTATTACTTTCCAAGTGTAAAAAAATTACGACCTTAAAAATGATTCATTGAACAGCTATCAACATTTTACAGCAATATATTGTAGACAAGTGGTTCTTTTGACAATTATAACTACAATTTTAAGAAATTTGACACAGCTTTCTAAGATTTGTTCGTTTATAAAATTATGACTTCATTCATACAGTCACTTAAAGTTTAGTTTGGAATAACATAAAAATAAAAAAAAATTTAATCATGTACTTTCCTACACATAATCATATATACGAGAAATAACTGCCTAATTTCAACAAAACTTTGCTTTTATTATTACAGTTTTGCGAAATTATCAAATGTTGCAAGACTCACTGCAGCACATTTAATTACTGTTATTTACTGCATTAATTGTTAACTATCAATTCCTTCTTCTGTGGCATATTGGAATCTCTGTTATAGCAACAGAATCTTCTCACTATAACTTTCATGTTCTCAGTGTTGGGCTTACAGAATCCAAAATGTAGCCAATATGCTGAAATATTTATTTTTACTATTATAACATTGCACATACAATTTACACACTGATTTCCATTTGTTTTCTCTTATTATAAAGCAGACTACAATAACTGCCATATCTTATATGTTTGAATTAAATTTAAACTAAAACGAACTACGCACTTCAAAGAGAATTGAAATACACTTTATAATAAAATAAAAAAAAGTTCCTATTGTCCTCTTTTGCATGTGTGTATCTTGTCATTTTTTCACTTTTCCCAATATACAGATTAGTTAGGGTGCCCCATTGAAACATTTTCCTACTGTTTCCACAGATATTTTTATTGATAGCAATATTTTCTCCTCCATTTTGAGAGATTTCCCATAGTGAATAGTGGCTTATCAATTATCACCCTTCTACTCTTCACGACACATCCCAGACTCTTCTGCACAATAAGCGTTGTCTTTCCACTGGGTGGTTTGCTAATGATTTTGTCTTTAACCTTGTTTACATCCTATGTTCTTATCTGGTAGAAGTGCAATTGTGTAGGCTTGTCAGGCAGTCTGAAACTGAATTTTGTCATTAACATGCTTTTAAATACAGAAAAAGCTACAAGAGCAATTTCTCGTCTGAGAACAAAGGATTTTGAGGACAAAGAAACTCCTGAATGCAGCTTGCCCAGGAAAGGACATTATGTTAAGAGTCTCATGTTTGTATTACATTTTATCAATTTATTAATGTCATGTCTGTCATAAGCTAAGTTCTGAAAACAATCTTTTTATTGTCCAGTTCCTACTTTGAACTCCAAATGGCTCTAGAATTTGCAAGCAGGAATGATGTGTAAATTTATTTGCTAGTCATTATCCTAACCTGTCAATCTACTGTCAGGAATAATTAATTTCTTCTTGTATAATCTTAGAGAAAAAAATGGCCATCTTCCATATGCTAAGTATCCTTCGGTTGATTTCATGAGAGCTTAGGTTTACAAGTGAATGAATTTCTCACGCACAACTCCACTCTGTTATTCCTTTGTTTTGTTTGTTTGTTGCTTTTTCTGTCTGTTTATAGATCACGTGTTATAACTAATCTATAACAACGATATATTCAAGGAGTAAATTAAGTGCAAAATAAACATCCCTTCCCTAGTCATGTGAACCAGACATTGCCTGAAGTGGACCTAGACAAATTCATGCTACAGGAAATCGATCATTTTTTTATGTCTAAGGTCGTACAAGTACCCCACGCATCAAGAATCCATCAGAAGGAAAGTGATTCTATTTTAATAAGTAATTTATTTCAATACCTGAAAACATTATTTAGTCATCTGGCATGAAAATAGAAGCATATTTCATTCTTCACATTTATTATACAGATGTGTACTCGCATAACAATCATAAAAATTTCTTTTCGATGTATGCGGACTTCAGTTCCAGCCAAATGTTTAGCTAATCTGAAGATATATTTTTTTCATTTGGTTTCTCTGTCTTTTGACTAGTATGTCTAACAAAGCTTATCTGAGAACATTTGAAATGTACTGATTCTCAGGTAGATCTAATGGTGCATAATCATATTGTTATTAACTGAAAAGAACAATTGAAACACCATGTGCATATTGTATGCCACATTATTATTTCAAATTGAACATGGCCATTGGTAGCCCATTATCTGAAAACAGTGATTGATTTCAAGAAATGATTCAAATTTATCACAGGTCATACAGTAATAAAACCTAATATGAGACATGTGAGACTGAAACAAATGCTGCAATGTTTATAATAAGTTATTGTTATCTACATTGTTGTTGTTTAATCAACATTTATCCTAACATTTTTTAAATATTTATAGTATAGCTACAGTAGTTCACAATAATGACAGCCATTAGATAAAAAAGATCTATTTGGACACTTTCACAATTATTAGCATAAATAGATGGCTGTTAAATTCTATTTCCATTACAAATGAAGGGTACACGGGAATAACGATCAAAGTCCATTTTAGAAAGTTTCGAAAAAAAAAAACGAATTTTAAAGTTTAAGCACTTAATACTTTGTTATGTGTGTATTTAACAGAAATTGACGTAGTGGAATGTCAAGAAGGATTATTTCTTATTACTAGCTAGACCAAAGAATTATTAACTCAATTTCGATTTTTTATGGACCTTGATCGTTTTTCCCGTGTACTCTTCAAATATGTTTAATTATATTACACATACTAATTTGGGTCTTTCCTATGGTCAAGTAGTAACTGAAAAGTTTCTCCATAACTCAATTGTTGCTGTACTTTCTTTTTTGAAAACTCTACTCAAAGCACCATTTTTAAAGTTCTGCATAGGTGTCAGTTTGTGTACAAAATTTTCGCTCAGAGTAATACCACGTCCATTCAGCTACGAAAAAATTAAGAGTGCATTGCTTTTGAGTTAACCACTCACTATTTATACTAAACTTTGTTCCATTTTCATTAGCAAATAGTTTGTAATGCTTCTGTGCTTGATAAATACAAAAACAGATGAAAGCAAAGTAAAGCTATATTGTAACTATTTCATATACTGTATTGAATATCAAAGAAAGTGAACAAATATTATTGTGTACAAAAATAAGTATATTACAGTATTAATTTACATGATCTAGTAATTTATTGAGAGAAAATATCAGAAGTTTAGACAGTAAAATCTGTACAGTAGCTGAATAAAAAATGCAAACAGTACGAAGATGTCCATGTATTAACAAAAGATGTTATCTTTTCGTATAAAATGTTATCTCTTGTGGTCAACATAAAACTGAAACATCTTGTTAATACTACTGAAGATACATGCAGGAATAAGCAAAAATTATGAAGCTACATGCTAAAACTACATAGGCCTATATTAAAAAAATGCTAACAACTTCACATGCAAATTATAATAATTACGTAGGCACAGAATTAGAATTAACTCCAGATACGACACATTTTTCAAACACACAAATAGACGCAAATATTTCTCCAAGTTTAATAGTGTGATTCTCTTTGTTTTTCCACTGTATTCTGGCTTCATCCGAAGCAATGCCATTCAACGTGGGATGTATTTCTTCTTTATCACAAGAATGAAATGCAACTGCTTCATTTTTCCTGCTAGTTTTCCTAGTTTCTGTGAATGCAATAGTGTTATTTAAGTCAGATATGGAATGAAATAAATAATCTTTTAAACCTTCATTTATAAGAAAAACAATCCTTCCACTTAAAATTAAGATTCTGTTCATTTCCAAAAGTGCCATGGGTATAAGATTTTTCACTTCTTCAGGAGTTCCAAACTTCCTGCCAAATGGCAAATCGCACACTATGCAATTTACAGATTCATTTTTAAGTGGAAGGTGGGCCACATCAGCATGTATAAGTTCTATCACACTTTTTGTAGGAATTGCGGAATGGACATTTTCATTTGCTTTCTTCAATTGAAGTATATCTATATCCACACCAATAACTGTAATAGCTTGGAAATTCATAGCTGCCTCAGTAATTAAAGTTCCAGCACCGCACATGGGATCTAAGAGTACAGCTCCAGCAACCAGACTACCAACACACAGTAGCATTGCATAGCACACTGTGGACCGAAGAGCAATGTGCTTCAAGTATCTTCTCTCTGACAAAGGTCTTGGAACCACAGGCAAGCCAATGGTAAAATACTCTTCATTAGCATGAACATATATCTCCATTTTAGGATTTCTGAGATCTACCTTCCAGCCACAGACACTTGCAAACGAGTAACCAATAAACTGTGGTAATATATAAGGTTTGTACAATCTCTTAACAATGCCTGTACTCTTGCATGAGACTCTGAAAGTCAGATGGTCATTCGTAGTATCTAGACGAAATTTCTTGTGAAATGGTTGCTGTTCGTCTCTATTAACAGACTCTAGAAAATCTTTGGTATGATTTTTCATTATTGCACTGTATGCAGGAAGTAGGTCGTCGTGTAAAGGAGCATTGTTATAGTTTGCATATGACTGAAACAGAAACCATTGTTGCAAACATAACTCCCACTGGATATCTCTTTCTAGATGGGTTTTTAAAGTAAAAAATGCTGCTTTCTTTGGAGTATCACAAAGGAACTGTTTACAGTGAAAGACCATTACAAACAGCCTCTCTATACTCTTCAAAGAAAGCAATATGTGTGGCTTACAATTACTGAGAAAGAATATCTTTCCTTGGGTCACCTCCAATACAGATGTACCTTTTAAGTTACTAAGTTCCATAAGACAAAACGTTTCCATTCCATTACCAACAGTACAAAAGTAACTATTCTTTCTCCATTCCTTCATATCATCCATTATCTATACAGATTGTCAAAATAACAATTTGCGTTTGCTATTATATATTTAAATAGCAGTGGCCAATAGTACATTAAACCAATTACTCGCTCTGGAACAGAGAAAAAGGCACACAGTAAGTTCACCTGTCTTCAAATTAATATCTCACGCAACTTACAGTACAATAACTTGGATTTCAAATTATGCATGCGCGCGCACGCACGCACGCACGCACGCACGCACGCACGCACGCACACACACACACACAGTTTTTTTTAAAAGCAACCCATAATTGCAATTAAAATTGAATGAGGGAATTTTGAACAAAAAGCTCAAACACATCACAATTTTGGAAAGGAATATTTTTATTGAAACAAAATATTTTTACGACTATTGTTGCCCGAGTTATGAGGTCATCAAAAACATTTTTAAATGCACCTAGGCCTATAGTAATACCACAGTCTATTATATACAGTCACGAAGCTTGAGTTGTTGAGGATACTAGAAACAATAAACTGTGCAGGTACTATTTCGCATTGTCTGTGATGAGGCGATAGTAGTGATCTTAGTGGTTAGCAACTATCTATGGATGCATATTTACTATGTATTGGGCTTCGTGACTGTATATACTAGACTGTGGTAATGCTTGAAAGAGCATATATATTTTTTATGCAATACTTCATTTGTTTTATACAGAATCACTATGGTTATGGTTATTATAGTGACAATTTCATTGTTGATATTTTTTGTTAGTCCTTGTGTTATGAAAGCAGTTTTATTGATGAAATCAATATAAAACAAGATGTTCTTAACAGGAAATGAAACAACTGAGATCCTGATGATGATAAGATTTGGTGACAGAACACGTACATGCAAATTTTATAATGAAACTTATCCAAATCAGCTACCTATTTCTCAGTCAACTGTCAGTAGAATAGGAGCAAAATTCAGAGAACATGGACATGTCAGAGATATAAAAAGATCGTTCTCTGTTAAGAACATAAATGTTTAATTTTATTCCGTCAATAAAACTACAGAATGTCCCAAAAGTCTTCATACACAGAAAAAGTAGGCCTAAGTTCAAAATAAAAATTTCACATAATGTGCTCAATGTGACCAACCTTCTGGAATCATCTTAAGTTGCATGTCTAGCAGGAGAAAACCCGGGACTTGCAATGTCTGAAAGGCGTCGAGAGAAAACAGGGAATGTCACGACACATCATTATCAAGAAAAACAAGTTTTAATACCTGAACATTCGGCATAAATACCAAATGTTCAACGAACATTTCCACTTTTAATTTTTTTCTGTGATTGGACCGTTCTGTAGTACCAGTTGCCACCTATAGAATGTGTTGTACACCGCAAAATTGCTAAAAATTGACATTTCTTGATTTTTCCCAAAACCCTTCATCTGCAAGTCCTTATCATTGATGCCTGTCATGTGATGACAGATATGCAGCTTCTGCATGAATAGGTTGGAACACATTCACTGACCTGTGCATGACTCTCGAAAACTGTTATATTGCGCACATTGTGACATTTCTCTTTTGAACTGATATTCCCTATGCATGGAGACTTTTGGGACACTCTGTACTTACTTTCATAACATAAGAACTAACAAACTGTATCTACAAATAAATTGTTAACACAGGCCCTAGTAACCACACTTCTGTATAAAACAAATGAAGTATTGCAAAGCAACACAAAAAAGTGTTCTTTCAGATTAGGCCTATATTAAAAAAATATATATATATATATATATATATATAGGGTGCCATTTAAAATGTGTTCTCGATACATCAAAACTCGCACATCAGTCACAAAAATATTTTGCATCCATAAAAATATTCGTTTCTATATACAAGGTCTGACATGTCTAAGCTTTTTACCTCAAATTTCCTTATTCACTTTTATTATATTTTCATTACTTCTTTTAGAAATTACAAAACTGTAGGTTCTTAATATCAAACACAGATATGTAAATGCAATCTTTCTCCTGTTGTAAGCAGCTTTAAGAAAACTGATATACATGCTGATCTCTTTCATCTGTAAACCAGTTAATCTGATATTTCTCCTACTGGAAGTCCTTTTTAAAATTATTCAGTGATCTGTGAGCATATTGTTTTCTCTTCACGTTCTGCAATGAATTTCAAGTGAACCACACATGTGCACACATACACACGAAAACTTCTTCCTCTTACGTGACTTTAATAAGAAATGAAATGTAAATTAAATTACTGTAATTAAAGAATGTGAATGGTACCAAAGCACGAGGTTGCCTTTTGATGGACAGCGCATCAGATTTTCCTCCTTAAATGTTTGCACTAAGCTGGCAACAAATATCTGCTGGCACATTGCGTCATCAATAATTTCTGTTAGTGAGTTGGCTGTATTGTATTGAGAATGACCTGTTTTCAGCCACAGTTACATACATAGTAGACTACAACGAATTTTCCTTGCTGAAACATATCTACTGAAGGAGAAGGCTCACAAGTTGTGTTCATGCTTCAGGCAATATTTCTTCTTATCGAGAACAGAACTTGTTGCTAGCCACTTATTTAATAATTTAAGACACAGTGTAATCACAACTCAAATGGCTTTTTCTTCAGTACAAGAAGCAATTAATATTATTCCTGACAGTAGGTTGACAGGTTAGAATAATGACTAACAAAATAAATTCACACATCATTCCTGCTCGCAGATCTGGGCTATAAAGGTAGTTTTGAGAACTTTACTTATGAGATTAATTCATCAAACGTAATAAAAACTTAACACTCCTAACTTAACGTCCTTCAGTAGATGTTTCAACTAGGAAATTTGTGTTCTTGTACTATGTAGCTAACTATGGCTGAAAATACGCCTTCCTCCATACAATCCAGACAACTCAATAACAGGGATTGACAATGCAAAGTGCTACCAGAATTGTGTCATTGCCTTAATGCAGACAATGAACAAGTGAAACTCACACAATGTGTCCTGTATTGGGCTTAGAGGAAATAAGTAACTGGAAAACCTCAATGTGCTGCCCAACGAAAAGCAACATCGAGCTCAGTAAAAATGCCAGTAACTTAAGTTTGACTCACTCTGCAAAATTTATACTGTATAGTCCAACACATAAATTTAATAAAATTCATATTAAGTTAAGCAAGTACCTATAGGCTAGTAAGTATTATTTAAATACTATATTATCTAAAATTATCTCTGGGAATACAATCATTTCAATTCTGTCCTGGATTTTAAGGAACAGTTCTATAATTAAAGAGAGAAGTCCAGGTATGCCTTGCATTTCATTGACGGGATATTAATTGTTCAGTATTTTGAAGCTCAGATTTAAATGAAGAACCGAATGCTAGTAGTAAATGAATGGAAATTATTAAGATTATGATCAGTGAAGTGCCAAATATTTTCAAGATAATATTTTTGTTTAAATGTGCATTCTCAGAAAGATTATTTTGACAAATTGCTTTGAAGTGAACAAATATAAGAAACAAGTATTTATTTGGTTTAATTATAGTAGAGTTGATTTAAAATTTAGATTACTTATGTATCGATATGCCTAGGTATTTATATATTTATATCTCTTCTTCTTATGTGAGATACCTGGAGACTGTCTATAACAGATCACATCTCTTCTGTCATGTGTTCCACAAAAAGAATAAACCAGCCTGTAGGCTGTCACCAGTCTGTGATTATGAGCTCAGTGAAGATTTCAAAAGAATACTGTAGATTATTATCTATGATTATAGGGTTGTAGCATACCTAAGCAACATTTTAAATAGTGAAAATTACCAAAAGATTATTTTAAGAGACTCAAGTGTGTGTGTATATAATAGAGTCCCAGCAAACATTCCTGGTGTTTCTGTCTGCTGACCATGTGGCAGAAACCCCTGCTACTGTCCCTTATTACGTTATGTTGTGTTTTGCACATTCAGTGCTTAAACGTGTACCTATACATTTTGAAAACATACATATGGAAAAACAAGAAAAAAAAAAAAAGAAAAGAAACTTGTGGCAGAAAATGGGAAAACATTAGTTAAGAATACAGTTAGCCTATAATAACCACTTTCATGTGTTAAAATTAAAATTACCGAATTACTAACTAGGTAATTTACAACTTAAGTTAGTTTTTATTTTAACACATGAAAGTGGTTATATTATAACTATATTCCTAAGTGATATAAACTATTAAAAAAGTGTTTAATCAAGATGAGAACATTTTAAAGGTAAATTTTCTGGTCACCCAGTTCCATGTAGAAAAACAATAATGATTTAGTGGCTATTCTGTGTTCCATGATGTCTGACAAGTACACAATGCTGGCAGAGAAAGGGAGAAAGATAATTGCTACTCAATCAATGACAGAGGTCACATCTCACGCTCCTCTTCAAGCTGGATGGTCTCAAGCATTCTATCTCCAGCCTACTTCAAGATAAGCCTGGAAAGCGATCTCTGCCATTGGTTGAGTAGCAATTATCTTTCTCCCTTCCTCTGCCGGTAATATTTACACTGCCTGTCAGATATTATAAAATGCAGTACCTACTTATAGATTTAATGAAACAGGTTCTGTGACTGATGTATGTAAATTATGCATCACACAAAATGGACAACATTTCTAACAGCTAATTTGTGAAGAGTGAGTACCGAATGTTATTAATATAACATAGTACAGTAGTGGCAAAAAAAAAAAAAAAAAAAAAAACCGGACCGACCCTTGTAGCTGGTTTCTGAGCCTTGTTCACTCTAGAGCACGATAGACTGGTAACTAAGACTTTCGTGGTTCGAATCCTGCCTGGGAAGAAGCGTTGCCAACCGTGGCCGAATTCGGCTAAACGTAGCTTAATTTTTAGTCATGTAGCTTGTAGCGGGATGGTCGTAGCCGAATGTCAAAATGTAACCGAACTGAGATTCCATTGAGCGACCATGTGTAAACACTTTCTTTTAACAAATTTATTTTCTCATATTAATACCCACCAGAATTTCCTCACTTCCTCATTAAAATTACGAAAACATACCGGTAGAAACTTTGTGTCACAGACTGAACTCTGAACAATGTGACCCGCATTTATGGCAAGGATAGCATTGCTGTTTTCAGTTTTATTTTCCTGTTATGTGAATAGCGCCTATTACCTAACTGACATCACTTTTTTTTTTTTCAAAGTTCTTTTGAAAAAGGAGGTAAAAATTAGGGCTTTTCAGAAAAAAATTCGAAAATCGATGGTAGAGTGAATCTCCACAATTGGGTACCATCCTATTAATACATTAGCAAGCACACAAGGAAAGTTATCAATCTCTACATTGCATAAGGCGGAATCTGACACAGTGTAAGCAATTGGTGGAAATTATTTGGTATGACAGTAGGCCTACTAAGAAAAGCTGCAGCCTAATTGTAGCTACTAGTCTATGTGCTTAAAATTGAATTTACTGACATGATTATATATTGAATACCTAAGTTTACATGGATCATAATAATCTTCAGCGATATCCAGCTGAGAAATATTGGAGTATAAGAGAATTAATGGCTTTACTGCCAACAAATCAGCATAACGACATTTGACACAATTATAATCACGAATAAAATTATACAAAACGCTTATGAATTAGTTATTCTAATACTTATTTTGTTCTTTGTAGGGATTCAACTTTTGATTTGGAGGTTTTGGCTTATATGTAGGCTAGTCCAGTACTTATTTTCTGGCGGAACGCACCTTTTTCATCATGAAACCGGGAAATGTATTAATAATTAAGTTTTCTTTCTTTCGTCTCTCTCCGTAGACCTTGAAAGTCTTAAAGTTTGGCAAAGAGGATTTTGAGAGAGAAACATTTGTGATTTTTTTTCATGAATAGAAGTTTGAAGAACGAGGATTGTACAAGTAATGAAATTATATTAACTTACAGGAAAACGATGAAATATTGCATGAAACCTAGTGATACAGATAATCTAAAAACCCGTGAAACAGGCGAGGAGTTGGAAGTTTGAATAGTCTTATAGAGTGTAAGGTATGCTAACCTAACCAACCAAACCTAACCTAACTCTAGTAAACAGCAAATACTTGGGTGGGACATTCTTCAGAATAGCCGAGGTTTAAATATTTTTTTCACATTTCATGATTTAATGAGAGACGATAAAATTAATTAGGTACATTCCAAAATTCTATTTACTGCTTTATTTGTATGTTCATCTACAGTTCATTCTAATGTTTCATAGAAAGAAAGTAAATAAACAACGTAATATGGCCACAACAACTTACTTTAACCGTTTTCCGAAATAACTGTTGCTTAATTCAACATTACAGTAAATTTTACATCATTAATCGATGGCCCACATTAAAAAAAAAAATGTTGCATATACACACAAGTCTCTCTCTCACACACCTACTACCACTGCCTGCTGGATCGCATCCTATGGCTAACCGTGCGGTTTTTTTTTTAAAGCGCTTCATGCCTTTGCTGCAGCAAAATGAGGGTCGAAAAAAAACGTAAATAGGTCAAATGACTACAAAATGGTGGACAATTAATATTTGCTTCTATTTCTGCCGTAATAAATTTAACCCTAAAAGAACCAAACATGTTAAATAATTTCGACTTCCATGATAATGACATGGAAATATTATTACTAGACGATTTTGACAATAATAAACGTTGCAAAAGATCAAAACATACATTCCGCCATGATGGATCGTGCAGCAAACTCGTAAAGCGAAGTTTTGATTTGCTGCACGCTTGCTACAGCGCTGCTGCAGCGACGGTGAAGCAAATGTAATAAAAGAACGGTCTTGCTTTAAAAAAACGCACGGTAATTGATTACTTACTGGCCCTTCGTTCTGAATGGAAGAAATTCGTATAAAAACTTCTTTGAGTGAAATATGTTGCGTTTTGAATGAACATGCATATTCTTTTTGTTTCATTACTTAATACGAAGGGATATGATCAAGAAAGAGGGCTATAATATTTGTAGCTTCTTGCGCAGAACCACTTTTCATCTACATAACTGTATGTGGCTCTGTCAGTCACGAAACTCAATGCGTACCATAGACAAATAAAAACAATTCATCGCCACCTGTGATATCTTTTTCTACATTCAATCGTCATAAATAGTATAAATGTCAAACATCTTTGATAAATGTGTCAAGAAAATTCGCTGAGATACCGATTCCAGCGAGAAACTCGCGCGAGGTTTTTGCCTCGGGCGAGAATCTCTTCCAGTGTGTGGACGTCCATTTGAATCCATTTGTTATCATTTTTTTAATTTTCTCGCAACACATTTCTCGCTGGCGAAAATTCTGCAAGTGTGTTACGGGCACTGCCTGCTGGATCACATCCTATGGCTGTTTACACTGCCTGCTCAATCAACGCTTATGTGCGAGTCTTGAAAAAAGTTATTTTACCGCTAGGTGGCAGGTGGCTATTAACATTATCAGTATATGCAAAGTACCCTAAAATAACTATTATTACGAAGTCTTAGGTACCAGAAGAGACAAGGGCTTATGAAAACGATGGCCTAGGGTGTCCGAATCCTTCCGCAATGCTTAATATGTAATACTATTACATACTTGCTTTAGGCGTTTACTAAAATTATTATTAAAATCAATTAACGTAATAAAAATAATATTTGAAACTTATATAAAATATTTCAACAAGTTTAAACATATTTACGAAAAAATATATGCTTCCTTTAACCGAGCTACGAGATTATTGGAAATCACGGTTTGAATTAACGACAGTATGTGGTATCTTCCTGCAGTATCTTCAAATCCATGAAATTGTTATACGGACACTTGGTCTACTATTTTATTAAGTTCAGTATTGCCAGAATGTAACTTTTCCATATATAAAAGGCCCATTTGAAGTGTGATAAATTTTGCGCTCATTAAAAAATTCTCCCCCGTCCCCAAAAAGAAATGCCAAGTAAAATACTGTAAACAGATAATTTATTGCTTATGTCGTGTAGGTACAGTAAAAAATTTGTACACATTTTTCATGAAACGTATTGTTGGTCCTGCTTCTGAAAAATTTACCCGAGATGTCAGACGTAGGCCTATATGATTGTCCTTCATATAGTCCAAAGTGCTTGCAACTTCCAGTGAAAATGTCTGTACAGCATAAAGAACGTTCATTTTCTCAAAGGAACTGGGTTCGACATGCTTCCTCATTAGAAATCGAATGGGTTTCACAGCTAAGTCCTTTTGTATCCTGTATATTTCCTTGATGAATTTTGAACTGATCATTACTTCTCTGTCTGCTATATCCTGTGAACGGATGTTTTTGATGTTGTGACAGTAATCAAAACTTAAATATAAATTATGTTGCAAGTTACATGGGTGTACTATGCAAGGCTGTAGATCTCCGCCGCCTAAACCCTTAAACATAGCAGTATTAGTTCTTTGGTTATCAGTTACAAGCCGAAGCACATGAAATCCACAGTCTTTACAGCTTTCAACACTTGCTGAACTAATAAGAGCAGATCATTTCCTTGCAAATTTCGTACCATGAAATATGCTGCCGGTATTGTGTACTTGGTAGATAATCCATGAATAACTAAACACAGAAGTTTGTTGGTTAAGACGGGATTTATTCCTATTTCTTTATTACAAACTCCTTCAGCTTCGACTAAACCAAAAATTTTATCCTTTTCTTTATTATAAAGCAAGCTTTCTTTTATTGCTATTTCATCGCATATAAGAGAAACTACTTTCTCAATTTCATTCAATTTTGTGGCTTCTAATTTAAGTGTCTGTTTAATTAAAGGGGAAACACCAACGCCATATTCCGTTGAGCCCATATACCTATCTAATATGCTGCGCGACGGTGCTTGTATTAATTTCAAATTTCTTCCAAAGTCGTAGCCTTTAGGAGACGATATTCGCCAACATAAGCAGTACCGAATAATTGGCTCGGACCATTTTGGACGATTTTTTTTTTAATTTCTAATTTGATCCAGTATATATATATATATATATGCAGCCATTTTGTAGCCATAATGTGCTGATTTCTTTATGTTATCTACTGACTTCCTCTCAGGTAGCTCAGTTGATAGAGCTGGACGATTTTTTTTTAATTTCTAATTTGATCCAGTATATATATATATATATATATATATATATATATATATATATATATATATATGCAGCCATTTTGTAGCCATAATGTGCTGATTTCTTTATGTTATCTACTGACTTCCTCTCAGGTAGCTCAGTTGATAGAGCAGCTGGCTATGGACTAGAAGGTCCGGGGTTCGATCCCAGGTGGTGACAGGATTTTTTCTTGTTGCCAAACTTTCAGAACGGCCCTGAGGTTCATTCATCCTCCTATAAAATTGAGTAACAGGTCTTTCCCGGGGGTAAAATGCGATAAGAGTGTGGTGCCGACCACACCACCTCATTCTAGTGCCGAGGTCATGGAAACCATGGGGTTATACTTATACCTCCATGTCCCCTAAGTGCCTTCATGGCATATTACGGGGATGCCTTTACCTTTTACCTTTTACTGACTTTCTCTCAGTATAGCTATTAATTTCTTCCTTCGCCTCTTGAAGTTCCTTCTCTCTATTTCCACAATTTTGTTTTCGAGTCTGTACACTTTCGCTCGAAGATTTTTATTTAATTTTTTATGATATTCCAGTTCACTTAATCTTACAGTATTTACTTGAACAGCAATATGTCTGGAATATACGTTTACATCTGCCTTGTCTTTTATAATTTCTGCTTCTATGTCTTTCTCACGATATTCGGCTTCAATGTCCTCCTGACACTGTGCAGCCAATCTTGAGACGTTGTTCTTCTCGGAGAATGATGAACTTGAGTTTCTGACTTTTCTCTTCCTCTTGTTAGAAGGTTTCTTGTATGAAGGATATCCAGGAAATATACTTGGTATCGACAAATTTTTTTTCAGTTTCCTATATTTGTATCTTCTTCAAAATCTTCTTGTTTGAAGTGTAATACTACACACACATGAACCTGACCCCGGACTCATTTCACCGGCATTATCACCATCTCATTCAGACGCTAAATAACCTAAGATGTTGATAAAGCGTCATAAAATAACCTACTAACTACTACCAACATTGTAAACAACATGCCGAGTTTGTACTATTGTCTTTATGCTTCATCATAGGTACAGTGGACACTCACACACTTCAACCTACACCAGACTATATTATAGTTACTTACTTCCACAGCTCTTGTGTTCGTAATGCATCATCGTAAGAGTTCACATTCTGTTCATGGATCCACTCGCCTTGGTTGACTAATACATACATACACACACACACATAATGTGATAAAGGGACAAGCTGTAAGGGAAGCAGGTTGCTGCTGTAGGTTTGTCGTCGTCAATTTGTAGTTAAATTACAGACGTTTCATACATAACATGTGAATTACACACAATTGGCTCAAAACTTCCCCTCTCCCGCATTGTCACGATAATCTCTAGGATTTAGACGACTGTATAACTTTCGTGTTTAATGCTATGTTTTCGTCTCAATGCTATCATTATTATTAATTTATCATTATTATAACCATTATCGTAAGACTTGGTTTACTTTCAACTAGGGTTACCAGATGAAAAAAAATGAAAAGCAGAACATTTTATTTGAAAAAAGTACGATTTTCCACAAAAAAAAGTAGGACATGGCAATATGGCAAGTGATGTGATGCTTATTTTTAATATTATAAGATAAATTGTTAGTCTTAACAATAAAATTGATATAAAACTGTCACTAATCATTTATTAAATTAACTATTTAACTTAAAGATTATAAATAAGCTTACACCTTGTTTAATTTTTTTATTGTTGGTACTTCCCTGATGACCTAATTTGTTTGAGCAAAATATGTTGCCATTCAGTAAATACTTGTGGAAATCCACACAAGATGGATGTCTTAATTTAAATTTTACAAACACAACTCCTCTAATGGATTCCAGACATAAACTGTTTCTCACTTTGGTACACTGAGAATTGACAAGACAGATAAGCAGGACAATATCTGATTTTCTATAATGCTTAGTCGGACACAAGACACATACCTAAAACGTAGGACATGTTCAGCAAAATCCGGATGTTTGGTAAACCTATCCTCAACATATAGGTTAAAGTGTACAATCCGAGGTGATCTTTAGGCTTTTCTTTAAAAAAGAAGTACTTTCTCTCAATATATTTAGTGGCAGGTACGCTTCCAAACGTTATGTGCTGATTCCTTTAAGACGTTTAGTTTAGTATTTTTTCAATATGGCTGAATACTCGGTCGCACTATACATACACATATAGGCGCATAAATATCAAAGGGCCAAAGGGACTGTTTTAGAACTAAACAGAATAGGCTGCGACTTTTAAGTGAATAAATCTACAGGTAGATAATAACAATTTTTGGACCCCAAACAATTAAGAGTTTAAGCTGAAATATTCACTCATATGAAGCCAGCTGTGTAGACAAATTTACCAACAGAGTCGTTGCCCAGAGTGCACCATAGGAGGCTGGTATACGTTACACCCTCAATGAGCTGAAATGACGCAGATTTGTTGGGATGCCACAGGGGAACCAGAGCTCCTGGAGAAAACCCGTGTTACCTGTACCACGGGCTTGACCAACACAAGTTATAAATTGAGGGTATGCCGGGGGATCGAACCTGAGTTCATAGTCCATAGGATGATAAATATTTTATCTAGAATATCATATATTATAAGGAAAAGTACAAAGAAAAAATGAACTGATGTTTGAAGTTCTCACATGTTCAACATGTAATATTGTTATTCGCTTTAGGAATTTTATATTGATTCAGTATAAAAAAAATGTTACAGTTTCATATTCATCCATAATTATTTCTTTTACATAAATTATAATTAAAATCCATATACATAGTATCTTGTGGATATTACTGCACACAAAAATGTATTGCAAACAATAAGATTAGATATGAAAATATTTGTTTTGTTGATGTAAAAGTAGACTTAGCTATACAAATTTGTACAGTTAATAAAATTTACATTTCCTTTATATAAATGTTTGTACATAGCTATGTATACTAAATTACAAGTAATATGTAAAAATCAGAGGAAATTAAATATATCTGCTAATGAATACTGGGAATGGATTTAATATATTAAGTATTTCATTTAATACTTTCATTCAATATATACAGGGTGTATCAAAAATACGTGTACAAACTTCAGGCATGGGTTCCTTACACCAAAAGAAGGAAAAAAGTTCATATGAACATATGTCCCATAATCCTTTGTTTCCCCGTTATTCATTTATTACTAAAAGTTTGCGTTCAACGGCCTTCGAGGTCCAACCTCAAAACTTCATTTCTTTATGCACTCATTCATAGAAGGCTGTGACTCGTTGTATCAGAAATGGACTGCAGATGGCGAAGTGTTGCCATGGAGACTTGTTTACATGTGTCATTTGTCATTAGTCTGTCTTCAACGTTGCAATTGTGAACGTGGAGTAAGTTAACGTGTTTCGTTCAACCATGGCAGGATGATATTCATTTCGTGAGCAGGCTGACATCATTTTTATGTATGGTCGCGCGAATGGTAATGGACGCGAGGCTGTACGGCTGTATCAGATGGCGTTTCCAGACCGAAGACAACGAATCATCAAACCATTGTTGCTGTGTATCGTCGCGTTGCTGAGACAGGAACCATTGCACCACAGACTGGTGATCGAGGAAGACCAAGAGTTGTTCGTACGCCGAACCTCGAAGAAGACATTTTACACTGTGCCGAAGACGATCCAGGTATCAGTACAAGACAATTGGCTGTGGCAACTGGTACATCACACAGTACAGCATGGAGGGTACTTCACGAGCAGCTCTTGTATCCGCAACGTGTGCAGGGCCTTTCGCCTGCCGATTATCCACCAAGGAAGAACTTTTGCCGATGGTTTCTAGCACAAATAGCCAATCCATTGTTTGTCTCATCAGTTTTGTTTACAGACGAGGCAACGTTTGGGAGAGATGGAATTACCAATTTCCACAATGAACACGTATGGGCAGATCGGAATCCTCGTGCTATATTTCAGGCTAGACATCAGCAACAATTTAGGATTAATGTGTGGGCTGGAATTGTAGGTGACTGTGTGGTAGGTCCATACGTTCTACCAGCACGTCTTACAGGTGCTATCTACAGGGACTTTATCCAAAACACTCTTCCAGAATTACTGTACGAAGATGTGCCTCTGAACATAAGACAAAACATGTGGTTCATGCATGATGGGGCTCCAGCACATTTTAGTCGCCTTGTTCGAGATACACTGACTGGTGTCTACCATGACATGGATAGGCAGAGGAGGACCAGTTCAATGGCCAGCACGTTCTCCCGACCTCAATCCTTTGGATTTTTATGTTTTGGGGGCACCTTAAACAATTGGTTTATGGAGCAGACATCCCGGATCAAGAAACTCTTCATCGACGTGTCACGGAAGCCTGCGAAACCATTCATCATCATCCCGGAGTATTTGAAAGGGTGCGACAGCCCATGATTCGATGAGTGCATGCATGTCTAGAAGCAAGAGGAGGACATTTCGAGCATTGGTTATGAGTTTTGTGTGTTGGCATATTATGAGTGTACCAATGTGTTGAACAGTTCCTAACGGGGAAACAAAGGATTATGGGACATATGTTCATATGAACTTTTTTCCTTCTTTTGGTGTAAGGAACCCATGCCTGAAGTTTGTACACGTATTTTTGATACACCCTGTATATTAGTAATACATTATATTATTGATGGAAGAGGGACTCTAAAAATTAATACAAAGATAAAATTTATTGTTAACTCAACTGTATTTGTGTTTAATTGTTTTTAATTTGTCATGAATACATTCGCTGAAAGTTTTATGTACCTATTATTTCCCCCCCCCCCCTTTCAAAAGTGGGATGCACAGCTTATTCGAGAATGTGAGGTATTCGAGAAAACGTATATAACCGATTTAATATCTTACTAAAACTTGTATCTCGATATAGAAGAATTAAATTTTAAGTTGTTGAGTATGATATTCATATTATTAGCATAAAGTAAAGAGATTCAATAGGACTTATATGCATCTATAAATCTAGTTTTAAATCTTTGAAACTTCGTCTTTCAATAAAATATTGAGCATATTATGATAATATTGATAAAATTCGAGGCTTTTATTTGAAATAGGCCATTAATATTTATTTCATACATGCTTTCGTACATTATGCATTTCTTAACACTTTAAAACACTTTCTGCTGGCCCTATTCATAGACATCACGCTAGCCCATGCTGTCATATGTTTAATTATATTACACATACTAATTTGGGTCTTTCCTATGGTCAAGTAGTAACTGAAAAGTTTCTCTATAACTCAATTGTTGCTGTACTTTCTTTTTTGAAAACTCTACTCAAAGCACCATTTTTTTAATAGTTCTGCATAGGTGTCATCAGCTACGAAAAAATTAAGAGTGCATTGCTTTTGAGTTAACCACTCACTATTTATACTAAACTTTGTTCCATTTTCATTAGCAAATAGTTTGTAATGCTTCTGTGCTTGATAAATACAAAAACAGATGAAAGCAAAGTAAAGCTATATTGTAACTATTTCATATATTGTATTGAATATCAAAGAAAGTGAACAAATATTATTGTGTACAAAAATAAGTATATTACAGTATTAATTTACATGATCTAGTAATTTATTGAGAGAAAATATCAGAAGTTTAGACAGTAAAATCTGTACAGTAGCTGAATAAAAAATGCAAACAGTACGAAGATGTCCATGTATTAAAAATATATCCAAATAAAAGTTCATAAAAAGAATACGAAGCTGATGTTCCTATTCTGGAACTGCACAAGGAATAGTTGCGTAAAATGTGTTTGTTTTAATTACGGTTCTTGAACCATTGTGCGGAACAGATGTAACTGTTAGGTCCAGTTTGATCTCTTGATAAACACTGCGTATATTGCCTGAGAAGTACTGCATCGATGTCACAGGGTCGTCAGTGAAATTCATTTTTTCAGTAGAAGTGCTTATTCGGGTTGAATTAGTTTCTACAATTTGCTGTGATGGGTTGATGTTCTGGGTCGATGTGGTCTCTCCCACACTATTTCGAATTAACTTTGCGGGCTTTTCTCTGACTACTGAAACCATGTCTACATCACTTGCTGATCGCATTGATACGCTGCTCTGTCTGGTGGAAATGCTCAGTCTTCGTTTTCTCGACTCTGGCGAGCTGGTCATAGTCACAGTACTGCCGGCATGATTAACAGTGAAAAACCTACGCCGTTCTTTTCTGATAATGCCATTTTTTAATGCTAGGTGTACTGCAGAGTTCACAGCCGTTGTAATCTGACTTAGTCGTAGGTCTTGAGGGTATCTTTCCCGTACAAATTGAATGATATCAAGTTTGTTAACACCGGCTCCATTTTGTATTTCATTAATGGCAGTTAGTATAATTTTACTTGGAATGATCATTTTCGACACAAATCCGATCAATTTTAACTCTTAAAATGAATAGCTAGAACGATTTGGTGCTATCTCCTATATATTTTAAGCACTGGAATTACCTCAGCTTTCTGTACAAATGTAATTAAATCACTGTAATAGCGAACTTGATATCGAAAAATGCACACAAATGAATAAAATTACCAGAACATGTTGTCATGGCCAACTCTCGTAAATAACATATAGGACTAAATTTAATGTTATTTCCATAGTTACAATTCCGATTATTGCAATAACTAGGGCATGGCCGACTTGATGTGCTCGCTTCGCTACTTCTTTACCGGCCTTGACAATAATTATTCATTTTGATCCCTGTGTTAAAGCTGTAATGGAGAAAATATGAAATTCCCGCCAAATGGCACTGACTCCCAAGGTTCACTGAGGAATGTGTGTATGGTGTCTTGTACGATTATAATTAGTAATATTGCGCTTCTTTCTACTGGTATGTGAGTTTATTGTGATATGATTCAAAATGACGTATTGTTGTGTATTTCGAATAGAAAAAAAAAAGAGTGAAAAAGCAATATATCATTCCACGAATTTCCGAGTGACAGGGAAAGATGATTATATTTCGTGACCAGAATATTGTACGAAATGGAAATATAAAAATTGAAGTTGTATCCTTCGAAGAGGTGGAAAAATTCAAATATTTTATTTTATTTTAGCAGGTTATTTTACGACGCTTTATCAACATCTTAAGCCTGGTTCAGACGGTGCGTGTTTCTGTGATGGATTCCAAGGTGGCTAGCAGGCTGGGTGCCGTGGTGGCTGCGGTGATGGTTTTCGTTCACACGGATGGAGCTGCCTTGCATGCTGGATCCAAAGAGTTTGAAGTATTACAAACTCTTTGGCTGGATCCCAGTTTGGAAGTTGGAGATGCTGGCGCCATAGATAAATATATATTTATCCATGCCTACTACCACTGCTTGCTGGATCGCATCCTATGGCTAATTGATTACTTACTGGCCTTTCGTTCTGAATGGAAGAATTCGTATAAAAACTTCTTTGAATGAAATATGTTGCGTTTTGAATGAACATGCATATTCTTTTTGTTTCATTACTTAATACGAAGGGATATGATCAAGAAAGAGGGCTATAATATTTGTAGCTTCTTGCGCAGAACCACTTTTCATCTACATAACTGTATGTGGCTCTGTCAGTCACGAAACTCAATGCGTACCATAGACAAATAAAAACAATTCATCGCCACCTGTGATATCTTTTTCTACATTCAATCGTCATAAATAGTATAAATGTCAAACATCTTTGATAAATGTGTCAAGAAAATTCGCTGAGATACCGATTCCAGCGAGAAACTCGCGCGAGGTTTTTGCCTCGAGCAAGAATCTCTTCCAGTGTGTGGACGTCCATTTGAATCCATTTGTTATCATTTTTTTAATTTTCTCGCAACACATTTCTCGCTGGCGAAAATTCTGCAAGTGTGTTACGGGCACTGCCTGCTGGAACACATCCTATGGCAGCCAAAGGATGTGATACAGCAGGCAGTGGTTACGGGCCTTAGGCGAAGGGATTCAGACGGCGGTGGTTCCAACAATAGAAAGGAGGTAATACGAGTGTAATACGGATCTGAATTAATTCTAAAATATAGATTTTATATTCTCAACGATGAGTATTAAAATAGAGATGATAGTTAATGCTATTAAAAGTTTAGATAAAACGAAATCTGGTTGTACCAGGCAAGAAATAGCCAGCTTTGTGGAGAAGAACTACCCAACGCAATCCTACAAAAGACATTTTATGAAAGGGATTCGTCGTAGTCTGAAGCTTGCAGTGCAGGAAGGTAAAGTTATATAAAAACAGATAACAAGTACGGCTCTACTGCAGTATTTGTCCCGCTATGCTGTAACATTTGAAGGAGTGCCAACCGAATAATCTCTTTAGTACAAAATATAAACATATGTATCGACAGTAGTAAAAATACAGCGATTTTAGCTCTGCTCCTTAGCGATTTTAGTAAACTGTCGTTGGCGATATTGTGTAACCAATAATGCGTATTTGTAAATTTCTTTAGCTGATTTTGTAAAGTTCGTCAGACTTTACAAACTAATAAAATAGCATTGTGAAACACAATTTACAAGCATTTGTAATCTTTTACTTGTTATTTGTAAATTGTTAATTTGTAATTTGTAAGGATTGTGAAACGGGTCACTTGATTTTGGGGTTTCCGCCCCCTAGATCAGTTGCTTCCACCACAGCTACGAGTCTGATCTACCCGTGGATTGCCTCTTCCGCTTCATCCGCTGTTGGGATTCTCAATCCTCTTCCACCTTCAGAACCGTTGGGAATCCTCTTCTGGGTTGCTTCTTTGTCTGGGTTCTCATCTTTGGCCTGTCCGGCATGGGAGACCCTGCCAGTAGCTACGCTACCGCCGACATAGCCTAAAGAATCACTGGACCTCACTGCCCTCCCACCAATTAGCAACTATCTATGGATGCATATTTACTACGTAATAATAGTTTGGGATTGCGTGAATAATTTACTTGACTGTGGTTCAGCCGCTGTTTAGCAAGACCAGTGTCGCCAACAGAAGTGTATGGAAAGTCGTCAAACAGTACATAAAAAAATATCAAGATTCCTTATTATGAATACACAGAGTCTTATTTTTATCGCTAGTGAGTGCTGAAAAAGTCGCTAAATTCCTACATGCAATATTCAATATTGATCTAACTAGTGAAAAAAATAGAATTTTTAAACTATCTTGAGAGGAGAAATTTGTGGTATGTCTATAGATAAATCCAAAGACGTTGTAGTTATATATCTAGACACACAATTGGCGCTGGTGTCGTGTACCAAATTTGAAACCTCTCGCGCAGGTTCGCACGACGCCATGTTTGGGGAGCACGAATGATTGTTTCTATAAAGCATTCGGAGTTTAGAAAATACCATTGGGTATATAGGCGTTTTCTTAGTGGATTTCCTCCTTCACTGTAATATAACTAAACTTAACGTATAGTATAAAATAACAGAAGTAAATCTAAATAATGTAACTAAGCATTGCTTTAAATATAAACGCCTTATATTGCTCATAAATACACTTATTAGTTTATTTCTATTTCCTATGATCGAATACATGGATTATTTTTACTTATGTTATTTTATATACGTTAGAAAATACGTAAATAATTAATTTAAATTATATTACAAAGAGAGGGATGTCCGCTAAAAATGTCTATATACCCAATGGTATTTTCAAAGCACCTAACACACTGTAATAATAATCCTCAGTGTTTTGAGAATCAGAGGCGATATGACTCTTCTACTGTAAACATTGATTGCAATTCCCTCATTCTTACATCATTCTCAATGACACAATATTGTCAAAATGTGATTGTATTCATTGTTGGCTTAGTTGTTAAATCATTAAGAAAAATATGGCGTATTAATCTAAAGACTCAATTTATGGTACGTAGCCTACCAGCAATAAACAAAATCTCTTTTATTTTTTTAACGAAAGAAATATGCCGCTTAAGTGAAAGAGCGATCATACAGATGTTGACAGTTCAATGGGATATTACCACCCACTCTTACATCGTGTGAAAACAATGTGCTCTAGAAGTAGAACACTTGTACAATCTTTCTACACTTATAGGAACATATTTTAGAAAATGGATCCCAGATTCCTCCCGAGAAACATATTTCAAACTTGTTAAACTGACAATAGAAGCAGGCCTACATAAAGATCTACTGACGTAGCTCAGTGGGCTAAGGACTGTCGGTCCGGAGTCGCTCTCGGTCGCGGGTTCGATTCCCGCTGATTTCCTGGTTGGGTTTTTTCTTATATCCCCAACCGTAAGGTGAATGTCAGGTGATCTATGGCGAATCCTTGGCCTCGTCTCGCCAAATATCATCTCGCTATCATCAATACCATCGATGCTAAATAGTCTAGTAGTTGATACAGCGTCATTAAATAACCAAATAAAAGAAAGTAAGTACTACATAAAGAGCAGATGTTAGCACACAGCTTAAGGTTACCAGTACAACACGACTTTACATAAACATTTTATAAGACAATTTTTAACGGAGTCAATAATAATAATAATAATAATAATAATAATAATAATAATAATAATAATAATAATAATAAAAAGGTAAAGGTATCCCCGTAACATGCCATGAAGGCATTTGGGGGGCATGGAGGTAGAGCCCCATGCTTTCCTTGACCTCGGCACTAGAATGAGGTGGTTTGGTCAGCACCATGCTCTGACCGCCTTTTACCCCCGGGAAAGACCCAGTACTCAATTTTATAGGAAGCTGAGTGAACCTCGGGGCCGTTCTGAAAGTTTGGCAACGAGAAAAAATCCTGTCACCACCTGGGATCGAACCCCGGACCTTCCAGTCCGTAGCCAGCTGCTCTACCAACTGAGCTACCCGGCCGCCCAATAATAATAATAATAATAATAATAATAATAATAATAATAATAATAAATCAATAGGCAAGATGTTCTGTACACTAGGCCTGAGTTCTATTATATGACTAATTCATGCATGTGACGTTTATTTCATACTACAGCTGTGATAATAAGCTATTGCATGGTAGGCCTACTTATATTTCTAACTAAAACATTAGATACGTGTTTCTATTTTACAGGTGTAGACCTATATTATGTGATATGGAAGCGAATAAATAATAATTGTTCATTTCTCGTCCACATCAAAGCAAACATGTTTACAATATAGGCCTAATGTAACGTCTTACACAGACAGTGTTTTGTTAATAATAGTTAATACTAATAATTTTCTTTTCATCTGAATTATTACTACAATATGCATTTGTATTTCTGTTCGTTCTATATGTTGCCAAATAACTATACAACATCTTTAGTTGCGGTATCAAATTGCTACAGTTTTCTTTCATTTCATGTGAAACTAACAGTAACTAAGCTTGATTATGTCCATAATGTGGTCGCTTTAAATGTTAATGGGATTTTTTTTCATTTATCCATTCAGATTGATTTATAAAAGACACCATACATATATATTAAACATTCAGCATTGTATAGTACATCCGTCTGCTAGCCGGTGCTTCTCCCAAAGCATGGCGGCGGACGTAAGCTTTAATTTGTCCCTACTCTAAACTTCTGCGCAGCCTCGGCTGTAGGGGCTCGGATAAATCCTAGAAGTTTAAGAGACTGAGACACAAGTTCAAGTATATGGCTGGCAAAATCCATGTTATAAGTGAATACTATGCCTAAATCTTTTACCTTGTCAGTCATTTCCATGAATTCCCCACCCATTGAGTATCTGTAAGTAAAATAAATAAATTTAGTGACTTTTTGAATTCAAAGTATATAAATCATTCGAATTAATTCTTAGCAAGCAATATGTGGGCATAAATCAATTGTGAACAAAATGGTCTTTAGAGGGCTTTGAATCTAGAGGATTCATTTCTAGCTGGCGAAAATTCTGCAAGTCTGTTACGGGCCTTAGGCGAGGAGATTCAGACGGCGGTGGTTCCAACAATAGAAAGGCGGGAATACTGTTGTGTATTTGAGTAAGGATCATAATCAGTTATAAAATATATTATATATTTTAGAAGTATGATTGTGAAACTTGATACGATAGTGAATGCTGTAAAAAGCTTAGACAAAGAAGGATCTGGTTGTACGAGAGAGGAAATAGAGAACTTTATAGTGGACAATTTTCCATCGCAATCAAATAAGAAGAAATTCCTAAAAGTCTAAAGTATGCTATACGTAATGGCAACATCATAAAAAGGGAAAATAAGTATTATATAAAGGATGATGATTCTGAAGAATATGACTCTTCAGACAGTTCCAGTGATACAGAAGAAGAAAAGCCATCACCTCCAAAAGTGAGCAAAAGCGGGAAACCAACAGCCAAAATTGGCGAACCTGGTACGAGCAGTGGTGGGAGACCAACTGCCAACATTGGTGAAATCACTACAACTTCATCTCACAACAGGCATTATGACAGTACTCCACAAGGAGCTATGATGCCTATATCTGCTGTTCAAAACAGAGTATTAGAAATTACTTTAGTTGTACATGTCAGTGTAGTGTCGAGTGATGGAAGCAGAATGTCCCTGGGTTCATGGACCTTCCATTTAGTTTTCCAGTGTGAACCACATGAACATTGAAATTTTGCATTTTTTTTTCTTTTAAGTTTACATGTTGCTCATTTGTTCAGAGTTCAGAAATTGAATATTAATTTGTTGTATGTATAATGCATTCTTACTTTATCGTTAAAATTATGAATTCACAAAGCTAGTCCACCTTAGTTAATCTTTATTTTCCCTTCAACTGATCAATTAAAATATGAATCTATTTGGATCAGGGTATTAAGCTAACCGCTGGAGCATTGTATCGCGAGTAATGCACAAAAAAAAAAATCACCTCAAGCTTCGTGACTGCTCTGTCAGACGTCGGTGAACATGCACTATAATTGTGGTTGGGTCAGACCAGACATCAGTGTTACGAGGCCTACTGATTTTGCAGTAGATCTCCTGCTTTTTTTTTTTTTATAGAAATCTACTTACCTATGTCTGAAAACCGAAAAATTAGACAACTATCCTGTTCTTTGTCCTTTCGCAGCTTATTTTCAACAACCTTTACTGAAATGCAGTATGAATGGTAGCCTTCTTTAATGCATTACCTACATGCTGCAGCAAGACGACCTTAAAAGATTTGCAATGTTTGATTTCCTATTCCCTTAAACAAGCACGCATAGAGGTACCATAAAAAGTACCTACCAAATTATTTACGATCGCACCACACACTTCCCTCAACCACATACAGTCAACAACAAAATCACTGGCCACTTAGTGGAGGTGCCAGAACTTTCAAATTGTGGGAGCACACCAAAAAATAGAAGGGCCAATGTAAGTGAAAAAATCCACATTACAGCTTCTAAATAAATACTTATTTGGACGAAGACAGAACAGTTTCAGTCATATTGTACTATTTACATCTAGCAAGTCATCTCTACAGAATAGGTATCTCAGCTTCACCAATATGTGTCCTGTGTAACGATCCAGCAGAAACGAATGAAGACCACTTGAAGACCTGTGAAGCATTAAGATCAGAAGAAACTACAGTTCAAAAGTATTGGAAAGCACGAATGCTAATGGCTTCGTTGCTAGATGCAGGGCACTAGAAAACAACAACAATATTTAAATATTTTGGATTTTCCATTCCTTCACACCTATGGGGTTTGTGATCAGGAGGAAAACAGAAAACAGTCAATCTTATAACTGTATTACATGCCACAAAAATCTCAGCATATCAAATTGTTGTTGTTGTTGTTTTCTAATGCCAGGCATTTGGCAATAAAGTCATTTGACCTCTTGCACTCCAATATTTTTCAAAGATATTATCATGGCCAGCCACTGAAGCACAGATTTTGAGGTGTTCCGAATCCATTTCTTGGTTTGAGTTGCACAATGGGCAGTTAGGGGACTGATATATACCAATTCTATGCAGGTGTTTGGCCAAACAATCATAGCCTGTTGCCAATCTGAAGGATATCAAATTGTAGGACTTCGATTAGAGGACTTGGGATTCTCTTCCTATGCTAAGAAGTTAACTCATGGCCCCATGGAATGTCCTGGTGAATTAAACTTCTTTTTTTTCGTATCAAAGAACCTTCTCTCCCCCATACCCCCCCAAAAAAAAAAAAAACTTTTTATCAGTTGTATCCCAGAACCGGTCTGTGCTTTTTTTTTTTTTTGGCTGTCAAGGTTATAAGCGTGCAAAATTTGATAAATATCGGTCAAAATGTGTAGATTTCTATAGAGAACATACATACAAATACTGTTTCCTGTACCGTGGATATGCAATTGTAGGCTTGACAATAAACTGTAAGAATGTATGACTGACTCCGAAATCTGACAGCTACTGGTCACTAAATAAATCTCATAACAAACTCGAAAACCAAACTACTTAAGAAACTGCACTTGTAGCTGGCACTGAAATGTAAGTCCATCTTGAATCTTGCGTACACTACTTTTAACACATATATAAATGACTGATTAAATGGCATACTTACTAGTGTTAAAATGTAAGGTTGCAATAATAAACAGTTAGCTCAAGGGCAGACAGACGATAAAAACTGAGGCAATACTTTAATTATTATAATGTTCTTTATATTAAATTTAATCAGACAAGTCTTTAATAGAGACCTGCTCCTGAATTATGAAGTCGTTATTACATTATTACACATTTTAAATACTTACTACTATTTAGTGAAAAACAATATATAATTATTCACATAATATTCACTTTCATGTTGAAGGAGCTTAAGGGTGGCTAAAATTAATTTTGGGTGGGCTCCAGCCGGCCACTTCTTGCTAACTGGGAATGTCTGACAAAAGGACACCTCTCTCCTTTGAAGTGTTGCAGGTTGCCAGCCGGTTTTCTTAAAAGTTTTGCAGAATATTCTCTTAAACAAACACGCACAGAGGTACCATAAAAAGTGCCGAATTATTCTAAAATTATCATTTAATTGGAAATGCTTTCTCCAATAATTTCCAAGATTCGAATTTTCACAACAGAAAGTGTGGCAATAATTGTACTCAGAAAACTCAGGTGTTAGAACAATATACTGGTATAACATGATGTTCTCACTCTTTTCTTCACCCACACCGCCTGATAACATGATGTCCTGACTCTTTTCTTCACCCATGCTGCCTGACAAGACAAATTGTTAGCATCCGAAATTAAAATAGGCTATACTTATAAGTTATATCTTGAGTTTGTTTTACCCATTTTCAATATTCTGGAACATGCAATCGCAAAGAGAAAAGCCCCAAATTCATAATTTGAGAGCTAGTGTTGTTTCTGCCTTGCAAACTACCCTCACTTGTTTTGTTAAACCCGAACATTTAAGGTCAGCAGAGATGGAAAAATTCGAGTACCAGGATCCACAAGTTTCGCTTCCTGCAGAAAATCTCTCTTCTCTTATGAGACGAACTTGTCCAGACCAGTGTTTGTAAGATAATTATTATAATTTATTTATTTTTTTATTTTTTTTTTTATTTTTTACATTTTGAGTAGCATTTTTGTAGTTATCTTGGCATTTTTTTCATTTTTAGTACTGGCATTTTAAATATATGCAAAATGCTAAAAAAAAAAAAAAGGCACTTTTCAGGCACAAACATAGGTTTTTAGGCATCTGTAGGAGTTCATGGTTCATTTTAAGTCCTACAGAATTTTAATAGGGGGATATTGTGTACATGAAACATACGGTAGAGATATCTAACATACGTCTAGGACATGGCAATTAAAATAGGTACGGAACTAGAAATCCAGTCCCTAGTTATGACCAGTACATAAAACAGAGTGCTAGTGCGTATGTAATGTCAATAGTAATTTTACTGCCAATAAAGTGTGTGTTGAATGAATTCAGAGGGTTGCTAGTAGCAGTATTGGAACAGCTGAAGATTTCTGGAATAATATCCGGAAAAAATTGTACGCAATCCCTAACAAGTGAGGCATTCAGATTCAAAGGTACTGTTATCAGTCTGACATAGTTTTTAGTAAATAGCAGAGACATTTCTAAAACCTGATTCAATCTTAAAGTAAACTGAAAATTATCATTGAAATTTCATATGGATAAAATTTATTAAATTGGTACTTAACAGAAAGGTGCAGAAGTACCAACAGAATTTAACCAATTTATATATAAATTTTAAATTTTTTGGGATAAGAATGATTTTGAAACTACACTCCTCGAAATATTCCCTCTCTTGTCGAAGTTAATTTTGTATCTTTTGAATCTATGCCATTCTAGTGTTACAGTGGAGCGAGTGTTTTCGTCGATGAACTTCAGGAAAGCAAAAACAAGAAACAGATTACTACCTGTTCATTGTAAATTGACTGATGTTTATTCCACGAACTAGCAGAATGCGTCATCCTCCTCCACGAATGCTTCAGTCCCCTCAATGCGCTCCGTAATCACCTATGATGTCTTGTACACAATGACAATGGTGATATCAGAGCTCAGCATTTATGTAACATTAAACACGTATAGGTTATTCGTTATCTCGTGAAACCAAATGCATTCTGCGCCGTAAGTCATACTAAGAACCTTAGGGTGGGGGTAAGTGAGCTAGCTATAACTGCAAGTCGAAGTGTTGCAAAAGAGGGAAGCTTCTCAGTCCACTTTTTCTTCCCCTCACGCGCAGGTAGGTTTCACGAGATACCAAATGGCCTATAGTACCTGCAAAGACATTGTGCTGTTTGGCAAGAGACTTGTGTCAAATCCCAATGCCATTAGAATTGTCCACATTCGTTACTGAAGAAGGCTAAAACTGACTTGTATGAGACAATTGCTCGAGACCAGCTGCGATAATCATCTGTGTATTATTATGAAAATCTAAAATCTGTAACTTGAAATTTATATTGCAATTTACTGTTTTTTCATGTTTGAATCTCCTGATTTTATAACTGGTAGGGATGGCAACACTGTAAATGGGACTATTCTTCAAACAGTACTTGTCAAACCATCACAAACTCGTACTGGAAAACCCCCATAGACTTCACGAAGTTCCCTTACTTGAGGCAAAAATTGGCGTATGTTATGTTATGTTATGTTGTTTCTGCCAGAAGAATAATAGGGCCCTTGACGGAATTTTTTTTTTTTTGAGCCTATTAAAAATATGTCTTAATCTTGTGGTAAATAATGGTGTGATCGAGGAACGAGGTGCGGTGCTGCAGTCACACTGACCCACGTAATATGTGGTAGTATCAAAATCGGTATTCCGAACAATAGCGGTCAGGCATGGACACTGGGCTTGGACCAGCTTAGGCCCTCTTACAATCAAAGTCATGAAGATCACGGACCGCGGGCGGCAACCGATTCCAACTGGCGGAACAGGGCTCGCTGCCCGCCAAACTTCACACAGGAATCCCGGGAGGGGCGGAGCTTATGACGAATGACAATTCCCGGCCCCGGATTGGCCGATCCGCCAACCAATCCCGTTTCACCTAAGACAGCCTAACATCTATATACCCTTCGACTTTCTGTTCGGACATCACTTCCCTGAAGATGGCTGCAGAGATAGCAGTCGAAAGCTTGGAGCATTCCAAAATCCTGACTCGGCTGATATCCCGCGAAAACATATTAGCGAATAGCTAGTTTATTTTCGAGAAAAGAACACCAAGGCTACTTTCCGCAAATTTTCTCGCTGGCGTAACTCTGTCGAATGTGTAGTGGAAAGAAAAACAATGTGTGTAGCGAATAGAGCTTTTCAAACGCTATCTGTAGTGCAAATGACAACCCTCTGCACCGCAAGCATATGGACGATAGAGCCTGACAAAGTTAAAAAAAAAAAAAGTAAAATTGATTCTTCAGAGGAGACTTTTTCCTACACAAGGCGAATGAAGGAGCTGAGCAGGATTACTAAACTAGATGGCATTTCGGAAGGCGGTCAGCTGCTATTTGCGCCGTAGCATTTATGTTATGTGACGTCACAAGCTTGTACAGTAGAACCAATTGGAATCAGTCTGTAACAAGTACTTCCCGAGTTCATTTGTTCATGTATGAGTGTTTCAATACATTGAATAAGTAGAACTAACATTTTCTGTGTGTCTGTAAGATAAATAAATGGAAGAAGAGACTGTAAAAAGACAAGTATTGCACAGGCAGGAGCGGAAAATAGTGTTTGTTTTGTATAATTATTTTAAAAACATTGACGAGCAGAACACTGCTGGCCATCTTGATGCTGGCTGCAACGTTGCCAACGTGCAAGAAACGATTGCAGAAGCATGTGGTGTGGGATTGAGAACAGTGCAAAGAATACTGTTAGTGTAGGAAAGAGGGTTTGTTTGGTGTCATGCTTACAGTAATCAACGGCTAAGGTAATTATCATCTTTTGATAATTTAAATTCTCTCCTGCGCTATTTGTATTGCACGTGCGCGTGAAGTAAGATGTGGCAATGTTGTATGCTGCCTTGCTCTCTCTATCTGTCTCTCTGGACGCAAACACTAGCAAACTACCACCTTCCGAATTGCTGTCGACTCTAGTCACAAGCAATAAAATCGAGCTCCTTCTTTGCGCGATTGAGGAAGGAGTGCAGTGCTGCATTCACCTGTGACCTACATTGGATGTGATATCATCAAAATCGGAATACAGAACAAAAGTTTATTTTCGAGAAAAAAAAAAGACCAATAAACCACCCTTCTGTGAACTTTCTCGCGGCCATAAATCCGCCGAGTGTGCAGAGGGAAGAAAGCCAATATATATAGGGCAGAAAGGACCACGAGCCTTAACTTTAGTGTAAGGGATGACATTGTACCCCCAAGCATATGGACAGCATAGCTCAACAAAGACTAAAAAAAACCGTGAAAATCGGCTGTTAAGGGGGAGAATTTCTCTTTTTTCTAAAATGAGAAGAAAGGATCTGAGAGCCTCCACACCCCTCTGTTGTAGAAGCCCTACATGGTACAAGTAACTAGCAAAGAAATCTAGTTCCTCCATTGCCTCTCATGCCTTCACGAGGAATTAAAATTTTTGAGTCTATAAAAATGATAGGGATATTTTAGTCGCAAATCAGCGGGTATAATAGCATAATCGAGTAATGGGGCGTTGTCGTAGATTTACCCGTGATCCACATTGGACGAGGTAGCATCAAAATGGGAAGCTCGAACAAAAATTAATTTTCCAAGAGAAAGGCTCAACCACTCTTCTGTGAACATTCTCACTGCTATAGCTCTACAGAATATGCAGTGGGAAGAAAGCTGTGTGTAGGGCTGAGAGGTCCCTGAGCCCTAACTGTAGTGCAAGGGACAACCCTGTGCCTCAAAGCGTGTGGATGGTAGAGCCTGGCGAATTAAAAAAAAAACGTCAAAAGAGAAGACCTTTTTTTTCTTCGAAAATGAGAATGATGGGGCTGAGAGCACCACCCACTTTACTGGAGGAGCACCGCAGGGCTACTAGTAACCAGCAAAGAAGTCGAGCTCCTGCAAATTACAATTTGAGTCACTAGAATATTTCAGAAGCTCAGTAACAACACAGAAAAGTAAAATGGTGTTTATTTTGAAAGCAAATTTAATAGAAAACAGCATGGAAGTGTAAATGCTACTGGTGCATGGTGTGGGACCGCTGTAGCTCCGCCCCAGCTGAGTGGCGAGTGGTAGCATGTGCCATCATGGACTCCACACGGCTGGCAGTCTCCCGCAATGCGTCTGACAGCTCTGGCAGATCAGGAAGGTCCAGTGTGATGTGCGCAGAAAGGCGCTTGTACACTGAGCCAGATTCTTTCTTGTTCCTGAAAGCATGGAGCCTGTATTCTAGATGTCATAGCTCACAACATAAAATGTACAAATACGGAAATAAAATTTGGAGTTCCCTTATTGTGTAAGTTTCGCTTAACACACTGCGCATGTGCAGTAAACAAGAGCCCCTGTATATATGCTACTTATGGACAGTAGTGTAAAACTGTTGCCTACATACAATGGACTCCCATCAAGACTCACTCCAAATTTTAATTTCGTACAACTGCACATAGTTAACAATGTTGTATCAACTACGAGGTTATTTAGCGTCGATGGAATTGGTAATAGCGAGATGAGACCAAGGATTCACCATAGATTATCTGACATTTGCCTTAAGTTGGAGAAAACCTCGGAAAAAAAACAATTAAAAAAACTCGGTAATCAGCCCAAGCGGGAATTGAACCTGCGCCCGAGCAAATGCCTTAGCTGCATTGGTGGCTACTTGGAAATGTTATGTCAAATGATATATACACCTATTGTTAACATTTTTTAGTTATTTTCCAAATAATCCATACTGGTATTCAATTAAATGAAGGTACGAGTATTATGTTTAAATAGTGAACGTGAACATTAAATCATGCCTAATTATCACGTAAAATCTGATAAAGATTATGCTTCTACACAAGAAACATATTTCCTACAAAATATCAGGGGACAGAGGGTAGTGTCCATGGATGTGATGGAAGCATTGTGTCCCCTTTTATTTTTAAAGGAAACTTTTTTGTGGGTATATAGGTAAATTTATTATTGTTACTATACTATACTATACTACTATTATTATTATTATTATTATTATTATATTTAGTTACTTCGTGTTTGGACAGTATTATGACTCGGGGAGAATATGAACACGTAGGTGATGTAACATATTCCTAGCTTCCAACTAGATCTGGCTTGTCACTATGGGTTGCTGGAAAAAAAAAAAAAGGGAGAGAGAGAGATATGGAACATAATTATACTATCTTTCTCTCACTGTATATAACAGTGGAGAGGTTTCCAGCCTGTTTCTGATGTTTTTCCGCTCCATTTACAACAAGCAGAAGGCAGGCATATGTTAAGATTAAGCATTTAAAAAAATAAATTACTATTGTGCTATGATGTTATTAGTAGTTACATGTTAGTATTAAAACTAAAAAAAAATATAACATTTATAGTAAATAATTCATAATATATAATCACTAAGAGTTGGTAAATCTTAGCAAATTAATCGGAAACCACTTTAGAAATCAGATTTCGCATTTTATAGCACTTTCAATGTTAGGATTTAGCATTTTGTAGTGTTGTTGGGTGGAACATTTCTCATGGAGAGTTTGATGTTAGAAATTTAATACCATCATTGTGTTAACAGGTGCAGTTTATAGATTTTTAGTTGGAATTCATAAAAATAAGAAATAAGTAAAAGAATATATAAAATTACAGTGAAATTGTAAACATTAAAAAACATGCCAAAAGATATGGTGTGGTTTTATCCCGACTCATCTTATTACTGAATCACACTCATCCACTATCACATACAACTTGTTTGTGAGTTAACACTGAACCTAAAGAGATTGCACGGGCAGTCAGGATTCTACCACCAGCACTAGAAGGATTCATTGAAAACTTCATATAATGGTACAGATAACAACAAAGAGGTAGATATCAGGTAGGCTACATTGCTGTGCTATTCATACTGAAGAAGCTAACATGGAGGTGTGACCAAAGTATTTGAAACAATGTAGGCCACCGGCGTGGCTCAGTCGGTTAAGGCGCTTGCCTGCCGGTCTGAAGTTGCAGTCGGGCGCAGGTTCGATCCCCGCTTGGGCTGATTACCTGGTTGGGTTTTTTCCGAGGTTTTCCCCAACAGTAATGTGAATGCAAGGTAATCTATGGCGAATCCTCGGCCTCATCTCGCCAAATATCATCTCACTATCACCAATCTCATCGATGCTAAATAACCTAGTAGTTGATACAGCATCATTAAATAACCAACTAAAATAAAAAAAAGAAACAATGTAAAAACTTGTATGTGACAGGACCTTTAGATAGATTCTGATTACTTTTACAAAAACACAAAAATATCCCATAAAATATAATTTCCCTCTTATTTCACAGAAAAACATACATTTCGCATTTTATCGTGGATTTAAAAACTGCATTAATAAACTTAACATGCTTTTAAATATAAACTTACTTATTTTGACAGCTTGTATCATGATTGTGAAAATCTACCATTTCTAATTATCGCTGAATACAAATAACTGGTTTTCATGATTCTATCCAGGACCATATAGCACAAGAGTTATTCAAACAATTTCAATAATATTCATGAGTAGACTTAGAGAATATTGTTAAACTCTAAAAATGCTCATTTAGGATCTAAAGTAGGTTTTAAAATATTAAAACTGGTTTTGGCGCAAGCACACACTCCCCCCTCTTCTCTCTCTTCCCTCCTCTCTCGTTTTCATGTTTCCAAAGCGTTCAAACCAGATATGACTAATCCACATAACATAGTTTCGATTTATCCAAGGTTTAAGTTCAACTGGGAATGTCTAAATCCATATGTTGCCAAATTTAATCTCACATTGCAGCCTCCAGCAGTTAAGGAAACAGTTATTCATGCTGACCACAAGGTAGGATAAGGGGTAATTAAGATAATAAACTTAATTTTTGTAATACTGTGACATAATCACGTCTGGCTTGAAATCCTTAAATTATTTTGAAAGGATTGATTGCCATACATTGCCATTTCAGGTTTTAAAGATATATTTTTACTCCAGAATTGTTTCCTTAGGTTATACAATTCAGCTTCTATAGATTCTTCCATTTATTTCATTTTGAATATTTCAACTGGAATTCATTTAAAATGCTTCTTGACTTTTATTAAACTCTCGCCTTCCAGCCTAACATTCTTGATGCAATGTTCTGTATAGGTTTACAAGACGTACAAGATTATTCTATGAGAAGCGCTCAAGATGTGAAAAATACTGCACTTTCATATTGTGCTAATAAATAGGCTACTATTAGACAGAAGTTGCTAGAAATCTCATTGAATTAGTGAAATGCTTGGCTGAAGACAAGAATGAAATTCTATCATTATGCAATAAAATATATGACAAAGGCGAATGGCTTGAAGATTTTACAGAGACAATGTTGCTGCCAATACCGAAAAAAAATGACAAGAAATGTAACGAGTTCAGGACTATCAGCCTGATATCGCATTTGGCAAAGATTCTCCTGCGAATACTGAATGAATGATAATATTCTAAGATGGAAGGATAGCTGGAAGAAGAGCAGTTTGGCTTCAGGAAGGGAAAAGGTACGAGAGATGCAATTGGACTGCTATGAACAATCGACGAAAGATATCTAGAGAAGAATAAAGAAGAGTACCGGTATATAGTATTTGTGGATTTAGAAAAGGCATTTGACAGAATGGACTGAAACAAACTGATGGGATCCTGAAAAAAAATAGATTTGGATTGGGAAGAGAGGAGGCTGTTCAGTAACCTATATATGAAATGAGTCAAAGTCAGGACAAGAAAAGAAATGCCAGAAGGAAGTGAAATAGGGGAAGGAGTACAACAAGGATGCCCTTTGTCACCTACCCTGTTCAACACCTACTTGGAGGATTTAGTGAAGAACTATTTTCAGAACATGGGAGCAGTGATAGTAGGAGGAAGAAGAATAAAGTGCATAAGATTTGCTAATGATAAGGCGTTGTTAGCAGAAGAGAAAACGACAGTAAGGGACGTGTTATTGGAGCTATATGACAGCTGTGAATAGTATCGAATGAAGATAAATGCAAACAAGACGAAGACCATGGTTGTCGGAAGAAAAATAAAGAAGGTTAACGTACGAATACTAAATGAGGCAGTAGAGCAAATGGACAGCTTCAAATACTTGAAGTGTACTATAAGTAGTAACACGAACTGCTACCAGGAAGTCAAAAGGAGAATAGCAATGGCAAAGGAAGTTTTTATTATAGAAAAAAGAACATTTTCTGCGGACCTCTGGAAAAAGAACTAAGTAAGAGATTAGTGAAGTGCTTTGTGTGGAGTGTGGTATTGTATGGGGCAGAAATATGGACATTACGACGAAGTAAAGAGAAGCAACCAGAAGGATTTGAAATGTGGATGTGGAGAAGAATGGAGCATGTGAAATGGACAGACAGAATAAGAAATGAAGCTGTGTTGGAAGGAATGGGTGAAGAAAGAATGATTCTGAAACTGATCAGAAAGAGAAAACGGTACTGGCTGGATCACTGGCTGAGAAGAAACTGCCTACTGAAGGATGCACTGGAAGGAATGGAAAAGGGAGAGGAGTTCGGGGCAGAAGAAGATATCAGATGATAGATGACATTAAGATATATGGATAATATGTGGAGACAAAGAGGAAGGCAGAAAGTAGGAAAGATTGGAGAATGCTGAGTTTGCAGTGAAAGACCTGCCTTCGGGCAGAAAACTATGTATGTATTAGTCAGATGATGATGATGATGATGATGATGATGATAATAATAATAATAATAATAATAATAATAATAATAATAATTTAATAATACCGATTGTGATCAACTGTTACCCAGTACTAACATAAGAAACCAACTGAAAAATCGGACATTTGGAAAAATAAGACCCTTGGTATGAGAGAATGTCAGTGATCACTCCAAAAATCATACAAGTTATTGAATGATTAATTCAAGAAAAGCTCATTCAATACACAGTGGCCCCATCTTATGATACCCAGAAAATATTCGAAATTGTATTTGTATTACTAAAGTAAAGACATTTCAGACCTTCTCTACAGTCTTTTCAGGATGACCTCTTTCACATTAAAAGCATAACATTTTTAGTATCCTTAATCGAATAGAGCACCAGACCAGCTATTGAAAATGTGGTCTGAAGTGTGAAATATTTTACTAATAGTAACTACAGATACATTTCAGATTTTAACAGAGAGACTATTTTAACCATAATGTAACAGTTGAATGTTTTCTAAACAATAAACAAAATATGTTATGAAGTAGCAACACTGTCAACAACAAGTTTTCTTAGTCTGTGTTTTTGGATGCAGTTTCAGTGACATAACTGTTGCCAAAGCCCTCTTTTCTTGATAGGACAAAAGTTTTTCCTTCCTGTGGAAAAGATAGTTGTGACATTTCATGAATAGTAGTAGGCTATATTTCACTCTGATACATGCAACAAAAACGTTATAACCGTAAAACCACTGTTTTTTATTTAATTGTATTATAAATATATTAATGAAGATCAATTATGTTGCATCTAAAATTATAGAATGACTCATTTTACTAACAACTTTTTAATTAAAGAATTCTAAGAAGCACATGCCCTTCAATGGCGTTGCATAGCGAAAATCTGTGGATGTTTACATCAGACAAGTAAGATTATAATATCTGAAAAACTTAAAGTAATGTAAGACATCCAAATTCACTTCCTTACATATTTATTTTCCAGTTATTACAGTCCTTTCACGTTGATATGAACGCCCACGCAACGCCACTACTTGCATGACATGCATATGATAGTATTTTGTCAAGTCTTCTAAACTACACATAGCGAATTAATTATTTATGACTTCTATGTCTTACCTTTTCGTAGAATTTTAAACGAAAAGCAAAACTCGAACATAAGTTGCCTATGAATTTGATACATTATACGTATATTCCATACTCACCTTTATTCCTGTAGGATAAAATATCATAGTTCAAGAATTTATATAACGCAGCATTATTAGCACATTCTGGAAAATCTTTCCATATTGAGTTCTTAAAATCATGCGTCTTACCATTTGCATTGGAAAAATCCAAACAAAATGGCTTTCATAAACTATAACTTCCCAACAGTCACACAAAAATGTCGTGTTCTTAAATACTTGTTCTTCACATGAATACAAATAATATTGTGAAAACTGGAATAGTCAGAGGAGTTTAGCATTAAATTACATTTTATGTAGGAACACTGTATAAAACAAAATTGTATCTACGACCAATGTTTTATAGATCCCTTTTAGATTGCAAATTCGCAACTATTAAAAATCACACAAAAGCTCTGAAATTGTCGTAAATGACAGAAAATATTGGATTCTATATACCTTAATGTGACCAGACGTCCTGTTTTTAGATATTCCGTCTCAGTGTCTTGACAATTCTAGTTGAGACGCCTGTTAGTCTTGTTTTGTTGGAAAAAAAAATCTCCTAAACAATTTCCCAAAATGGAGTGATGTTAAATGTGTATAGCTATCATTACAAACGTTTCTGACAATTCCAATATTGATGACAAAGTATGTTCAATGAATTTGTTTATGTAAAGAAATTTGCTAGTGCAAAGTCACTTAATGGAATAAAAAGAAGAAAGAAGTCTGTAAGAGATGGATAGAAATATTCCACCATATCTCCTATCAACAACTGCCATTAAGAATCATTGCTATAATTGTTGTCACTGGACCAATGCCTACGCACTCCATTATTTTTGTATGATGTCATCTTCTTGCAGCAATGCTGTGCTTCTTTTGATGTGTTCCATATTCATTTTTTCATTTGCATCACACAATACACAGGCGGATGTGTGGTCGGTATTCTTGCAAATTAAATAAAAAGATTAACATATATTATTACTTCCTGTAATTAGGAAGTTTGGCAATCCTACTGCAGCAACTAAGGTATGGAATGCTGCTATTCAGACTGAGTTCGTGTGTTCGTAGGTGAGCTAGCAATGCGCTGTTGCAACAATATGCAGACTATAAGCCAAATTTTTTAATTCACCATGCACTGAACTTAATTATAAAACGAATAACAGGTTTTTTTTTATTTCAACATATTTTCTTCCCCTTTCAATATGCACAGTTATATCACTTTCAACCTACTTCAATAGCTTTTAACATTACTTTGTGTAATGTGTTCGAAAAATATCCATTAAACAATCTTTATGTTATGTGGATAAGCTTCAGGGCTTCTACCGCAGAAGCCTATGCGAACACTCAATCTTTATGTTAATTTTCTTACCATTTTCAACCAATTATATTCTCCTTTATAAACCCTTAGCAAGAAAACATAAGAAGGAAACCTAGTGGTGCAACAATACTACAGTAAGAAGGTGTTGCTTGGAGTTCAAATGCATTGAGTACCTATACAATTAACATATAATTTTATGATTAGGGACAAAATCTTACTGAAATCTCTCAGTAAGAATTCCTACATATACCACTGCTAATATTATTGTTCGATCTCCCGACACTAAAAAAGCAGCAAGTACTGTCAGATCATGACAGTAAGATCTCTATGTCCCTTGTAAGCTCATGGTAAGTATGCATCAGTGGTTCGTGCAAGAAGAACTGAATAGCTTTCTGATAATGGAGGTTTTCCTTTAGCATAATAATAAAATGATTACATAATATAAATAATTACAATTAAAGACATACCTTGTAGCTGGCGTTTGAGCTGAACATCGTTTCAACTACTCCATAAAGTCATGGTGAAGTGGCGACTTCGAGTCGCAAACATTTTGTCTTATAAAGCGAATCCTTTTCGTTGTCACAAAAAATTGGAATCACATAACATTATATTCAAACTAGTCTCTGATATGCTGTCTTTCTTACAATTTCTGAATTTAAAATAAATATACACAGGAAGTCTGCAAATTGTTTGCTCACACATTCTTTCTTTGATTTGCAGACTACTTTCCATCAAGAACACGGTGTTGCCACTCTGTGGTAAGTCATCACTTCCTCATGACTTCGTAGCAAGTGCTTACCGTACAACACTACCAACTTAACAAACAGCAGGAAGAAGCAGCAATTACCTGGCACCTCACAGCACTAGTGGGGGAGCCTACACAGACAAGACGTGCGACATCAATCACATGCTACAAGACTACGTCCGACAGTGCACGTGTACACAGACATACTTGCTGCACACTACACATTACATTTGTCACTGTACAACCAATTGCAAGTCATCTTGCCCCGACATAAGATGGATGATCTTTGTTCATTTTTACACAGAATGTATATGTAGTATCTGAAATTTGTTATCATCTAACATTAATAATAAGTTATGAAATAAAATGGATTTCATGTCTTCATCAAACTACCCACATAAAGGCAGAAGACAGACAGACACACACGCATACACAGGATGTTTCATAATTGTAGGTACAAACTAACATAGTGGGTAGAGGAAAATGGAATAATAAATATAGGTCCAGCTGTTTCTTAAATCTATAGGGTCTTATTGTGTCCGTCAGTACAGGTGCTCTAAGGTAACACAATATCTGATACGCACTGGAGAAGAAGAGCATTATAACATATGACCGCTTTTCACGATAAGGCGGGCATCACTACGTTTCCACATCGACATCTGTACACGTTCAAATATCCCTGGCATGTACAATGTGCTGGCAACCATCAACTACAATGCATTTCCAGAGTTCGTTAACATTAGCAAAAGGACTGGAATATACAAAACATTTCAAACATCCCAACAAGAAAAAACAAAGGACTGAAGTCGGAGGACCTGGGAGGCACGGTTTTGGTAAGCCATGGGCCATACACTGTTGTGGAAGCTTGTGCATAAGGACTCTGAAATGTTGAAATGAAAGTGAGCCGGTGCTCCATCATGCATGTTCCACAGCAACATCTCAGATTATTTAGCGTCTGAATGAAATGAGTCCAGGGTCCAGCACCGAAAGTTACCCAGCATTTGCTTGTATTGGGTTGAGGGAAAACTCCAGAAAAAATCTCAACCAGGTAACTTTCTCCGATTGGGATTCGAACCCAGGGCACCTGGTTTTGTGGTCAGGCGCCCAATAATGTCATTCTTTAAAAAACACAAAACTGGATATGACACATGGATTATATATAAAAAGTTATCTTACAAAAATGAGAAACAGTTGACAGGTCTATCACAATGGTATCATTTTTGGTACTTTTACAACAAATATTCGTCATGAGTTCTACATATAATGAATTATGTAAGATTTGGAGTTTGGATTTTGGTTATTCTTATATAAAAATTAGATAGGCCTAGACCATATTATTTATATGCATACTATGCAGTACTCCTTTTTGTACAGATATCTTTCTAACTCTTTTTTATCTTTCTATTTCCTTTTCATTTCATGTCATTTCTTATTGTTTTCGTTCCTTTTTCTTTACTGCTTTTTTTCTTCTTATTATTGTCGTCAAGAATTAGTTTTCTGCAGCCAAAATTTTTAATATATACCATAGTTATTACTTCGTTGTGTACATTAACTCCGATTTATAGACAATTATCATTGTTTCAATATAACCCATATAAATTGTACTCGTCCTTCAATTTTGTGATTTTATTCATGTGTATCCAATCTTTTTACTTAAGTTAATATTTGTATACAGAGTGAACTGTAAATTTCAGGAGGTATTCTTTGAAGTATTTCAAACAAAAAAGTTTAATACAGTTTTGCTCGTTTTTGCTTCCTTTCCAAGATAAAAACTGTTTTATACAAAACATTTCATAGCATATTTTGGGAAGGCCATTGATTTAATTCCCGATATGCTCAGTCAAATTAGGTGAACAGTGAATTATGATAATAAATGATTGAAAGAATTTTATTTTTGTCTTTAAATATGCAGAAATTCGATCCGAACAAATGTAAAATTTTAAAATTCCTTTTCAGAACGAAAAGTTAAATTTTGTTCGGATCAAATTTCTGCGTATCTAAGGGACAAAACTAAAATTCTTTGAATCATTTATCATCACAATACACTGCTCTCTTAAATTGACCGAGCATATTGGGAATTAAATCAATGGGTTTCCAAAAACACTATGAAATATTTACTGCAAAATAATTTTTATCTCGAAAAGGAAGCAAAAACGAGCAAAACTGTATTAAAGTCTTTTGTTAGAAATATCCCAAAGAATAATCCCCTGAAATGAATGGCATTACTTACGGTTCACCCTGTATATATTTTTTTATATCTGCTTTCAACCTGGTTGAGTGGAAGAGAAGTTCTAAAGGTCTTAGCTCTGCCAAAGAAAATAAAACTATTATTATTATTCTATTATTTTTTTGTATTCTCTTTCAATTACTGTATCTTGTTTGTTCATTCCACTGTACTGTGAATGCATTATATGTAGCTATTATAATTGGAGCCCAGCTGTGTTGTAGCACACATTTAAAATAATGAAATAATTAATGATCTGTTAAATTTGTTATATTAACAACTTTTTAACTTCAATGTGTTAATATTGAAACTATTACCTAAGGTGTATTAAATAAGTAAATAAAAAATTCTTCAGAGAAGCATGCTGTAACTTTCCAAAATTAATTTCCATTTATTCAAATCCGAGTTGCCTCTGTGATACGAGAGAATCACTTTCACTTCTAGAATCAGCATACGCATCTACACAAAAATCATCTTTTACATCGGGGCAAAGACCAGCTCATACAGTCTTTTTAAGGAGCCTATTACCAAAAATAGGCAATATGCCATCATAATATACACTTGGTTACCTTCTACAAAACATAGTAACAATAAATGCTCAGTCAAAAGGCAGGCAATAATGAACGATCTACCCACTGAAAACTGACGAGTCTTTGAGGAATGGTTGTTATCCACTAAAGATCTGAGGTTCGGACTGAGTTAAAACTAAAGTGGCACAAAGGTTACATCCATGCATATACGAACACCAACATCTGATAAATAATTACCACACTTATACTGCACAGAATAAGACATGTCCACATCGAATGTTGGTGTCAGATACATTCGAAATCGCCTTAACAATTAAGAATCACCAACAGATACATACAGTAACATAGCAGTGGTGGAGAGACAATATTAATACTACCTATTTAATATTATATTATATACCAAATCTGATAATGAAGTTTGCATACACGTGTTAATACTGTGAAGGACCATTAATGCATTATTTTATTTTATGCTCGACCATGCCGAAATGTAGTAATTATACACCTGGTAGCAGCCCTTTAATGGACCTCATTAAAGTACACCTATTCATTAAAGTTCAGGTGTTCCACCAATCAGAAAACACCATTGTAGCAATGTGAAAGCGCAATTATCGATTATTCTCGGATATGCAATCGAAAGACAACTAGTGAAATGTCACGGAGGCTGGAAATCCAATACTGTCGCAGAAGGTTATGTTTTGTTACTATAATAATTAGTGTTAATTGTAGATAATATTCAAATAAATTCAATTTGTCATCTCGTTTTTCAATGTCTAAATCAATTTCAAGGTTATATCAAGATTAATGTTTATTTTACTCTCTAGATTATATCAAGGTCAATGACATCTGTTTCTCGGAAAAAATCAATACTTTCGCGTCTGCGCACATCTCACAATTTACGAGATATTGTACAGGTCAGTTCCGCTCCCCAGTCAGATAAGAATAACATGAATACTTGTGAATAATTTCAAGTTAGAAATATGGTCGAGCATAAAAAGTCATACGAAACTTGCCTATAATGGTAATTAAGACGATCGTATGAAAATTATGAAACTCGCTTGCGCTCGTTTCATAAACGTACTCGCGTCTTAATTACTACCATTATAGGCTCGTTGCATAATGTACGAAAATGCTGTAGAAATTTTATGTTATCAAGAGGCTAATTGTGGAAAAGCTTTGTCCAAGTATTGCAAAAAAAAAAAAAAAATGTACGCGAATGGAATTTTATATCAAGACAGTGCACCTACAGAACTGCACTGTCTTTTAGGTTACTTTTGGTCAACACACAAACAACTATGTTTAAACATTCCCCTTACACTCAAGATCTTTACTCCTGTAACTCAATATTATTTCCCCTACGAAAGTTCATTTAATAAGGTAACACATTCAGAAAACAATGACAATTAGAGTAACAGAATGGCAAAATCTTAAAGAGGCTAATTTTAAGAGGATTTCACACCAGCTTAGCAATAAGGTATCTATGCCCCGGCACCTACAAATTCCCGAACTTCATTGTCAGACTTCCTGAACTAAAATCTCACTACTTGTACATCATGATTCATAATAATCATTTCCGAAGCTACAAAATATTTATTTCAAGTAAACTAGGGGACTTACGTTAATGAAACCAATGCAGAACGAAAAAAGAACTCAATCTTCCTAACACCTAGGAATGTTCAATGAATACACCATGGGTAAGACAGCATACATCGACACAATAGTCCAGTTCAACAAGACATCTTGATAGTACTTGTTGCGAAAATACGCAGCCTCAGCTGGTGGAATGTCAGCCCACGGTGTGAAATCTGGTGATCGCGAGGGCCATAGCATCATGTGCTGGTTATTTTCAGACACATTCTAACCAACATCTTAGCAGCACTATGTCTGAGTAGAGACGAACCTCACTGTGGAAGTAGGCATAGTAATTACTGGCTCAGTAGCGTGAAATTCCAACACAATAATTTCTCCACAAGTGTCGTAGCAGCTATTTCACAACAATTGTGTGGAATAACAACCCAGCAGCAGGAAGAAGCAAATACGGCCTAGTGGTATGAATATGAACAACAGTTGATGAAAGCATGCACGCAAAAGAACTGTTTTAAGTTCTTCTTCCATTTTACACTGGTTTCATTAACTTTAATTCAGAATTTTACTTGTAATAAATATTTATAACTCCAAAGATAAATTATAAAACATGGTGTATAATCACTCATAAGTGATAAGTGGAACTGCACATTATGCAGTAACTATTATTTAACTTTTTCTAGTTTATGTATTTATAAATTCTTTCTGTACAACAACTCAATAGACTACAGTGGACTATAGTGGACTTTATGTTGTCAGCAAACAGCTGGATACATTAAGAAGATTGATAAATTCTTTCTGTATGCTAATATGCTAACTCTTGGGAATTCTTCATGATTGATTGGACTACTATCATTTTTGCTATCAGTTACCTTTTATGAGAATTTGTGTAGATGCAAAATTAACCCTTCTATTTGAAAATATTTTATTAAAAAATTACTGGCCTTACCTATGAATTTTTGGTAGCATATGTATTATATATTATTTGAGAAAATTTACACATTAAAAAATCTGAAAAAAAAAAAAAATCATTAACGTCATTTTTGGGTAGATACCTTTAGTTTATACCATCTTGTCTAAGGTCTTCTGCTATTTCTCGAGTAAATATTTTTCTTACATTTCGTCAGAGGCTGCACAAAGGCACGCACTTTCCTGCGATAAAGTATGCAACATTAAAATAATAGCCAGTGCTTTCCAAACAGGTTGCAAATAGAAAATTCAAATGTTTCAAATTTGCTGATAATAGATGAATGTGTGCGTTGTGTATTTCAAGCCATCCAAAAAAAACTACATGCATAAAAATATTAAATTTAGAGTATAAAAAAAGAGATGTTGCTTAGATGAAGCACAAAAGACTACTTCGCACTTGTGTAACTGAAGCAATGTTCAGTCCGTTGCTACATCAAAACACAGTAATTCGGCATTTCTTGACTTTTAATATGTGGAAGAATTTTCAATAAGCAGGCCTATAAAAAAGTGTGTAAGAAAAATAAAAATCCAATAGATCGTAATCTTCTCAAACAAGTGTGAAGTGTCGAGTATTGTCAGAAAAAAGTTTCCCCTATTTTAAAATAGTAGCTAACTTGAGCCTGCAGTTTTCATGCAATGAATGATAACATACTACATACATATTAAGAAAATAACTACTATAAAAACTACAACAATAATCATGGTAAAAAATTACTATAGCAATAATTTTAATACACAAATTCTAAAAGTACTGAACAGTAAATTTTACACTTAACAATCTTCAAAGAGAAGAAAGTGTCCATCTTACATGCTACAATAAACTCTAATGTTTTGGAAGTATTCAAATCTTGTAAAACTGGAAAACAAAGCCTATCACTGCACGAAACTTACAAATGCATTATTTTCATGTAACAACAGTCAATTCTGAAAATTTGATATGATGCTACAACGTTGCTATTATTATTACGACTACTACTACTATTATTACATTATTATTATTATTATTATTATTATTATTATTATCATCATCATCATCTTGCTTCACAGTTATTCATTCACAAATTGTTGTTTAACAATTTTTACAATTTAATACTAGTCTTTTTTTTCCCCCAAAAATTAAAACCCTATTTTACATAGTATACTATGGTTTTTAAATACTACACATTATTTGTTGTTTTGTCAACTGTACGAAGACAGGTTTGAACTTCATAAGTAACACCATGTAACACTCTTGAAGCAAGTGTTATATTTTTTGCTTACAGTTAATATTTACAGTCTTGCTTACATGTAGTGTATAAACTATGTAAATTGTTTATAACAACCCATTTTTTCCTAAGTAATTGGGAAAGGGATGTGCAGTAATTTAAATTGCAGTCTGAGACATGAATCTTAGAAAATATATTTTTCTTTCAAACACTGGACACTGAAAAATCAAATATTCAATTTAATATATACATGTACAGTATATTGTTTTTTCTCTTCTTTTAAATAAAAAGCATTTATGTCTTAATAGGTATGGAATATTTCAAGTACTGATGGAGACATAGACTAAAACTAAACAATTTGGGCATTCAAATGATTTATGAAAATTCCCTACAATTTTTTTCTAGACGAAGTTTTTAACTCAAGTCGTATTTTAACAAGGTGTGAAAAAAATATTTCTTTACATTATGAATTTCTGAAAATGTACTTCTGACCATTTGTTACATAAAGAAAAAAGAAGCACTGTAAATACTGTCTATATTCAAGGTAATCATTAAACTTTATTTTATAGAAAAAAAAAATGGTATTAAAGATTAGACGAAAGATAACCATGAGCTAACTACTATGAAGTACATTTCAGCACTTTATATGTCATTCTTGATTTATCTTATAAATGTCTAACTTTAAATAAACTTCTGTCGCGTGACTTACGTGTAATTATTATTCTCATTTAAAATAGAATTGAGACCAAGTATTAATTAAATACAAAGCTGAATAATTTTTGTGAAAGAACATCAAATGAAGTCCAATGAAATGCATTTAATGTGACAATTTCTCTAATATAGCAACATGTGCAATATATACTAGATGTGAAAGAGTGAACTGGGATTGTTTTCAGAAGGTCTCAGGTTCAGTCCCCGAGGCTAGTTGTCCTGACTGATTTCTTATCATTTTCCTCAGTTCTTCCGAACAAACTCTGAGTCATGATCTTTCTGAGGTCTTCACTATTTATCACATTTGCAATTCAAAATGTCAATAAAGAGAACTACGAAATTAATAAAAATGACTCGAAAGTACTGAATATGAGCAAATGCATTAAATAGTACTTTGTGTCATCAACTTGAAATAAGATTTAGAGCTAAAAAGTTTATAAATACTGGTACTTAAATAATGCAAGTGATTATATACATTAAATACTGTCAGCACATTCTTGTGAAAGGCTATTTTACAGAAGGCACGCATTAACGTTTCATTTTGTCACAATTTATTTGCAGTACTGATAAACACAAAATTAACTTACTGTATTACACATGAAATGTCTTTCACATTAATAATAGCAAAAATAGAAAAACTGTATTTATGTTCAATACTTTCAAAATCTATGTCTGCTGACAAATTTGTTAATGCATTTGTATGAATCCTGCACAAAAAATAAATATTCTACATATTTCTGCTGGAGAAAACATTTAATTATAGTTCTAAGAAAGAACAATTTCATTCCACTGCAGTACATATCGTAACACTTAACAATCAATTTTTCCTAATACAGTACAGTACAGCTATAAAAAAAACTGATATGGTCTAACATAGTGGGCACATGCAAAACAAAGTTCACACTGTCTCATCTATATCTGTAATAACATAACACGTCTTTTCCTCACTCTCACGCCCACGTTCACGTTCACAACGCAAGATATTCCATATTCCATCAGTTCTTATCCTGGACTAGTTTAAACTATTACGTAGGGGACAGCACTCCAGCATCCCATACTGTTGCAAATCTTGACACCTCAAACAAATACTTTCGTATGATTGATGCATAATAGCATCATGACAATGTAGCTGATACACAGACATGAATTCAACATATCAGACCAAATTCTTCTTTCACTTACAGCTCGGAACATTCAGCAGGCAGCACATTTCCTTAAAAGAAATTTCACGGGTTTTCTTTTTTATTCTCAAAACGATATAGGATGATTCATGAAGTATGACTTGTGCTTTATAAATCAGTTCTATAGGTTATTTTGAGCAAAAAGTGTCATATTATGAACATAGGTGCAATGATCAATATTTAAGAAGCTACAGCTGTTCAAATCCTAGGAAAGTAGAAGCGGTTGTGAACAGCATTAAAGGGAATCAATTAAAAATACACAGAATGATTATTGAAAAATGCTGCATTAAGCAGAAAATAAGCATATCTCAGTAAGAAAGCAGGTTATCAAATATTCCTTTTTCCACGTCAATGCACTTAGTTGAACGGATGTGAATCACGCTTGTAGCATTTCATAACTCAACACAGCTGATGAGCATAATAATAATAATTCTTTATTTATACTGGCAGAGTTAAGGCCATAGGGTCTTCTCTTACACTCTTATCAGTCACTAAGTATACAAGCAGTGAAAATTTAACAAAAAGTTAAAGAAGAGAATACTAACATATTACAAAAAAAAAATAAATTAATAATAATAATAATAATAATAATAATAATAATAATAATAGCATATTAAAATTGACATTACACAACATGAAAATAATACCATAGCAGCATTCACAATATATTAAAAGTTCTCTCGTTTGTACTTTCGTATGGTACACAAAGTGAGCTGCTACTTCACGAGAGAACTAAGAGGATAAGTATCATTATGTTGATAATGCATATGTATAGCATATGGTTTCTAAAGAGACGTCTTCCAATGTAAGATTTCAAAAAGTGGATGTTAGGTCTACTTATCGATGGCTGATGTCACCAGACCTGACATGTTCTACCCCTCTCCCCATACGTCTTGTCACAGAGAAACCTCCCCTCTCCTTAGTACAGGTAACACTATTTGTATTAAGACATAAATAATTTACAATCCTGAGTCACAATATGATATAAGAATTTTTACAAACAAATAAAAAAACTAATGATAATTGGACTCATGTTCATATGACTTTTTGTTCAAAATGACCTATGGAACTGATTCCTAAGGTGTGGATCATACTTTGTCAGTCATCCTGTATATGCCAAGTAGTTCACTATTATAACCACCAGAACATACTACTGCAAAATATATTTAATAAAAAGATATAGATAAATAAAATATCTGCATTTAGGCCATAAAATTAAAATCTACAATAAACAATCTGAAATATTTCATAAAAACAGTATCAATTAATATGTTTGTACTCTTAATATTTACGGACACAATACCTAGTTAATCAATTATGAAAGATGTACCAAAAGTCATGAGCATATTGATAGGATAATCAAATACTGGGGGAAATGTTGAAAAGGAATGTGCTTTTGCCTTTTTCCAATAGGATTCTGTGATAGCACATACAACCTGCTACCACTATTTTAAAGACAAACTTTACAGAGTGTTCGAAGGCAGAATTAGTGGTAGGAATGTGTAGCTTCTTCAATCCTCTGACCTAACCCCTTGTGACTTTTATCCTTGAAGAACTCTAAGCCATATACCTGGATGAACTGAAAAATAGCATCCAGGAAAAAGTGCCTCCACTTCTCATTGGGAACTACAGCGAATGATGCATCAGTTCCTTCACAGGTTCGACAAATGTTTGGAATAAGAAAGCAAACAGTTCCAATATTTGCATTCTTAAACTGGCGCTGGTCACTATTTGAGCATTTTGCTAAGTATCAAATTCAAATGACAATCACATCAAAATGGAAGGAGCTGCACGTTTGTCCCTCTCTCTAAAGAATTTTCTTCGAAAAATATCTGTGAGACCAGTAGCTCAGTTATAATGGAATAATTACTATCATGTTTTTATAAAGACAATGGACTTCTAATCCTATTTTGGTTTATTATTTCCCTTTAAAAGTTCATAAATCTTTCTTTGAATGCAGGGTCAGGAAACGTAACCTTTTCTAAAATGAAATAAAAACATATACTTTGCAGTACAAAATCCAGTTGAATATAATAGGGCCAAGAAGTATTAAAACAGGTATAGACATTCTTTTCGAAGAAACTATATATTGTGTTATATCAAAAGAAAGCTCCAAGTCTTAAGAAAACATGTGTTGTCACTTGAACTTGGTATTCCATCCCTTTCACATGTTATAACAGGAAAATTCAAGGCTGCACTAGCCTCAGCAAATTGCCGGGTACACAATCACCGAAAAAGACACTGTACATAGCAACCTCTCCCTGGTTAATTCGGATGATAGTTTGTGATGTGTCGAATTACACATACTAAGATGTGTATCGGCAAGCAAGACTACTATGTTGCAGTTTCTCTACAATTTATCTACTAGAAGTAACACACTTCTTACTGAAGAAATATCTTAAGATATCCCTGCTTTCCAACGAATTCACCATGCTAATCGACGCAATTTTTGCTACCTTTCTTGAATTTCATAATTGGACTCACAATAAAACTGTTAGAAAATTCCGCATGTAATAAAATGCAGCCCATTGGACATCACTAGTATCGAAGTAGTGGTCTTGAATCTCTTGCTTCATGAAATGAAACAACAGTTGTTAATCCAAAACTACCATATCTACTACAGTGAACAGATCAAAGGATCTCATCTATTTCTCATTATCCTTTCCAGGCAGTATGCAGTGAAAATTAGAGTACTGACTTGTTGGAGAACAATTCTAATCTTTCCTCAGACTTCCCAAGCAATGTTATGATTATACAATAGCGACTGTCAAAAAGGTACGTCATTTGCTGCAAGAAGGAATGAAAAAAATCGTCCTCTAATAGGAAAACAAATGGTCTCCTTTGGCACATCTTTACACAGTGAGAACCAAGAAGAATAGATGAAAGCCTCTGTCCTATCCATATACAGTCAACATCCGGTACACTCGAATTGCCATCCGATTTATTTCATAAAGCTTCAAACGCGAGATGACTAATTAGATACCAATATAGATGTCCACTAGGCTGCACATCATTGCATACAAGATGCGAGGGAATTTTTATCTCTAGATAAAGATAACAAATGTGTTCATTATGTTACCATAAAAAACTAGAGAAATGCAAAACAATTGTCATAATAAGTATGTTCCTATGGATCTTCTCTTTGATTCTGATATTAATATGCTCATGAATTCTGGTACGAATCTTGTACCAAAATGTTTCCAACTTCAGAATAATTGTTATTGATGCACATGACGAAATCATTTTTATACAGTACGGCATTGAAGGCATGCAATGCTCAAAACGACATAAAGAAAATAACCTGAAATTGACATTACGCCAACAGGTCACGCACAGGAGTGCTACCGACTACAGTACGTATGTATCCTACATGCAATACACACCTACGAGCCTCTTCGTACTTAATCTGCTGCCGCAGAAACACAGCATTCTTCAGCAGCTCCTGAATGTTGGTAAGACTCTCCTCTGCTCCCTCCATTGATTTCACTGCCCTGCAACATAATACATTCCGTGTAAACACCAGGATTGCCAAGTATCTCGATTTAGGTGGGATTCTCCAGATTTCTATGGTGAAATCCCAGTTAAAGCCAATCGGGATTGGGAAAAATCCCGATTTTAAGATATTTGAGCATATTTCAACAAATTAGCCTGTAGCTTCAATTCTCCAATATTTCGATTTATACACTGACTCAAGTGACAAAGTGATGGCCATACGGCAATGCTACTCTCAGGATGACACTTCTCTGAGCCGTAGTGTGGTTAATCTGTTTCAGTACCTAGTCGCTGCTCTCACAGTTAGTAAACAGTGTGTATTTTAAGTCAGTGACAAAACAAAAAGTAGCACTTTTGATAAAGTATTTTATACACTGAAAGAAATTATAATGTATTACCTGCATTTTATAGTTTAGTAAAGTATTTTTAAACATGAACTCATCATTAGATTGTGAAACTACTGCAGTATCAGTTCCGGAAAAGAAACAAAAGTTCCAAAGTAAATTTAATAGTTCAAGGTTAAAACATATTCATGGTCAATAATAGGGGAAAAAAAAAATGATTATAGTGCTCACAGTCCAGCACCAGTTGCATTTATAGTTGCTGAGTTATAAAAATTTGAATTTTACTAAATTTCTGCTAATGACAGGTGTACTCCCCCACTAAGACATTCAACTAAAATTAAAGAAAAAAAATAACAACATTCTTTCATTTTAGAAGAGAAAATATTGTTATTTTCGGGAAAAAGAAAAAAAACTGCATTCCTGAAACCAAATACAAAGGTGGATCTATACATAAGATAACAAGACTTCTTATGTGTGCAATATTCCTTATTTCATTCAAATCCCTCTCGCCAGGTCAGTTCAAGTAGACCATACTTCATATCAGTCATATCGTCCCAGGGCTGGCCGAAACATGTTAAAACATTGAAGTGCGTAGTGTGATCAGATCTCTGCGTCTAAACGTCACATCACTAGCCTTTAATAACAGCAAGACAGAAATGATCCATCTGGCCAAGTATGTCCATCACACATGACAATATGTGCCACACTGAAGGTCTGATTCAGGAGAACAGACAGAAACTTGGACATTACGACGAAGTGAAGAGAAATGACTATAAGTATTTGACATGTGGAAATGCAGAAAAATGGAGCGCTGAAATAGACAGAATAAGAAATAAAGCTATGTTAGAAAGAGTGGGTGATGAAAGAATAATGCTGAAGTTGATCAGAAGAGAAAAAGAAATTGGTTGAGTCACTAGCTAAATAAGAAAGTATATGTCACCTTCATGACATCCATTTCTTAGATTTCTTACATAACTTAAAACAAAAATTACTTTTAGCAGAATGGAAGAGTGCAGATTTTATCTTTTACAAAGAAGCGACAATAAACTCATCCAGTAAAATGATTAGAGATTTTAGGATTAAAATTCCTACAATACATCTCCCAATTCAGCAGCACTTGGTATTATGCTTCAAGTGTTGTTTAGTTGGGCAAATCGCAATATAGCGAACGTAGAAGCTCCGCCCACGACCCCTTCCACTTTTCCCCTACTAGCTCAATAGACACCTACGTGATAGGCGAGTGTTGTGTCGAATGCACATTTCATGTGGGTGGGGATAATTTCCCCTACTGGCATTCGGTATATTGTGATTTATCGGTTTAGTCAACTGTCAGAAGACAGGTCTGAACCTCACAAGTGATACCAAGAAGGCACCACTTATGAGGCAACCAGGCCAGGAGATAATGGGGTAGGGTGGCCAGTTCCTTTCCCTCTCCATTGCATATATCGCTGACTAGTCAGATTTCAGATGCATACAAACAATTGTTTTTCCTCTGACACATATCGTCAAGTGAGATGTACTGGCTGATAATAAATGTACATATCAGCCAGAACCTCAATCAGAGGGTGATACAAAATGTGTAAGTCTCAGAGCATGACCATGCACACGGAACTGTACCTACCCAACTGCATATTCCACATCATAACAGCGACCTTGCAATTCGTGGTGCAGCTTTGTCACTTCCACTCTTTTCTCTACCATAGGAGGTAGCGCCTTGCGCACATGCTCTTGCAGACGGTAGAATGCGAGGGATGGCTCGTTGGCCACAATATGCATGTTTTCAGATATTCTTTCAGTAGCTGAAAAAGTAAAAAGGCTATCAAACATGCTAAGTTAATCTCGCGCTTAAAATAATAGCATGAATTCAAGAATACCACTATCTTGCAGTGAGAAATTGCATTAACAAGAGAATGTGGCAAAAATTTTAATAATATCAAACAACAAAACAGCAATGGGGACACCCAGTTGCAACCTTTGTAGTAAAACTGTTGATCACGAATATTAGTTTGCACTGCATTTAAAACAGTTATTGTTTATTTCCCATTATTATTGAATAAAAATTAAAGAGACATAAATTCCGCGGTGCGACAGCCCATTAAGAGCCTGGGATGACCAACCGGCTGCTGAACTCATGTTCACGTTTCAGACTTTCAGCAGAGGTGAACGATCATTCAACTCGAACTGCGGTATCGTGTGGTTAGCACGATGATCCCCTCCCCTTAGTCGTTATAGCTGACTTTTTAACCGGATTTCGCTATCTTTCGTAGCTCCCTATAAGCATCAAGAAGTTGGATGGGCACCGGTCCCATACACTGGCCGAAATTTCATGAGAAATTTCCTTCCCCATGAGACTCGAACCAACGCGCATTCCGTACTAGTTCTAGACAAGATGCCCTACATCACGACGTCACGGCGCGGGACTTATTATTGATATATGATGTTATAATTACTAAAGAACAGACCTATCATATCAAACAGTAAGCCCCATGAATAAGAAAGTTATGTTGGGACAGTGTGATAATGACATTGATTCAAAACATTTTCTTTAGCAAGGATAACTTAAGTAGGCCTACTTACAATTTGTAACTCACAGTACTGTTACCCGTTTTAGTTTACACAATGTTCTTCATAGGTCATTACCAACAATTCAATAAATGATCAGCTGCATTACGTATCAGTAATACATGGTCAACACACCTTTCTTAACTTTCACCTCCAATTCGGGATCTGATGCTAGATGCATCGACATGATTGTGAAAATGTTTACTTCTGTAAATAGCCAACGAAACACAATAGCAAATGTATCATATTAAGTCACTTTGTACACTCATAGTCATTTTCCTTTTAATCACGTTGATGAATTATGTTAAAAGTATTGATTCTTTAGCTAATCAAAATCTATTGCCATTCGGACCTCTACCCCTTCGGACAACATAGGTATATTCTGCGTATGTCGTACGATCTGTAGCAGACAACTTCGACCAACTGTCAGTGTCTTGTGTCAGTGCTACCACGTCTACAGCATTAAGAAATTTTACAGTTAACCTTTACATATTGGCAACATTGTATAGGAACCGGAATACGATAATAATGAGAGGAGCTTGTGTCTCTATTCGTTCATTCACCAGATGAGTTGGCACGGAGTTGGAAGTGTTTGTAGGTTAACAGGTGATAAGATACAGTTGAATCGTAAAGGTTAGACGTACACATGTGCATAGCACATTGAGGACTTCGTATTGAACACCATAGTTCGGAATTTACAACAGCACGATGAAGTTTCAAAGTTTGGTGGTTTTAGTTGTGGCCTTAGCGGCTTCTGTGAATGGAAATGAGGAAGAAGAAACAGGTGCTAGATTACTTATATCGAAACAAATTCTGAACAAATATCTGGTAGAAGACATGGATATAGTCGTCAAGGTTTGTAGCAGTTACACTTCATACTAATTATTTAGAAGGTATTTATATTTGTACAAATAATTGTGTTTATCTTTACAGTATACACTCTATAATGTTGGTTCAAGTGCTGCCCTTAGTGTGCAGCTGAGTGACAACAGCTTTCACCCAGAAGCTTTTACCGTAGTGGGCGGACAGCTTAATATCAAGCTTGACCGCATTGCTCCAGGAACCAACGTTTCTCATGTAGTAGTGGTCAGACCCAGAAAGTACGGTTACTTCAACTTCACAGCAGCAGAAGTTAACTACAGACCTACGGAAGATTCGTCTGAGGTAAGTTGTTAGCTGAAGAGTGGATGAAACTTTTGTAGGCTAAAATTACATAGCTACCCCAAAGGCCATGATTTGATAAAGATTTCCCATCTTGTCATAAACATAATTTCATTATTCAATTAACCTTTGCGTGTAACGTCATGTCTTTTATTCAACAATAAAATTAACAGTGTCAGACACAGAATTCCAGTTTTCACTTTGTTTAATAGAAAAGATTAATAGTCAAGACTATAATAAACATAGGATGAACCTTGTCTACTGCACGTTTAGGACTTTAAGTCTCTGCTAATATTGTTACTTCTGTAGTCGCTGTTATTCTCATTGTTGTTCTTAGCCACTGGCATAGCTCGGACAATAGTGTGTTTGCCTGGTGATCCAGAGTTGCTCTCGGGCATGGGCTCGATTTCTGTTTGGGCTGATTACCTGGTTGGGTTTTTCCGAGGTTTTCCCCAACCATAAGGCGGATGTAGGATAACCTATAGCGAATCCTCGGCCTCGTCTCACCAAATACAATCTCACTATCGTCAGTTCCATCGCAATAAATAACCCAGTAGTTGTTACAGCGTTCTTAAATAACCAAATAAAAAAAAATTGTTCTCATGTCTTTTCCTTGTGTTTGCAGAACGTTAGAAATGAAAAGCATGAATAAATGTAGCCATTAAAAAAATTACCTGGCAGTTAGAAGCCTAATAGAAATTACTAAATTATTTTTTGTTCACACAGTTACAGGTGGCTGTGACCAGTGAGCCAGGTGAGGGACTGATAATAGCATTCCGAGATTACGACAAGAAGTTCTCTCCACATGTGGTGAGTCTCAGGCCCTAAACTTTCCACTCGTAAATTACTATTATGTATACAGTAGTCTATATGGAATAATCTTATACGAATTGTCAAGTTACAAGCGTAGCTGTGTATGTTTCAAATGCTTTCCTTATCCTTATTGGAGTTTCCTTGCTAGTTCATTTTTGGGATTTCCCGACTTGACATTAGATGAATAAACATCCTCGCTCTAAGTGGGATTAGAGCCTACAATAATTGCCTAAGTGCTATGTTACAGCTGATGCCCTAAATATCAGTAGTGTATACTGCAGCCTGTATAAGCATATTAATTTCAGAAAGTTATTTAAGAATTGTAAATCTTGAGTTGGTATGTATTGAAAAATCTGTACTTGAAATAGTTTCAAACATCATAACCTCAATTTACAAAGAAAGACCTATGGATGTGGAGGGTATGACAAATGCACGCACACTTTCAATCATACTAGGCTATTGCTACATCCAAATGTTGAGTGGCAACCCAGCTAGCAAAGTACTATTGGGATGCTAGATGGAAAAAGAAAGAAATCCAAAATTTAAAGCTTTAGCAAACAAAAACAGTTTTGAGTTGCGAATAATGGCTGGTAAATCTTAGCCTGGATAGTGTTCTTTCAAGTGCAGTAGACCAACAGCAAGTCAAAATCCATAATTGATGATGTAATGGAGTTTCATAAATCAGTGACTAAAATTTTCGATGTAGATTTTTGTCAAGTAAATCAGCTATTACAATGTAATAATACAGTGTTATTCAGACCTATTCAAGTAACTTAGCAGCAATGTTTATTTTTCAGCTGGATTGGGGAGCATTTGCAGTCATGACACTGCCATCACTGGCCATTCCTTTCCTGCTATGGTACTCCAGCAAGTCCAAATACGAAAAACTGAGCAAGGCGCACAGTGGGAAGAAGGAAAGGGGAGGCTCCAAGGAATGAATGACTTTGTATACTGTATGACTGAAGATACGTATTTAATAAAAACAATGTTGACCTTACAAAAAATATTTCTTTTACATCAATATATACACATCTAAAACTTTAACAAATGCATAATCTTTAACAACACACAAAAAGTATAAAATCCACCATACCATACACCCATCCAACACCCAGCTGAAGAGAATTAGAGGACCTTAAGTGTTGACATCTTCACAGTTTCGATTCTTCTTTTAGTAGCTGAGATAGTTTTTGTGTGAGCATGATATTGCCTGCCACTTTCAACTTGCCCTGAATGAAAGCAGTCTGGGGATTCAGTTTTCCAGATGCCTACACAGACGAATAATGCAATACATTAAATAAATACTATTGTTACTGCATCATAGAATCTTACAAATTCTAAACATTTCAAAAGATCTTCACGCAATATTAACAATGTGACTGCAATATATATGATACAGAAACAAAATTAGACAGTTGTATGTGCATGTATTTCGTGAACTGTCACCATTTATTTTCCTTACCATTTCCTGTCAAATGTCAAGACAATAGGAGTTATCCAATTATATCACAAATATTAAGACATTATAAACATTTCCCGTTTTCTATGACACTGGGTAAAAATAATAAGGGAGTCTAGGTGGGATTCTGGAGATCCACATGGGGCAGAGACTACAGCATGCAGTGAACATCAGTAGTCAAAGACCATTCTCGAAGTTGCACTGCTTCTGCTCATGGTAACTGCACATTTTTCTTTGTAGTAATGACGTCATAGTGCTGTAAGTTACTTTTCCTGTGTACTTGAATATCCTTGCCTTTCATATAATCCAAATGAACATAACTGATAATTTATAATAAGTTTCATCAAATGAACTTTTTCACACTGCTGAAAAGTAAACACATTTTACAGTGTTTCGAAGTTTGGATGTATCTTAGTCTTCAGGTAACAATACAGACATGGAAGTGAGAGGCTGATACAGTTCCGGGCGAATAACCAATAATGAAATACAGAGGCTGTAGAATTGTAAAAAAAATAGCAACTATGCTACCATATAGCAGACTGAGGAAGAATTGGACCACATTTTGCAGAAAGAAACCAGCCCACATTATACCTAAACTGAGAAAAATGCACTTTAAAGTTAAACATGAGTGATATATTTATTTATGAATGTAACTACATACTACTTTAACCAGAAACGTATTATATGAAGTATCTTCGTTCAAAATATGGATCCTTGGAATTATTTAATTAGAGACATTAAATTTGTTTGTGGGTTGGTTCCTTTCTGCATAATGTGGTCCAATTAACAGAAGACAGGTTATTGACAAGTTTTTTCGTTAAGTTTAGCAACTTCGTTTCTGATGATAGTGACCAATATTGGGAATGTTTAGGTCGAGCGGGATGATCTGAGCAGACCACATGTTCAGCTTCTGATGGTTTTCTATCGAGTATGAGATTATTTTATTTGAAAGATGGAAATGTTTGGCCAGTTTGTCCAGCTTTACACATGTATTGTGCTACTTTGAACTTATGAAGAAGGCACAGTTTTACTATTTTTTGCTGTTTTAGTGTTACTGTGAGTAGTCTGCTCAGTGAAAACTGTTTTTCGCCTGAAAATGAATGCAAATCCAACCTTCGAAACATCATCCCATTATCTCCTGGCCTAGTTGCATCATGAGTGATGCCTTGTTGGTGTCACTTGTGGGGTCCAGACCTGTCTTCGGGACAGTTGACTAAACAACAATGAAAATGTTGAAGGGACCCCCATATATAAAAATTCCTTCTCCTACTCGTAAAATTGATGATGCCTAACTATTTAACACTACACTTTTATAGAAAGGATTCTCACGCCATTGAATTATAATTCTCTAACTAGATGTCTTTTTTGTGATATTTCACAGCTGCACTATAAAATATTTATAAATTTACAACACACAAATTACGCACATAGCAGTATCACAATAACAACACAGCAAAGCTCTGGATAGCAGCTGTTAAAAGATGCTATATTCTGATTCGTTCAGAAAGCTACTGCATAGCTTTCTTCAACTTTCATGGGAAGGGTTTTCAACAAAAATAACTGTTGAGTGCAAGGTTATAATGGCCTGGATATAGAACTGAATAGCAGTCTGTGTATTAAAATGTAATGAACACTGTGAATATCTATAATCATTTTGATAGCTCCAAGAAAGTGTGCAAATTGTAGTTAATCGTGATACATAGGAAACGATACGTCAGCCAGCAATTGCAATCATGTGTAAAACTAGAAACAAACTCTTCTAAATCAAAATTTCTTCATTTTGCTCTCAACAGTACTTTTTTTTTTTATCACAATTTTCGTTTCTTAAATTTGAACGATTCACAAAGAATGGATTTTTTTCATTCCATTTGTTTTACTATAGTCTCATCGCTCTTATTTCCGACAGCCAATCACGTTGCAGGTCGGATACATTTAAACGTGTGCGTCTTGTGATTCGCTGCTGATAATGTTATGCACTTCCTAAGGCTCGATAAATACTTAATATAATCGCCCGCCATTTTGGCTCTTTCGTTGGCGTTCACAAAAGGCACACGAGGACGTTCTTTGTCGCTCAATTACAGTGTGTTTGATTTATTATCATAGGAGCTATGACATGATAATGTTTAACAGTGCGGCAAATAGATTCGTCCGGTAGCTTGGTAACGAAAGAACAAAAATGGCGAATATTACCTACCTAGACTTTATAAAGCCTTCACTTCCTAAGGCGTAAGTAAAGAGGAGGAGTCATGCCGGAAATAACAGCAACGCGACTATAATTTTCGCATTTAATGACCTTAACAAAAATTACTGTGCTATCAAACGTACCTATGTCAGTTTTACAATATGTTATGCTATTAGAAGCATGACTAGCCATCATGTTACACGCGTAGTTTCCAATGAAAGGATGTTCCTAATAAATAGCCTATCTAACTTTGGTTGAGAAGCTATTAAGGAAACATACAGACTCGACTGTAATCTCAAGAACCACACCTCTTTATTTTTGGAAGGAAGATTAGTGCAAAATGAGAACTTACAATGCTTGCCATATCTCCATCAGCAAGGGTAAGTGTGCAGTCAGGCTTGCCAGATTTTGGAGTTCCCTGATATACATCAGCTTTCTTCAGATCCACAGCTGTCAACAAAGATAATATGCATTACTACTATTTCACTTACACTAGAAATAGTTCTTGGAAATAATAAATGCTATGACACATAGCCATAGGAAAGCAATAATGGTTTTATTCAAATTCAAAATGCTCTTCAGTTCAAAACTTCAAAAACATATGAATTAATATAGAGAAACAATTTTAACAAACTTATTTAAAATAATATTTATAAAGAAGAAAATCGGCAATATGTCGTAAAACAGTAAACTATCACATCTGCAACTGTGCATTTAAATTTAGCTTCACACTAACAAGAGAATTATCTATAAGCCTATGTCGAAACCTCCCCTCAGAATATGCACACCATCAGATCTCCATAGCACACACAAATATAAAAAAACTAGCTGTGAATACTAACTGTATGGGTACAAAAACTTAACTCGGAATGTTGCATTAAAAAGCTACAGCGCATATTTGAAGAGAGTAGTTCAGTTGCCATCCAAAGTGAATACATATAGGCTACTGTCACATGAGATCAGATGATGCACCTAATATCCAGCACCTGCAGAGTAAGCACTATCTACTCAAGGTCATAATCTTTTATTCAAGTTTTAATTTCATAATTAATCGACGGGAGATTTCGATTTGAGCTTACTCATTAACACTTCCTTCATAAGTGAATTTTCACATTTTAATTTAAAATTCTCAACAATTTCATAACCATGGTGCTGGTCAATTTATAGATTTTATAGTTAAAATAATTTTCTTGCAAGTTAAATTTAAAACACCTGAACTCCAGCCCTACTTATGCAGAAACAAAAATTGCTACTGATAACATACGGTGTGTGAGAGTGTTCAGCATGTGATTCTCCAGTCTGGCTATTATCCCAGTGGGGTTTACTTATGGCTCATAACACTATGGAAATATTGTCTTCTCTCATTTAAACATGTCGCCAGCATGGAACAGAATGAATGGAAAGGTAACACACAGCCAGTCTAGGGAGACTGTTCGTAATATGTCTATGTTTATGAACTTTAAAACTAACAAGTCTTGACATTTAAGAAAACACTCAGAAAGTAACAGTGGTCACTGGAGTCAGTTTCTTCTTTGTTACACCTACAATCTTAAAAATCTTGTAGAAAATAAATAAAATTTGACACTATTTGTGTTTAGGGCCTAATAAGAAATCGCAGCTTTTACAATAAGAGTTACCGAAGTTTTGGAAATAATAGTGATGAGGCTTGTATAAAATTAGTAAAATGAACATAGATATTTGAAATATATCTTTTCATTCTATCTCACTTTTATGAATACCTGAAATAAAAACTTCAAAAAACACCAGGATACATTGTTGCTGGCAATTCTGAACCTGGAGATAGTAGGGCCTACGAAGGTAAGTTTTTACTGCTATGGTACTTAATGCAGGTATGCTTTCTGGAAAACACAGCTTATGTATATGAATTAACTCTGTATTCCTCTGGAAGGTACAGACTTATTTACGAGATGCACCTCCCTTCTCCGCATATTTATAACTAATATACCGGTACGGTAATACGCGAAAGTCCAGTATACAATGCTAGAAAACAGACCATTTCCCTAGAGATAATCGACTTGGTCTTCTCGTATGTTATGTTGGTAATTAGTAGGGGAAGGAGAGAGATACAGAGTCTTTGTTGTACCGTAGTTCTTCTGGAGAATTACGAACATAGGAACTGAACCTTTCAGTAATACAGGGGCTGACAAGAATAGTAACATAATAAAGTTATTATACTTGTCAATTCGTGATATTACCCTAGATGATCTAGGATATTACTGAGGAATTTGAATCTCAATATATATTAAAATGTGGGCAGCCCAAAATTCCAACAATAAATGGGTACTCTTTAACTACTTTTTACTCTGAAGAATAGGCTCAAGTAGGTGTATCACTTTTTTAAGAGAAAAAAAAAAACTCCCCCCCCCCCCCCCCCGCAACATATTGGACACCACCTACGTTTTAAATCTCGTGCCTGAATTCTCATCCAGAAGTTGACCAATTTACTCTTGAGAATTATGAAAGTGGAGATTACAATATATCAATAAAATCAACGTTTTGTGTGATATTGTGATATATTAACCTAATTAAAAGCCAATGTAAGTAAATATCACGTTTGTCTCTTAGTAACACATAACCCCAAAAGGAACAGTGAAACAATCTTAACAATACGTACTCCAGGTAGCAACTTGGCTTCCACCCTTGGTTATATTATACTGGAAAACGCCGTTTATCTTCTTAACTTTGTCTGGATTGGCTGCAACCCGTTTCTTCATCATCTCAAAGACGCTGTCTGACTCCAGCTGTGAGGCTGATGTTACCTGCAATAGTGAATAATTATCAGAACTACGTCTAAAATAAGGAATTGTAAAGTGTGAGATTATCTAATTACCTTACTAATCTAAGAAATATGTGAAACATCCAGTGTAAAAAATAGGTTTCAAATTATCTACCGGTACCCAAAGGATAATCATGTGTGATAATGGATTTATAGGTTATCTTTTTTACACTGTCATCCGTTGGCAATTAGTATGTTATTCAGAATATTATATGATGTAATTTCATTAATTTAAATTCAATTTTCTTTCTTCTTTTTAATTACTTCACCCGGAATATTTTAATGTTATATGTGACTTAACCTAAGTTTCGTGATCGTTATACTTGCCTTGGTTGAAACCATCTTGTCAGTAATGGCAGCAACGCGTGTCTGAATGTGGTCTGAATCGGTTTGAATGAATGACTCGCAACTTTCTACCTTATGCCTTATGAATGATTGAACTTTGTTCGTAACCTTGGACAACTGATCGTATCATCAGGTGTCTGAAAGTACCCTGTCATGATACATAACAATTTCTTAGATATCTACACAAGGTAAAGATTTACATATAGGCCTACGGTAGCTATATTGGGTAAAAGTATCCAAAATTGGGCCGAGAAAATGAAGTAACTGATTTTGTCCTTTCGACTAAAAATAATTATAAACATGCATAAATTCAATTCCTCCCTGAAGCTCAAACCTCAACCACTCACTTCGAGATTTCAGGTCATCTGAACCTACGTCTTTGATCTGAAGTCTGAACTATCTTTAATTCTAGCTTATTGATAATTTTAACTTCAAAAACAAAACTATTAAAATTTATCAATCCGATTGAGTTTGTTTAGTCCTACGTATATCAGCCTAAACAAGACTGATTCTCTCATAAGAATCTATGTGACTTTAAAAATTTATGCTTAGTGCTGTTAAGAGAAACGCATATTGAGAAGCTTGAAATAATACACAAAATAAACGAAAAAATTAAGAACGACATAGGCTAATGAACTGAAAATATGAACAAAATGAGCAGTGCATCACTATATACATTTTCGTCCTATAAACACATAATGAAGAAAAACTTAGGAAAGTGTGCAGAACATTGAAGAAATCAAAGCTGCTACATGGAGGACAAAAAAATCAGCATGAAATCGTCACTGCATAGATATTCTGTGATGAATTCAAGAAGTTTCCCAGAGAGAAATTCACCTCTCACACCTAACAATAAATTTATTTCTGAGGTCATTATAATGAACTACACCCAGGCCGTTGTAACTTGGATTTGACAGTTATTTGCATTGGCAACCATTCCTATGAAAAAGCGGCAGCCTCCTGAACTTCAGCATAGAAAAAGTCGGCTCCTGAACCAATCAGAATGTAGGATTTTCTATCAGCTGTTACTGCTGTGTAAAGCCTTGGTTTTTCTGAACCGACGCATGCGAAGGTGCGAGGCCCGAATTATACGAGAGATAGTGAGTGTTTCTATAGCTGCGAAGTGCGCAGTACCTCGGACTGATTTGTCCAGCCGGATTTCTGCGAGGTTTCAGAAAATAGCTTTGGATCTAGAGGGCTGTAAAGAGGAAGTGTAGATTGGATTTTTTTTTGTATTGGTTAATTTTAAATGAATTCACAACATTTTGAAGATTGCTTCTATCTTCTATCTTTCCTTAAATGAGAAAAAACGTAGATGAGAAGGATAGCCTACTCGTTGGGGTCGTTACAAACAGCCATTCCATTCCATTATCAACAATAGATTATATAGAGTGAAAAGATTCAAGAGCAATATGAGGATTTACAAAATATGATACCCAAGGTTGCGGGTTCGATCCCGGGCCAGGTCGATGGCATTTAAGTGTGCTTAAATGTGACAGGCTCATGTCAGTAGATTTACTGGCATGTAAAAGAACTCCTGCGGGACAAAATTCCGGCACATCCGGCGATGCTGATATAACCTCTGCAGTTGCGAGCGTCGTTAAATAAAACATAATATTTCTACAAAATATGAAGAAAATAATAAAGTAACTTATCTAGCGAAATAAAACATGTCCAATTTAGATATGTGGGGTAGGGAAAGATGGTCTACTGGACGCAAATAACTGTGCATAAATAACTGTAAAATAATACAAGAAAGCGTAAATCTGCACACATAGACCCTAGTGTAAAAGAAACAGGCACTTGTACTTAGTTTTCTTCTCAGGCTGTTATCTAGCAGTTCAAAAATGAACTATGTGGGAGAGATTCCTAATATTTTATGTCGATAAATTATCTAAGTTCATATACGGATTCAAGGAAAGAATGTGTGACAAAAATTAATAATATATAGCAAAAGAATAAAACAATTAGATTCTCACGTAAGTGGTACAGCTCAAATAATGAAAAGTGTCAGAGGAGGAACAATTTTATTGTTGCATTCATCTCAAGTCTGATTAGTTTACTTACTAATTACTTGTATGTGATATATGCAATGGGGAATGGAACTGGCCACCCTACCAATTATCTCCTGGCTCAGTTTCCTCATGAATGATGCCTTATTGGTGCCATTTATCAGATTCCAACCAGTTTTCAGACTGTTGACTAAACATATGTACATACATTAGCTTCCTCTTTCAAAAGTAGCAAATGGGCGGCGAGACCATTGTCAATGTCAATGGGAAAATTAAAGGAGAAACAATTAAAAGGTACACGAAAACTCGTCCTTGCAAGGGAGTTGAGGCTGAGGAAAACTGAATATGTTAGTTGCAAGCCTGTTGGCCACTTTGTCTCCGAGTTTTGCTGTTCCACTGAAGGAACTACAGTGAATTTTGAAGGGAAAATCCGGACACAATCTACGCTCAGCGTCAATTCAGAAAAACCAATGCTTTACTGGCACATGCTTCATTTGTGTGTTAGTGTCGTAAAGTTAGAAATAAATTTGTAGCACTGCTGTGAAATATCGCAAGAGAAAGTGATAATTTATGTAGTGACAATCCTTTGCGTAACTAGTCAGACTTCAGAATTGATGCGAAAGACTCGACAACTTTATGAGCAGGAGAAAGAATATATCCGTATATCAATTCCTGCAGGTGATGTAATAACAGTGGACATCAAACACTTTTGCCCTTTCTAAGAGAACAGTAATAAAGAATGGAGTTAAATAATAATTACCATTTGAATTAACTGTACAGAACAGTAAACTGAGCGTAAGTTAAGTCAGCTGTTTTTTATTGATCATTGTGGCAATGTTGCAGCTCTCGCTACCACCATTACGCAAAGCTGTCAGGTGCAAGGTTGCAATGACCTGGGTATACAGTCAAGCATACATTTTTCCCATAACCATATAAAACGCATTACTATGGTACTTGTAGGAATCAATCAGATCGTATTCCGTATAGAAAATGTATTCAGATCGATTTGAATACTCCATGAAAATGTAGTAAATAATCATTCTGTATACATTGTTCATCATGAAATGCCATTGGGGATAAAAAATTTACAGTGAGTCTCGTCATATTTAAAGACAGATAGCAAAAAATAGAGATAATTTCCGCAACTAATGAAACAAATCAATATTACGTATTATAAAACAAGTATTGCTCAAGGTTCTATTTTAGGGTGATTGCTGTTTTTGGTATACACCAACAACATATTAACTATAAAATAATTCGTCTGAAGAAATTCTCTTTGCAGATAACACTAGCATTATATAGTAAGCAAAGTACTTTGCTTTGAAACTAAACAAAATATAGTACTTAGAAGCCTTATTTCCTAGTTTAAAGCAAATAAACTGTCACTTCATACAGGTAAGTCAAATATTACAATCAAGTTCCTAACATGTTGAGCTCAGATGTTGTGTATAGTAAATGATGGCAACTTTTTGAAACAAACTGAAAGTACAATATTTCTTGGTCTTAAAACTGACAATCACTTGAGCTGGAAGGAAAATAATGAATATATTTTCCAAACTTGGGTCAGCCTGTTATTCTACTAGATCAATGTAATTTTTTTCTGACAGTAATACACTAAAACTAATGTACGGTATTTCATTTTATTTTTATTATGGAATATCATGGTTTAATTTTTTGGGCAGCAAAATCTTTTATGTATACAAGAAAAGTATTCCTTTAATAGTTGCTGCATATAAAACAGATTCTTATAAGGTACCTTTATTTCGAAATTACGAAATATTGACCCTTTCTTGCAAATATGTACACCTGAATTTTGTTTCTGGGTCTGTACATTTCTAATGATGTCGTATGTAGATAATGAAGGAAATATCTCATATCATCAATGCAAGACATAAAAATGACCTTCATAAGCCATCAGTTCCCCTAATGTGTTTCCAGAAGGGTGTATATAATGAATATATTTTAATTTTCTACTCTTAGAAACAAAATATTAACAGACAACAAAAATAAATTCAAATCTGTTCGCAAAAATCAGCTTTGTTCACATGCTTTTACTGTATAGATTAATATTAGTTATTTAGGCAGTAGTCCTTCCCTAGAAACTATATTTCAGTACATATATACCATATATATATATATATATATATATATATATATATATATATATATATATATATATATATATTGTAGGCTATTAAGAAGCTTATTTAAATACATTTACCATATACCTAGGTGTAAGTTCTCATTTGTTATTCTGACTTGTTCTATATTCAGTTGTCCTTGAATACGTATATCTGAATTTATAATGTAATAAATAATCTAATCTTATCTAATAACACATTCGCCTTAGCTCAGACATTCCTTGGTATGTGTAATGCAATGGACGTAGCTAGCTCTTACCTCCCTGCCTTTGGACTATTATTGAATCCATTTAATAGCAGCCACAGAAACTTGAACTATCCGTTACTATATACCAACAGTTTCAGCCTTGCTTCTTCATCGCACAATTTAATACCAGTAAAATAACTTCACACATCTCGCTATGAATGGTTTTCCCTTCTTACGCACACAATTCATTCTAAACTATTAAGCCTACACAGTATAATATTCACTTCTCCAAGTAGTTTACTCTGACTTCCAATAATACAATTAAAATCAAAAGAATGTTACACTTAAAAAATCGCAGCTAACGTGAATTTTTTTTGCACGAGGTTACCTGACAATTCAATAACACACTCTAACTCGAAAGTCAAACTAAATTATACAGACCACAAGAAAAACAGTCGACTATAATATGCATCATAACACTACCTTAGACTTCAATGTTTTCTTGTCAGTGTCACAAAAGAGCAGACACTGAAGGACAGAAAGCATGGAACAATATGATATATAAGCACAAAAAGGGAAGACAGATCAAGATATGTAATAAAAAGAAATTATGTTAAATTTATGATAATGCAATTTATGATGGTCCAATTTTTATCTCATCTGAAAATAAGGGGAAATTCGAAGTAACAATGGCATCCATAAATTATACAATAGACTTCCAATCACAAAACTAGTAAATGCCAAAAGACTACAATGGCTAAGACATAATAGCAGAAGTGTAAAGAAAATATTATTCAATTACTTTCAAACGAAAAGACCCTGGAAAGACCAAGGAGAGATGGAAAGATGAGATCGCAACAGAATGCCTGGAGATGGGGGTTGACAACTGAGAAGATCTAGCAATGGAAACAAATGGGAAACTGAATGAAACAATCATCCTGTTCAGCTCTACCGTAAAAAATCTCGGAGTGCATTTCGAATCTAATCTCAATTGGGATATGCATATTAAATATACATATAAGAAGGCATTCTCTATTCTCCATTCACTAAAAGGATTGTATCATTATCCATCTAAATTAAAACAGATGCTGGTACAGACACTCATTCTACCTCACTTCGATTATTGCGACGTTCTGTTCAGTGATCTCAGGATTGATTCCACTCAGAAACTACAGCGTGTTCATAACGCGTGCGTCCGCTTCATTTGTAATGTTCGATACTACGATCATATCTCACCTTCTTTCGAGAAGTTTTCATGGCTTAGGTTACATGAGAGGAGAAATCTGCACTCACTTCTCTCTTATGGCTGTAAAAGGGTATCTGTCGGATACAGGGGGGGAGAGCCATTAATCCTTCCCATTGATGGCTTTAAGGAACCAACCTGGACAAATACCCAATGTCCCATCCCTACCTTCCCGTGGTGCAGCTGTTAGTAAGCATAATTTTACGAGATGAACTAAAGGGAGGGGCTACTCATCCATTAGCACTGGTCAGCTTGATGAGTTAATGACTGAATTTGGTATAATTTTCCTCTATCCAATACCTAATTCCCTCTTTACCCTTTCCTATCCAGTCCTCTGACTGAACTCTTACTTTCTTCGATCCCGACGGCATTAGAGCATTCGAGGCCTAGAGGTTCATTTCCCTTTCCTTCCTCCTCTTTCTACTTTTCTGTTCCTAGTGCTGACCTGCTATGGCACTAAAATCGTCCTCCAGTGGCTTAAGGAGGGAAAGCTGGTGATCAACAAGATCTCCCAGCTAGGTCCAATGGACCCATCGACCAACAGCAGGTGTGGTCCTCCAGACATTCTGGGGGTTGTGTGTGAATGAAGTAGCCACCAAAACGTTAAAATATGGTGTTCACTTAAATCGGCTACAACTTGCCATTTAACAAGAAATGGATTCGGAACACCTCAAAATCTGTGCTTCATTGGCTGGTCATGATAATATTTTTGAAAAATATTGGAGTGCAAGAGGTCAAATGACTTTATTGTCAAACGCCTGGCATTAGAAAACAACAACAACAACTTTCTCTCTTATATCGAATTATGCACACTTCATCCCCCTATTATTTATTCACTCGTTTTCATATTCTCCCTCGCTATCATAATATTAATACTCGATCACAACGCGATAACACGCTAGAAATTCCACTTCACACATTATCTCTGTATTCCTCATCTTTCACTGTTGCTACCTCTCGTCACTGGAACTCTCTGCTGCCTGAAGTCAAGGGCTGCCGAACAATGAAATCTTTCAAATCCAAGTTAGAAAATTATCTTATGACGAGTTGCCAAACTAACTTACTATTATGACAAATGTTGTATTGCATGTTTCCACGTATTCATATATATTTTTTTTTAATGTTCTAGTGATATTTAACTTATTTTATATTTTTGTTTTCATATTTTCCGATAATGGTATATCTATAATGTGATAAGTTGAGCTATATATAATCATAATTTTCCTTACTGTGTGTACTTAAAAATATTGTATTCATTGTATGCTTTGTACTGCAGTATTTTATTATTACTATTCTTATTTTTATAATAATAATAATAATAATAATAATAATAATAATTATTATTATTATTATTATCATCAATAATTGTCTTATTTTTTTATACTTTATACTTTGTATGTCCCATTTATTTTGACCTGCTGTTCACATTTTATTATGCTTTTTTCTTTCTTTCTGTATCTTATATATTATGTCTGATTTCTACTTACTTGTTGTTTACATTTTATTATTATTATCTTATTCAGTTTTGTGTGTAAAATTGTAGTGTACTTTGTAAATTTGTAGTGTTTTTTGTAACGCAGTTGAGTGTTAGAGAAGGCTGTATGGCCTTAACTCTGCCAGGTTAAATAAATCATTATTATTATTATTATTATTATTATTATTATTATATTAAAAGAGTGGAGGCACTTTGCGAAATCTGCACGGAGTTGACTTGCCCCATAATGCCTAACTGATTGATTAATCAATCGACTGATAATGCAAAAATAGTTATCACTGAATTTTACATAACAAAATAAATGAATAGGCATTACTACAGAAAGAGAAATTAGATGAAATAATCATAATATATCATAAGATAGCATTGCGACACACTGCCCTCTTCTTCCAGACCAGGCTCCAACAGATACAATGTGTTTAACATGTTACAGCTACTATGAGTTTACACTAGAAGATAAACCTTCGTTTTCTGGGTTACATTAATGTAAAATAATTTTGTTAATTTTTCTGATGAAATAATTTTTCCTTTCATGTGGACTACACTGTTTCATTTGTCAGTTTATTCTACATAATACCAGAAAATCATGAAGAAAATCGTCTCATCTAATTTGAAGTAAAATGCCACTGAGTGTTGTGGATTTCAAGTATAGATTCATTAATTTATTTACTAAAATTATAGGTAATTCTTCAATGACTTAATACTGAAAAGCTGTACTTCCATGAAAATCTCCAAGTCGATTTTCAGCAATGTCATAAACTAAAGATATGCAAAAGAAAAAAGGAATGGCGAGAGTAAGAAGGAAAAAAAAATTACCTTTGGTGTATATTCTTTCAGCTTAATATAATGTTCTACTTGAAGAGAAGCAAATAGAAGCAATTGAAATGTGGATATGGAGAAGAATGAAACATGTGAAGCGGACAGAGAGAATAAGAAATGAAGCTGTGTTGGAAAAAGTGGGTGAAGAAAGAATGATGCTAAACTGATCAGGAAGAGGAAAAGGAATTGGTTGGATTACTGACTGAGAAGAAACTGCCTACTGAAGGATGCACTGAAAGGAATGGTGAACGGGAAAAGAGTTCGGGGCAGAAGAAGATAACAGATGATAGACGACATTAAGATATGGATCATATGAGGAGACAAAGAGGAAGGCAGAAAATAGGAAATATTGGAGGAAGCTGGGTTTGCAGTGAAAGATCTACTCTTGAGTAGAACACTGAATGAATGAATGAATGAATGAATGAATATAATATTAGCTTCATTAAATGTTGTAAACATTTGGCATTTAAAAGGTATAAGATGTATGTTATTATAAACATTTTTCCATTTTCCCTAAATTAAATTTTAACAAAGTAATCATTGAACTCTGAAACCTACTGACAAACAGTTATGAGTAGCTACATTGCTACAAATCTAAATCCGTTATTTTCGACATGAAGTGATAAACTGAGATTAGATAAGAAATAGCGGCAATGTTATGGCATTCAGATCACTTGCAAAATGATCAAATTGAAGTATGACTTTGAATATATTTATTGAATGTAATATAGGCAAATGCAAGAGTGCAACGCATTTTCACAAAAAGCATTTCTTCATATTATTTTCGCATTACACTAAGTACAATATATTAGAAGTTCTGTGATTCTGCAACAATCTACATATATTTTCGATTTCTCTCATATTATTGATTGTTTAATGCTCAAATGTATAAGCGCAAATGTAACACATTTATATTTGTACATGTGTGACTTTTTCAAAATTTTCTCTCTATAGATTATGTAAGACTTAATTTATTCGAGGCCACTGGTGTAGCTTAGATAGTAATATGTTTTCCTGCTGATCCAGAACAGTGCTTGGGCATCAGTTCTATTACTGCTTGGGCTGATTACCTAGTTGGGTTTTTTTCCGAGGTTTTCCCAACTGCCAGATAATCCCTGGTAAATCATTTGCTTTATTTCACCAAATATCACCTCGCTATCACCAATTCTTTTGGCACTAAATAACCTAACAGTTGATACAGCATCATTAGATAACCAAATTAAAATAAAAAAATATATTCGTGATGTTTATGTATATAATCTTCATACATTCATTCTCTTCTTTTCATCTAAAGGCAATGCATTGTCAGTGAAACCATTTCTCTTTTCTTTCAGATACTCTTTTCATTTCTCGATAGTCTTGACATCCTATGATTGCTATTGTATCTTCCAGAATCATCTTTCGAGATCTTTCTCTTGTTCTTCTTCCTCAAAATTATGCCTTCATAAATTATTTTAAGAAAATTATTGTGACGTAATATTGTAATATGATTAAAAAAAAGGCGTCGGTTTGGGTGGTGCAGTCGGTAGAGTGTTGGCCTTCTGTGCCCAAGGTGGCGGGTTCGATCCCTGTCCAGATCGATGGTATTTAAATGTGCTTAAATGCGACAGGCTCGTGTCAGTAGATTTACTGTCAAAAGAACTCCTGCAAGACAAAATTCCAGCACACTGGCAATGCTGATATAAATAAAACATAATTTACAACATGATAAAAAAAAAGGATACCCTTTTATTGTTAATTAAAAAGTTAGCAATCTGTTTTCTTGTATTTCATCTGGTCTGTCCAGCTAAACCTTGTCATTCTCCTCCAAAGCCACATTTCCATTGCATCCAATCTTTTTCACATTTACTCTAACTGCTTTGCTTACATGAAAATCACGTCTAGTGCTTTTTCCTCCCTACTTATCTTACCTTCTCAAACATAAATATCCTACGTTACAATTTTCAGAGAGTCATCCTCAGTGATGAGGTCATTACTATACTTGCTCTTGGACCTAAGAAGTAACCCACAAATGCGAATAACTAAGCATTGCTTGTAATATTGCATGATGCATCCACCACAAACATAATATAAAGTGATTTTTACACTTTCTTTCAGTTTAATTTCACTTTGTTGCTTTGAGAATTTCTTGTGTTTGAAGAACCTGACACTGGTACACGTTGGAAAGTATCGATAATATGTTTATCTGCTTTCGAATAATGTCTTACATTTGCAGCACTAAAATGCTCCCTATGTTTTCCCAATATCCAAATTCTGCATAGAGGGGCTTCAATATATTTCTCATAACCTCTGTAGCTGTGAAACAGTTGACAGGTAAGACGTTCTTCAGGTTTTATAAGCCTGTTACCAACAGGATACTTCTCTGCAAACGATTAGTATTTAGTGTCACAGTGTATGTTTATATTAAAACTCTTGAATTTTGTCAGAGTTTGCTGATAAATCAAACATACTGATAAAGCACCAGGTCAATTAGTTAATGTGAAGCAATACAGATTAGTCTGATCTGATAAAAACTGTCTACTTTCGTAATCCATCTTTATTCTTTTGGTGCCACATATTTTACATTAATCTTTAATGACCACAATCATAAAGTAATTTTTAAAACAAGTTCTCACAAACAACTCATAAATGTTACTTGTGAAATAAATGCTATTTTGATAATAGCTAACAGTAGTGATTGCTGCGTGCATGCATTTTTGTAGAGTCACTGTATGTGGCCATCATTACATGGCTCAGAATGAGCACAGTAAGGTCGAAGATAATAGATGATCATATTTTAAAACAGACTTCAATCATCAATTACCTGCGACATTATGTATCATATGGAAAAGAAGCAGACATACAGAACAAACTGTCAAATTTTCAGTTAATGTGCGAGACTAAAAGAAAACATTAAGGAAAAAAGACTAGGAAAGAGACGTAACTAAAGTTTTATAAAACAATATCGATCCACTCACTGATGTATGGAAGCAAGTGTTGGATTACTACAAAATGATGAAGCAAAGATACAGGTTGTCAAGATGAAGTTTTTAAGACCTGTAAAAAGATGTAAGCACCGAGACAAAATTACCTATAATGATGTAAGATTGGAATTAGTAATAAAATCTCCCAACTCAAGAATAAAAGAATATGTAGAATAAAATGTTTTGAGCAACTGCAGAGGATGGAAAATACCAGATATCCAAACTAATGTGGCAATGTAGACTTAGGCCAGGTGCACACATAATCAGATGTGGCATGGAGCGACACAACATTTTGTTTGATGGTACTTGTCTCCCATTGATTTCTTATGATGTGGTGCACGCAGAATCAGACGCGAGCAGATACAAGAAGACAACATTGGATGACTGCATGAACTTGGTCTGAGTCTGATGCCTGCGCATGCGTCAGTAGCCACAGCCACAATTGTACATTTCAACTATCTACAGATACTATTGTTGTGTAGTGCATATAATTCATAATGGAACTGGATGTGGATAGATTAGTTGTTTTAATATAGGAAAGATACATTCTGTAAAATCTCATTTTGAAAAAATACCACGACAATAATGTGGTTTCTAAAATGTGGGAGGAAATTGCAAATGAGATGAAAGCACCAGGTGAATAATAATTAATAATAATTTGTAGTAGGTCTACTTCTTTGCTCTATGCTATTACGCATTATTGATTTAATATATTTTGTGCGAGATCGTGCGTATTTGCTTGGTTTCCGCACAAAACCAACCCTCGGTAAGTCTAAAATTCCACATTCAATATTCCCAACCGAACACACATAACAATTTCCCTCTTCTTCCGCTTAAGTGACATATTGATTTTACTGCTTTAGGCTTTTAACATATTATTTTTAGAGACGTTCAATATAGTAATAATTATAAATTGGAAACTTACCACTGCAGTTTCACCTAAATTGCACTGTTAATTATTGTTTTTAAATATTTGCAAAAATTAAGTAAACTCTACAACTCCACTAAAGTTACTGCATTTCGTGATGCATGTAACATTAAGGAAGCCATTTGTTTTAAGTTCGCATTTATAGACTGGGGGAAAAAAAAAAAGACAGATGTACAGTATATCATGGCCTGCTGGAGTATAGTAAACACAGAAAACATTTTAAAGCAACAATGTTGAAGATAGATATTTTTGTTTTCCAAAATTGCCGTCATTGAACAGAAACCAAGATGGAGATTTCATTGCAACTAATTAGAAATTCCTCTTTCAGGTATGTAATAAACGATCTTCGCACAAAATAATGTACGATACACGAGCAGTATGTTTTCTTTCAATTCTCGGAAATTAAAAAAGCTCAACTACGTTTCGTTTTTTCAATCTTGTCCTCGAACATGAAAACTTCAACATACCGCTCTTGTAATGCATATTACTATTTCATTATTGTGGCTCATGAAGTATCATAACATACAAAATTACGTTTGTGCACTACATTAATAGTATTTCATTTCAAGATGCTTTCAATTGCATAGATTTTTAGGTTTATTAGGCGTCCTTAAGAAATGATATCCAAATACAAAGAATTTCTGATATAGATAGTCCTCATTCATTGGCACCATTTTCTAGCCTAGGCCAGTTTTCCAAATCCACACAGCCAGCAGATCAGTTGTCGTGAGCAGACAGTGTTAAGCTGTCATGAGGCATTGTGAGACACTATAAAGCAAAATGTCACATCACGAAGAGCTGCGCCACATCTGATTCTGTGTGCATCTGGCCTAAAAGGATGGAGAGACGTAGCAGACCTAGAAAATGGTGGACTATGGAACTAGAACAGGCTTTAAGGCCTATATCGCAAAAATGATGATGACCACGACGACAATGATGCCACCACCAGTGATGACTTATTGTTCAAATGGTGTGAAAAGACAGTCTTTGCAGTCCACATTCAGACCAGAGTCCAGCAATTGATGACCCCTCTCTATAACACTCTCCATACTCCACTGACTTAGCACCTTTTGAGTTATTTCATGTTTCTCCATGTACTTATATAAGATCTTTCCAGTAGGTCTACATGAAATTATCACAGTTACAATTCTTCATTTAATTTTGAAAAATGTTTTTCATATCCATTTCCAGTAAATGTAGGGTCTACCAATGCAAACAGAGTGCATCACAACTAAGGAAAATTACTTTAAGGTGGACGTGCATAAAGTATCACAATTATGTTGTCAATATTGACAACAGCCATGCCTATGAAACTATTATTATAGAGTGGAACCTTGTTCCATAGTTTCTGCTGTTGTATTATTGTCATCTTTTTCGTCTCTTTTTTTTGGGGGGGGGGGTCCAGAAATAGTCCCATTTAAATAAGCTATTTTTTCCTGGATCCATTGTTCCTTGAACTGTTCTTTTATCACATCAATTGTTCATAAAATATGATCCCAACACAATATTTTCAAGCATGGATAGTTTTCTTTTACTTTGAAAAGATGAACTCTTTGCTCTCCATTATTATCTTTCGACTAACTTGAGAAGACTGCAAAATCAGTGAGCTAAAAACTGCTTGATAAGGTGGAAAATTATAAGTATTTCCGGGAAATTTTCATCACTAATAGCATATCCAAGAACAGGTCGTATCAGTGTCTAATATAACAAGATTTTCAGGGACAAAACACGTGTGTAATTTCCCCTTACCACCTAGATTATTCTCGGTATTTTGTAGTCACGTAATCTGGGGGGGGGGGGAAGAGGATTTTCGATTTTTCGCCACTGAGAGGAAGAAAAAAAAAGAAGTAGCATATTACGCGAGTCTTTATCATAGATATTAGGTTATTCAAGAGATGACTACAACTTCTTGAAACTATTTGGTTTTCTACTGTCTTGTTTTCATTTATATATAGTGTGTCTGTATACAGTAAAACTTCTTCTGATGTTCCAGCAGAATGTCTATATTTTCCATATATAGTAAAGTAAGAAACTTAAGTCCAATCACTTGATTGTTACAAAAAAAATACTCGTTCACACTGATTGCCAGACTCAGTGTGAAACTGAACTACCTTCCACAAGGATTGGGTGAATCCACTGTCTTATAATTGAAGCTTTGACCAGCCTCATGGTCTAGTGGTCAAAGCTTCTGGCTATAGTTCATGAGGTCTCGGGTTTGATCCCCGGTTAGAGCACAGGAATTTTTCCTTAAAGGGGATTATTCCTGTGTTCGTCCATGGTCTGGAATTTAGGTTAAGTTTAGATTTAAGACCTCTCCTGGCACCACATTATCATAATCATCCTATCACATCATTGGGGTAATGTAACTCCGCCTTCCAGGCGCCCCAACCTCAGAAGTGGGTTACAACTAAGCCATGACCAGGAGAGAAGACCAGAAATGTCGAAAAGACAACCTGGTGGCATTGGTTTAAAAAAATATTACGCGAGTAGATGTGGTAGATACATACAAATTTTCTGTTATTACAATGCTTTCTTTATATTTTAATTATCATATTATGCAGTTACACTTATAATGAAACTATATTTCTTGTTGTGTAAAAGTATATCGAATGTGCACATGACACCTTGTTGATTATTTAATCTCCCTTATGTTCACAATAAATAGCTGGCAATAATTTTAGATCCAGACTGTAAATCAACACTAGGTTGCTTGTATAGAAAATATTACCGATACCATACAAATAACACTATTTTTTTCTGACGCACCATAAATTACTAATGTAAAATATAGTTAAACTTCATTTATACGTTTTTATGGAGGTCTGAAGAAAATATGTGAGAAAAGCATATAACTGAAATGACATTTAATAACATCTGAAATAATAGCATTTAAAGACTACTGTATATGGGGAGAATAAGTCAAGTCAATTTAGAAAAATTTTCACAACAGAAATTTAGAACTGTTAAGTCACGTTTGAAACTCCAATCTAGAAAATTTTATGATACTACTTATCTTGTTCTTCCAGTGTGATCTTCATTTAATAACATGTGATAAGAGATACAACAATAAGGCAGATAATGAATGTAGAGAAAGATATAATGGAAGTTATAAATGAAAAAAAAGATTACAAAGTTTGGAAATGTTAAAAGGATGGACAATGGAAGAATACCAAAGGAAATCATGCAATGAGAACCAGAAGGAAGGAATACGAAAAGGAAGACTTAATGAAAATTGGATGGACATAATAAGAAGAAATATGCAACTGAAAGGACTGCAAGATCTAGATACATTAGATAGGGAACAAAGGAGGAAAAAAATTAAATGAACAACAAGAGACAGTACAGCACTGTAGGAAGTCCTATAATAGATAGAGATTATTTTACAAAGTGAGTTATTTTGGACTGTTTACTCCTAAGGAATAAACCATGCCCTCAAATTGTGATGATTTTCCATATTGAAGACCTCTCCAGAGTAAGGATATAACTAACAAAACTGTAATTCATGTTTCAGGAGAAAGGAAAATAATTTGAGGGGCATATTTCGTTAGGCCTACATTTACTAGCATAACCATAATAATAAAAGATACAAGTGTATTCTGCTACTGAATGTAATAAATAATTCCTTGTTATAAATGAATGCTTAAAAATTACTTTTTCCATTCAAGTCACACATTTAAATAATTTGATGTTACATCATTTTTCTGGGGAGGTCTTCAATTTGTTCAGTTATATCATGGTCTGTTACAAAATGTTTCACTGTTTCTAAAGCAGTAACAATGTCATTAAAAGACACAAGATTGGTGGAGGAAAACATGGATAGCTTCGATTTTCCACGAACTTCAAAGTGGGCCATATCTTAAAAATGAACACGCACATACTGCATTTTCGTGTTCTTACATTTTCACAGTTGCACATTGTGCAATTCAAATCAAGAAATGGATTCAGAACACCTCAAAATCTGTGCTTCAGTGGCTGATCATGCCAAGATCTTTGAAAAATATTGGAGTGCAAGAGGTCAAATGACTTTATTGTCAAATGTCTGGCATTAGAAAACAACATTTTCACAGTAAACCTAATTTCGAGCAAAATTGATTTATCTCCTGAGTTTATAATACAGTTACACAAGTGTAAAAAACAAACGAAATACGTACAACCGAAATAAATTAACATGGAAAATATAGGAATTTTGCTGGGACTTCAGAAAAACCGCATAAGTGTGAAATATATATAAAGAAGTTTTACTGTATTACTAAGTCGTTGTCGTCACCGTTGTCGTCGTCATCATCATCATCATCCTATCGTGTCCTCCTTTTGGAAGGTCGATTCCAAATATGCCTCCATTCGTCTCTTCTTCCCAAGCTTTTTCCTGTTTATTTCATCCCACTTGTATCCCCATTCTTGTACGTTCTTCTGAATTTGATATATCCATCTTTCACGTGGACTTCTCATTGGTCATCTTCCTTTCACTTTTAAATTTAATATTCTATTTACTGTATTACTAAGTATAGCAGCTAACTGATTATAAAGGTAAAAAAGGTATCCCCGTAACATGCCATGAAGGCACTTGGGGGGCATGGAGGTAGAGCCCCATGCTTTCCATGACCTCGGCACTAGAATGAGGTGGTGTGGTCGGCACCACGCTCTGACCGCCTTTTACCCCCGGGAAAGACCCGGTACTCAATTTTATAGGAGGCTGAGTGAACCTCGGGGCCGTTCTGAAAGTTTGGCAACGAGAAAAAATCCTGTCACCACCTGGGATCGAACCCCGGACCTTTCAGTCCGTAGTCAGCTGCTCTACCAACTGAGCTACCCGGCCGCCCAGCTAACTGATTATATTTAGTAATATTTTATATTAATAGTATGTGGTGTATCAAATTATTGATACGGCATTGCACATAACCAATAACATGCTCCCTGCATAACTGAGTCTGTACGTAGCTCAGCAGAGACCTGAGTTGCCACACTTCAATTTCTCTATAATACAGAATATTTGATGAACGCTGAAGATAAATTATTCTATACTATGTTATGCTACTCTAAACTATACCCATATCTAACATTAACTATGAATTTCCTTACTGTCACTTGGTTCACATCTATCACTAGAACAATGTCTTCTGTACTATACTGTAGTCATGATATGAATTGACCACACATCAACAAAAGTGACATTAACAAAACGTGAGCAAAGCATAGTTCACACCAGTCTACCCTATCATCAATCTGCAGTAGGGAGTGGAATGTAAGATCCATAGTTAAAAAAATTGCTAACTTGAGAACTACAGATATAACGCTATATGGATATGAGATGTTTCTATCTGCTGTATGCACATCGTGACTTAGGTTTAAGAGGTTAAGTATTTTTGTATTATTTTATGTCCTTAGTTTTAATATTTTGCGTAGTATTTAAACATACCTTGGGTGGAGGAGCAGACACCTCGGTCAGATCAACATATGCACCAGAGATCACCACACTACCAGTTTCTTTCACTTTTGTCTGGAAGTGTATGCGTTTTCCCTCTTGCCACATGTCTGTCTGTAGTGTTTCTCCTGGTAACACTGGCTTGCTAAATCGTACCTGAACAACAAAAATCTTTCACTTATTCTTACGAACATTTCAGATACCATAATACTGTCATATTATATTATAATACAGCCAATAGTCTATGAATAAAAATGACAATGAAGACCTATGCTATTTTTTTTTTTAATTTTTGCTATAAGTATAACAAATTAATGTCATAATTTCACACCTCTACTTATAATATGTATGTTCGAGGATATTATAGGTGAAATGAAAAGAAAAAGTGTAAGATATTTCATAATACCAGGATAGTAGAGACTTCCCAAACACACATCTGTTATACACTAAATGAAAATAGGGATCAATGACTCTCCAAAAGCGGACAAGGAGACCAGTTCAATTGGGTCACAGTTTCGCACATGCACTTATGCACGTGCGCGCACACACACACACACACACACACACACACACACACACACACACACATACATACATATTACACAATGTGGGTATAGCAATAGATAACCAATTAAATTACAAAAAAAAAAAAAATAATAATAATAATAAAAAGAGGAAGATTAAGATGGAAAACAATGAAGAAGAGTGAAATGAGAAGAGAAAAAGAAAGAATCAGGGAGCAGAGGAAGATGAGAAGGGAATCATGGAGCAAAAGAAGAAGAGAATCAGGGACCAAAGAAAGATGAGAAGAATAGAAAGGTGAAAACGAAAGTGAAGAAACAGAAGCAACACTTTATTCCTTGAGCAACTTCGCAAGTCGATGCTATCAGTTCAATGCTGTTGCAATTGAAATTCACCAATGTACTGTCACCATGTTATAGTGCTTTTCACGTGACTTAGTCCATACATCTCATCTTCTTTATGGCTACCATATTTTGTCTTGGTGCATGTAATATTTAACTTACCATAACTAACAGAGACTGAGTCTTAACATTACAACTAGACAACGTTGTGTAAGTGCAAATGGCTCATGTTGTTCTGGATGGCTAAAAAGCCATGATCTCCATGAACTAAGTCACATGAAAAGTAGTATAATACATTACAGCCTTCCTTTTACTGTAGTCGACAGATCTACCTCTTAAATGACGTAATAACACTGTTCTGAAATAATTTTATTAAATACTGGCTTTAAAGTTTTATTCACTTTTAACATCACCTTCTATATTGAATTCCTAATAAGAACGAAGAAGACATGCAGAAAATACATTTGCACTCTACATCTTCAATGAATCACATGTAAATATTGATTTTATATATAGGAAAAAAATTATTTATTTACATTACCTTGATTGCCTTGAATTTGGTTGGATCATTTCCTGCGTACTGCTGCAGAACATGACGTGCAGAGAAACCCAGAGAGCACAGACCGTGAAGGATAGGCGTCTTAAATCCACCAAATGACGCCATTGTGGGATCAATGTGTATTGGATTGCGGTCTCCAGACAGTCTGTACAGAGCAGCCTGCAATCAGGGGACAGGAGCAAGCACATAAGCAATCATAATGCCGACCAGGGCTGTGGTGTTGGTACACAAAACCTTCTAATCCTATTTCGACAAATTTGTTATGCATTAATAATCGTCAACTCCAAGTGTAGGCTTTGTGGGTAAGAAAAAGACCTGCCTGCAGTGTGATCAATGAATGATAACAGTAAACCTCAGAAGCCATCAGAGTTCAGTGCCAAAATCCAAAGCAGAGAATACCATTAAAAAGATTATAATGTGCTTAATGAAGGACACAAAATTCTTACAAAACACACAGGACGGGATTCTACTATGGAAACTTAAAGTGTAGATTTTCTGGACTATGAAAACAAATTTTCTGACTATAATCTAACAGAAGATATTAACTGTCTGGTATCGTAAATCCAAGGTGATAATATCACCAAAAGGGACTTCAAATAAGTTTCTGAAACTGATGAAGGTTTAATTAATTTCTCTCTTTTAATGTAGGAAGGTAGTACAATGGACCAAGACTAATCTAAGAGCAAGTGTACATGTACCAATGAAATTAGTGTTGGAGCAGCACTGATATCATTGTTGGCACAGGCACTGGCAAGGGTTGCTGTACACCCACACCGACAAGATTATTGTCACAATTGTGTCGCCGTTTTTTCGCAGAATATGGAAAAGACAAGTGGAAGAAATGTGTTGATCACGTTAAAAATAATGAACAATTTTTTTCTAGTGCTAACGTAATAGACAGTGAAACTGACAGAATAATAATTTCGATAGGTGTTGCTGGGTGTAATTTGTTATAGTGTGTTATAATGTGTCATTTAACTGCATGTCGCAGCACTAGTACAGTTAGTTTATGTATTTGCCACTACCGGATGTAGCATTGCCAGAAACGCCTACAACCTTCTCATTCATTCTGGAAGGTTGAGACAGGAAGTGACGCCAATTTAGATTCGCATCAGTTAGAGAAGAGAGACAACGAAATATGAACATGGACGGGTCGACAAATGTTCCTTACTAAATTATATGGATATACAGTCCGCTGCTTGTATATTTTGGCAATAAATCTTCTAAATTCAGGCAGCCATGGCCCCACAGCAGTAATGCATCAGATGACTTGTCAATCAGTAGCAAGCAACAATGGTTCAGATTAATGGAGGAAGACTCTGCCTCCAGCACAGTGATGAGGTAAATAACCTCCCTCAGCAGAGTTTTGCTAGTTGTTAACCTATAACTGTGCATTCCCATACAGACCCATAAAAATGTTTCTGATAAAATTCATGCGAGAAAAATATCCAGCAGGAAAGAAGCCAGGACACAAAAGGACAGAAAAGACACGTGTTCATTATCTTTGTAGGTCGAGCCATGCTCCAAATTTTGTCAGTTGGAATAACTGATGCCTTATCTTCTGTCGCGGTGCAATACCATGATAAGCAACTGAATCAGCAGCATTATTTCAAAAGAAATGGAAAGAAACTTGAGACTAGTGTGTGTCGCTTCAAACAAACAGAAAAATTTATATGAATGTCACAATTAATCCTTTCCCTTTCAAAAAAAAAAAAAAAAAAAAAAAAAAAAAAAAAAAAAAAAAAGATAATGCATAAATGGGTGAATTTCGCATGTGGAAACTGAAAAATTTAAGGTACAAATGTGAAAACGTAACTGAAAAACATGTCATTGAGACAAAATCTAATGGAGAAGGGTACAGGTCTTAAAAAATTTAGCATATAAAAACGAAAAACATAGAAGTGAATAATGTATAAGTGAGGTTAGGTTACGGTTTTTTTTTAAGGAGTCTTAAAGGCGTCCTGCACGTCAGCTGAGATTCTACTGTACCACCGATATTGGTACCAGCACTGATATCGATTTTATCATTACATGTACGCCTGCCAAGTTACACTGTATTTCTATTTAAACTCTGTCAACAAATCAATAGTAATGCTAACCTGGTCCAGTAATGTCTTCTGCGAGATAGATGCATCAGGCGCTCGCTTTGGTGGCTCAGCAGTTGGTACGTTGTGAGGAGATGTTCGCTTGTTTGTGATGCCCTTCATTCCAACAATAAACGTTGACATCTGGCCATGGGCAATCTGCTCTCCACTCTCATCGAATGTATCCACTGCAAACAGGAAATTCGATTGTTTTGTATAGTTGGTTCATTTCATCAATAAATTAAAAGACTGAAGCTGCCAGAGCTCCTGCTGTTGGCAGTTTTGCCAATGCTACCGAAACTATAGCACGCGCACGCACGCACACGCACACACACACACACACACAAAAAACCTCTGAAGAAGCATACGAGTAATTTTTCTGTGAGCCTGTAGCAGAATTTTGGTGTATCCATTCTTCATACAATACTAGAAATTCTTGAATTCCCTATGATTCCAATGACAGTTCATGAATTCAATTTATATACAATGAAACTTCGATTTTATGTTCTCTAACTTCACTATTACAATGAGCAGAAATACAGCAATGAAGAAGTGGGGGAATTATCTATACCAACAAGAACAAAGGCTGTCTAAGAAATAGCATATGGCACACACGTTAAAAATTATTTTATTTTGCTCGTAGGTTTGCTTCACTTGGTCAGCGACTTTGTTTCATAAAGATCCATACTCACAGAATAAAACATTACTTTTAACATTTGTATCGTAAATAACTATTCTCGATGTTACACTCTTTTAAAATGGTCCACAGAGTAGTGTAAAAAGGGGTTCCACTGTATTCTTAACATGATAAATCTTAGAGGATCATGTTGTTATGGCTACAAAGAATGTGTACCATTTTGAGGTTTTGTTACAGAATTAATGAGAAGCAGAAAGCTCACCATCCAGCAGCACAACAGTCCCAGAGCCCTTGTCCAGCATGTCAACCACCTTGCAGTGCACCTCAAGAACACCTTCCTCCTTCATTGGACGCAACACCTCCAAATACTGCTCCCCATGGAGTACCTAACAGCAAAGAGGATGTGTATTACTACTTCTCCCTTATGACACTCTCCCTCAACATTCAAAGTCTCACTGCACTTATGTTCCTCACAGTGCTTCTGCATTTAAAATAGAAAAGGCACTCATCCACTATGATAAGCTTATAATGTTGCCAAAAACTAAAGTAATTAAAAAAACTCGTCTCAAACTGGTGACAGACAGGACTCGTTTAAAATGTTAAACAACTACAGGGTTGGGCATGAATAATCGGCCCATCTCATCTCACTTGATCAGAACCTAAATTTTCTCCTAAATTAATAAAAATTATATAATTAAAATGAAAATAAATAATGAAAACAATGAAACGTCCGTATCCATCACAACAGATGTTGGGAATGTGCTCCACCAGTATTCAAATATTTTTGTGCGCATCTTATTTTAATTTAGTAGGTTATTTTATGACGCTTTATCAACACTTAGGTTAATTAGCGTCTGAATGAGATGCAGGTGATAATGTCAGTGAAATGAGTCCGGGGTCCAGCACCAAAAGTTACTCACTAATCATCTGACATATAAATCATAAATTCATAACATCCATTTTCCACGCAATTTTGTAATAATATACTTCGCATTTCATACACAACATAAATCGCCATATTGTAAACAGTTAACCTCAAATCAACACTTTAGTCACTATTCCCGACCTTTTCTTCTTTTAACTTGAGTAATTCTTAACCCATAAGTTGACTAATTTTAAGGCTCTTTGTTATTTGTAAAGTTGAAATATTTAATTGATACATAAGTAGGCTTAATTGTAACACCTAATATAGAACGTGTTTACATATTTTAACATGGACTAGGCTAAATTATTAATAGCACATTTCAATATAAATACTATTGTTGGTTAAGAAATTGCGTGTGTTAAATAACATAAATAGTGAAGTTACATCAAGACTGAAATATAAGTGCAGTGAAGTGACGTATCGTGTAGATTAACGTCGACAAGTGTTGTACTGGTATAGTGAAGTGATAAAGTGTAGTGTTGGTCCATTGAAATATTGTAGTGTGGTGATACTTCAAAGTAGAAATAATTTAAAACATAAATAGTGAAGTTTCATCTAGACCGAAATATAAGTGCAGTGACGTGTCGTGTAGTTTCAACGTCGAAAAGTGTGGTATAGTGAAGTGATAAAGTGTAGTGTTGGCCTATTGAAATATTATAGTGTGGTGATACTAAAGGGTGGAAATAACCTAAAACTAATATACGTAAGTACATTAAATTGAAAAGTGAGTGAAATTGAATTTGTAAATAAGGTACAGTATATACATAATGTGTGCTATGGCTGCTCTGTCTGGAAACTGTCGTAGTTGTAGAAGGATTGTAGTGAAAGGATTGGTATGTAACAATTGTAATTTCTGTTTTCATTGGAAATGTATAGATATAGATCCTGATAATTTTGTTGACAAAGGTAGTTGGGAATGTAGTGATTGTATATATGATAGAAAGATGCGCGATCAACTGGAGAGAATCAGAGTCCTAGAATTGGAATTAGATGAGGCAAAGTGTGAAATTAATAAATTGAGAGCTTTGAAGGATAGCATTAGTGTTTCGAATAAAGGGAGATCTCACACTTGGATGAAACCGAAGAATTCCAAATCTAGGAGTAGACGTTTCTCTGCGGATGATGCTGCATCAATCAAACTGACCAACAAATTCAGTGCTCTTCAAGCAATGAATGTTGATCAGGAGAACTCAGACCCAGTATCGACACTAGTAAAGGTAAGTCAGAAAACAGATAAGGTTAATGATTGTAGGAGTAAAGTATTGATTTTAGGAAGCAGCCATGCAAGAGGTATTTCCTCACTTTTGAAGTCGAAACTGGGCGATGAGTTTGAAGTATCTAGTGTATGTAAGCCTAATGCTCCTCTCAAGAATGTTGTTGAGGATATGATGAAATTGAGTTCAGATTTTTCTAAGAGGGATCATGTAGTTATAGTGGGTGGGCCAGGTAATAGTATTGATAACGATTGTAACTATTCTATTGAGAAAGATGTCAACAACATAATTGAGATGAGCAGCCATACCAATGTGGGATTTCTCAGTCTTTTCAGCAGGTACGACAAGCCGTATCTTCGCAGGAGGGTGCGGAGTGTGAATGTGCGGCTTGAGCGGGCTCTGATGAGACCTGGGGCATCACACATTGGTTTGATAGATGTAAGCCCTATAAGAAGGTATGAATATACGTCACATGGCCTGCATCTGAATGGTAGAGGCAAGGAGCACCTTTCGGTTCTTATTGCTAATAGCATCAGAGGCAGCCATGTTAAAAAGCAGAGTTGTAATATTCCTGTGTTAGTTAATGCTAGGGCTTCTCCTTTTTTAGGTTAAACCTCCCACCAGTAAGGTGTTTGAAACAAGTTCAACTAAATTGTAAATGCTCTGATGTTTCTAGTAATGAACACAGTAACTTCACTATTTTTCATCAAAATATTAGGGGATTAAAACAAAAAACTGATGAATTGATCACTTCTTTAGCAACTCAAAAGCATAAACCTCAGATATTATGTATAACTGAACATCATATGAAGCAACAGGAAATACTACAACTGTCTTTACATGGATATGTATTAGGTTCTCATTTCTGTAGAGATGTCTTCCAAAAAGGGGGTGCCTGTATTTTTATCAGAGAGGATCTATTATTTAGTAAAATTGATATATCTGATTTTTGCCTTGAACAAGATATTGAAATCTGTGGAATACAAATTGGTTATGAGATATCAAATTTAATTATCTTATGTGTTTATAGGGCGCCAATGGGAGATTATAAGAAATTTACAACTAAATTAGATTCATTATTGAAAAGACTTTATAAACCACATACCGAATTTGTAATCTGTGGTGACATAAACATAGATTATCTATCAGAAAGCTCACGTAAAAGAAAATTAAACTCACTTCTTGAAACTTATAATCTTAGTCACACAGTAAGTTTTCCAACCAGAACACAAGCTGGAAGTAGTACTGCCATTGATAATATATTTATAGATAAAAGTAGATTGAATTCCTATTCAACAGTACCATTAGTCAATGGCCTGTCTGATCACGATGCACAAATTCTAAGTGTTTTCAATATGAGTGAAAAATTCCAAAGTGTTAATCTAAAAATAAAAAAAAGGATTATAAATGCTGAATCTCTTCATCATTTAAATACATGTCTACAAAATGAATCTTGGGAAAATGTATATAGTACCGATACCATTGATATTAATACTAAATTTAATGCATTTTTCACTACATTTACGAATTATTTCAATGAATGTTTTCCAGTCAAGGTGGTGAAAAAATGTAAAAGTAAAAACATGTGGATAACTCAAGGAATTAAAATATCATGTGCTAGAAAAAGGAATCTATATTTAATGAGTAGGAATAGTGATGATCCTCATGTTCTTAATTACTACAAGAATTACTGTAAAACTTTGACAAAAGTTATAAAAGATGCAAAGAAAATGTATCTGAATGAAAAAATACAAAATTCAGATAATAAGATTAAAACTATTTGGGATATTATTAAAAATGAAACTAATCGATATTCAAAGAGTGAAAATATTACTTGCATTAAAATCAATGATAGTAAAATAGATAATCCAAAATCAATTGCAAATCATTTTAATGACTTCTATATAAATATTATTCAGAACTTAAACATTCAAGATTGTCCAGAAGATGCTGCACTTGGTTACCTAACTGATGCATTTAACACTGAGTTTTTAGGTCTCAAATTTATTCCCACTACCGCAGCAGAAATCATGCATGTGATAAAACAACTAAAAACAAAATATTCCTCTGGATATGATGAAATTCCAAGTAAAGTTCTGAAAGCTTGTTCTGAAATATTATCCCATCCGTTAAGCTATCTATGCAATTTGTCAATGCAATGTGGTATTTTTCCAGAAAGACTCAAATATTCAATAGTAAAACCAATATACAAAAAGGGAGATAAATGTACTATTGCTAATTACAGACCCATATCATTATTAACAACATTTTCAAAAGTGTTTGAGAAAGTTATGTATAATAGATTATATCATTACCTGGAGTCCAACAATATATTAGTTTTAGAACAGTTTGGATTTAGAAAACAAAAATCGACAGAGAATGCTGCTTTTAGTTTCGTGGATGAAATACTAAATTCATTAAATTCGAAACTACATGTTGGTGGGATTTTTTGTGACTTGGCTAAAGCATTTGATTGTGTAGACCATAGTATATTAGTAAAAAAATTGAAGTTTTATGGTATTAAAGATGAGATGTTGGGTTGGTTTACATCGTACTTATCAAATAGAAAACAAAAAGTAGAAATAAATGTACCAAATAGTCATAAAGTTACTTATTCAGAATTTAGAAATATTAAACATGGTGTTCCGCAGGGGTCAATTTTAGGTCCATTGTTGTTTCTAGTTTATATTAATGATTTAGCCTTGACCATAAACAATTTATCTAAAGTAATTTTATTTGCAGATGATACAAGTGTAATTATTTCAAGCAAACAATACGATCATTTTATAAACACTTCTAATACAGTGCTGAATCTAATGAATGAATGGTTCCATGCAAATAAACTAGCACTTAATGTTGATAAAACCAGTGCAGTCAAATTTAGTACACACAATAGTGCTCAGGTTTCCTACAGTATTCGATTAAATGGAACTCATCTCAAAGAATCTATAAGCACAAAGTTTCTTGGTTTAGAATTGGATAATCACTTGAACTGGAAAACGCATATAGAATGTATTACTCGTAAATTGAGCTCTGCCTGTTATGCATTAAGATCCTTATCTACTATTGGTGATATAAACTTACTTAAAATGTCATACTTTGCATATTTTCACTCTGTAATGAAATATGGATTAATATTCTGGGGTAACTCGTCTGAAGCTAAACACGTTTTTGTTTTACAAAAGAAAGCTATAAGAATAATGGCCGGTGTGCATAAAAGGACCTCATGTAAAAATATTTTCCGAAACTTAGAAATCTTGACTTTACCTTGTGAATACATTCTTTCCCTAATGATGCTGTATATTAAGAACCAAGATAAATTCAGTACTAATCAAGACATTCATCATTTTAATACAAGACATAAATCAGATCTTCATCTACCCTCTGTTAGTCTAAGCTGTTTTAAAAAAGGAGTTCGCTATTCATGTATAACAGTCTTCAATGCACTGCCTAATAATCTTAAAGATTTGAAGAACAACGAGAAAAGGTTCAGAAAAGAATTAACCAAATTTCTACATACTCATACCTTCTACACAATTGATGAATTGTTTATGCTTGTGAATTGAATTATTCTACTTAAATGACATGTACAATTTTATATAGCTCAACTAAAATATGTTTTTATATTGACTTAATCTGTTTACTATGTATTGTATTTTTTGTTTAGCATAACTGATGAATTGTATGTACTGTATACGTCAACTGATGAATTGTTTAAGCTTATAAATTGAATTAATCTACTTCATATGAATTGTATAGCTTAACGAAAATAAGTTTGTAAATTGAACTAATTTGATTGTATATGTTTGTATAGTTTGGCTGATGAATTGTATATGTTCTTAAAATGATTACTAGTCTGTGTAGCTCTACTGATGAATTGTATATAGACCTACTGTAAATTGAATGGTAATATGTATAGCTCAACTGATGAATTGTTTATGATTATAAATTGAATTAATCTACTTGATATTAATTACACAAATTTGTATAGCTTAATGAAAGTATGCTACTTTGTATTGTATATATTTGTATAGTTTTGGCCGATGAATTGTATATGCTTTAAATTGAATAGTAATCTATATAGCTCTACTGATAAATTGTTTGTGTTTGTAATTTGAAGTAGTTTGCATGATATGTATTATCAATTTCTGTATATCACAACTGGTTGAATTGTTTATACCTTAAATTTAATTAAATTGTTTTGTATTATAATATAGCTCAACTTATGAATGATCGTTTGCGTTTGTAAATTTAATAATCTGATTGGCTATGTATTGTATACTTTTAGTAGAGCCATCGATGTAGCTCAGTCGGCAGACTCGCTGGGCTGCTGTTCCGGAGCTGCGTTCGGGCTTGGGTTGGATCCCCCTTTGGACTTTGGTTTCTTCCGAGGTTTTCCACAGCCGTGGGACTGAAGCCGGATGGTCTATGGCGAGTCCTTTGCATCAACACCTTTGATTGATTACCCCCTTTGATTTGATTACCTGGTTGGGTTTTTCCGAGGTTTCCCCCACCGAAAAGGCAAATGCCGGGTAATATTTTGGCGAATCCTCGGACCTCATTTCATCTCACTACATCTCGCCAAAAAAAAAAAAAAAAAAAAAAAAAAAAAAAAAAAAAAAAAAAAAAAAAATTGTACAACATTGTAAAAATTTTAGAAAATTACTAAATTGTAAAACTATAAAACTTTGTAAAAATTGTAATTGTAATATTGTAAAATGTTGACATGTTCCACATCTTAAAGCTTCATTGCTCATGTAAGATCTATGGAATAAAATAAATGAATGAATGAATGAATGAACCCAGTATTTACTCATTTTGGGTTGAGAGAAAACCCCAGAAAAAACCTCAACCAGGTAACCTGCCCCGACCAGAAATCGAACCTGGGCCACCTGGCTTCGCGGCCAGACGTGCAAACTGTTACTCTACAGGTGTGGATGTGCACATCTTAACAGGTTCATGAATATGTGTACCAATTCTGCTATGGTAATACTGCGGATACTACTACTGATGTTTTACTTGAGTTCCTGAATATATGTGGGTATAGGTCACAAGTAAGCCTTCTGCTACTACATTTATAAGAATTTCGAAATTCAATAGACCACAATGTTGGAGGAAAACCAATGTGTTACTTTAACTATTTTGATCTACTGAGATTATGCACATTCAGTGAGATGAAATGATGGCAAAAATGAAGAAATGGCAGAATAAGATTAGTAGAGATACCTGAAGTACTAATTAAACCTATCCACGAGCTTCTTTATCTAGTGTAAATCAAACAAAACTCCTTGAATCAAAACATTGGTATAGTACGAAAATATGAATGTGTATTTATATTAACACACATTGTGCCATTAAAATACCTTCAAGTAGTAAACACGAACTCACCTTTGCTGGGTTGAAGTCCTTGCCACTGAACAAATTACCCACAATGCCTGTCTCCATGGTAGTTGACACACCCTGCAGCACTAGAAAAGTTGGCAATGCAGAGAAATCTTCATGACCTTCATAGAGGAATCTCAAGTCACTTGGGTTGGCCACCGTGCTGCCAACTGCAAAAAAAAAACAAAGCTCAGTTTAGATGACATTATGTTATGCAAGAGCCATCCAAAAATTGAAGTATGTTGAGCATAGCAGTTGTGCAGGTGAATGGCCACCATGAATTCAAGGTGAACTAATTCTCTGACATGTTGGCTCAGTGCTTGATGGCAGGTTCATTGTTACCATTTTATAATTAAGTTTATTAATAAGATTTCTGAACAAGAACAAATATCACAATCGTGATGTACATATTGTACATTGTTGCATATGGATACTATAACTATCAGTAGCAATAGAGGTACATATAACATCTCCATTTTTTTTTAACAAACTAAATAACAGCATATTAATTAGAACACTCAAAACTTAATCTATTTTTAGAAGAAGTCTGCTTCTAAAACAAAGTATAATGAATTCTAAGCTACACAAAACATATCCATGATAGTCCTCACCTCCAAGTGCATAGAGAATCAGATCGCGTGGGCTGTAGTTGAACTTTGACACCACACCATTCTGCAAGAAGCAAGTGTCACATTAACTACTTATTTCTTAGAAGAAATTCCAGCTAAGAAAGAATACTTCACCAAGCTAAATTGTTCTGATTCATTTCTTGATGACTATGATATACTGCCATGCTGCACTTAAGTTTACCTCACTGTTTATAAACATAATGAAACACAATATTTTATATATATATATATATATATATATATATATATATATATGAAGAGCACAGGAAAAGAACGTGCTTTGTCCACTTTATCAAATTTTTCAGGAGAGCAATTTCAAAGTTTGAAACCTAATTCCATGGATACTAATGGAGATATTAATGAACACTTAAGTCAGTATGAAAGAACAGGTTATCTGAATGAATTTGAATTTAAGTTTGCATCCTTATTTTTGAAAATTGTAGTTTTATTGACATTTACGTAAAGTAATGTCATAAGTTACAGGGAAAAAACGTGCTTCTTATGTACAGAGGAATTAATTTTAGATTAAATATTACAAGTAAAGCTGTTTTCTTCTGGAAACTTGTTTGTATGTGTGTTTGTGCGTATTGTGTGTATAGAAATTTTGAATTCAGAATTTCAAAATCACGGGGTTGACAAACCTTTAAATGATAACATAACGTTAAACATTTTCTCTTTCCTTTTTTAACTTTTTCTGTAATGAAGTGGAGTGGGGCATAATAATAATAATAATAATAATAATAATAATAATAATAATAATAATAATGATCACTTTTGTCACAAAATGCGCAGGGCCTCATAAGAATAAAACAAGATCAATTCTGTCCCAAAACACACAAGGTATAATAATAATAAAGATCACTTTTGGCTCAAAATACACATGAACTAATAATAATAAAAATCACTTTTGTCCCAAAATGCACAAAGCCTAATAATAATAATAATAATAATAATAATAATAATAATAATAATAATAAAGATCACTTTTGTGCAATTTTGTCCCAAAATCCACAGGACATAATAATAATAATAATAATAATAATAATAATAATAATAATAATAATAATAATAACAATGATCACTTTTGTTCCAAACTGCACAGGACCTAATAACAATAAAAATCACTTTTGTCCCAAAATGCACAGCCCAGTCTAGTGTGGAAGGTTTGTGTAAAACACTCTATCTTCGTGTCCACGAAATTCCTTCAAAATCTGGAGGTCCTAATACTTTTCCTTCGATATTACCAGAGAAGTTTCTTTGTTAGAAATAATGTTACCGATATTTAAATTATTAGCAGATATAAAATAAATTATTCAAAATAATTTGTGTTTTGCCTCTGTAAGCAGGACATGGGTATTCTTCAGATTGCTGCTCTCGAAATCGCAGTGAAGCTCTCACCACCGATGAAATCCTAGTTCCATTACACATATCACGATGTTGAATGAGGTGAGGGTGTTCTTTTGTGATGATTACCCCTCTGATGGGCCTTGTAAGAAATGAGTATTTCCTCAAATATTTCTTCTGCAGAAATGACTCCCAACTTCCCATCATATCTTGATTGAACACCACAACATCAAAAGGCGTAGGTTTACTTCGAGCTTGTACCATGATCCGCACCCAACCCATTGGAAGTTCTGTTACTGCTTTTGTATTAGTTAGTCCTATATTTTATTACATTCCATAAACGAATGTTTCATTCTGTTCATAAGTTTAAATTCGTTCACAAGATAATTAAGATACTTCAGAACAATATAATTCTTGCTCTGGCCTGAACATGAATCACAAAAATATTCAAGTTATCCGCTTTGTTGTCCATTATTCCTGTCACAAAGTGATTTAAAAAGGATACGACTTCATTGGCTCCTTTTCTACCATTATCTTCAGTACAACTACAAAACACTGAAGTTTCATCTGAAATTTGATGAATATTGAAAGAGTAAACAGATAATTGCCTTCTGTAATACTAATAGACATCATTGATACTAATGTACAGTAAGCATACATTTTTTCGTAGTCCATGAAAATTGCTTCTGTTTCTTCAAACTTCCGACTTCTTAAACGAGCATTCCTCTTTCTGGTATAAAATATTTCAACTTTGAGTTTATGGACCTTGTTGTTACTGGTGATCTTATTAATTTATTCCAAAACTTGTTTCTTCATGTTGCCATCTAAATTATTTTCAGTCAGTCTTGCATTCAGCACTTCCATCTCAGCTGTGTACTTATCACATGCATGTATCACTCCTTGGATATCCAAATGCTATATTGAATTTGGTGTTGAACATTATTCTGTATGTTTCATATGAAATTATTAAATTTTGGTATTTTTTCTTGAACATTTCATACATCTTTTTCACTGCTAGTTCTTCTGGGAGATACAATTTATTGGTCCTTCCATTGCTGTAATGACTGATCGCTTTCGATAAACTGGAATTATTGTAATGAGCCCAGTCATATGTAATGATTGTTGATTCCAGTCTTCTAAATCATTAAATTGCCTTATAATACTTGATCTTTCTTCAGCACTTACTTCCTCGAAACACTTTAACTAACAGTTGCAGTCTTCTCCTACTTCATGTGATTGAATCCTTAATTTCTTCATGACTGCAGTCATTCTCCCTCGTACTTTCTTTTTCTTAACACTGTTAGAAGTCGAAGGTCTCTGAGTTCCATCCTCAGATGAAGTACTCAACATTCAATAATGTAATATTATTTAATAATAATATTAAAATTTAAGTGACAAATTTACAACACTTATACTTATAAACTGAATTTCTCAAACTAAAAAGATTTATACTTGTACATAAAGTTCATGCAGCAAGAACGAATTTTCTTATTATAACAATAATGAAAAACAATGGAATATTATTTTTACTCCAATTCCCTTCTTCCTGCTATAACATGCATGCCAATCCGTAAGGAAACTAAAAATTAAATCACAGAAACAGTGGACAGAGCGCATTATTTCCCTGTAGTGAGAGGACTTAGCACGTTCTTTCCCTGTACGCCAAATCTAAAATCTCTTGTAGCACTTCGACTATTCACATTATCACATTGGTCGATTAATAACTTCAAACTACATGGAATCCTGCATCTCATAGCATGCATAACTCATTTTTTAAAAAAAGTGGACAAAGCACGTTCCTTTCCTGTGCTCTTCATATATATATATATATATATATATATATATATATATATATATATATATATATATATATATTTTATTTCTGATGCTTATGTGAAAGATCCAATAAACAAATTTGCAGCACAACAGCCCATTAACAGCCAGGGCCAGTGTTGCCAACTCGATCCTTAAAAACCCGCTATGAAACAGTGCAGAAACCGCTAAATTGCTATAGTGTCAATGTAAAATTAGATTATTTTGCCGCTGTGAGTGCTAAAAATATATGCTAAATCCTTATATCAACAATACAAATTTCATAAATTTTACCTGCTAAACTAACACTGAAAAACGCTAGATCTAGCAGGAAAACCGCTGAATTGGCAACACTGGCCAGGGCCGAACAGCCGACTGTTGGCCTCATGTCTACACGCTTCTGCAAAGGAACAATCATCAAACTAGAACAAAGATATTGTGTTGTTAACATGATGATCCCCTCTGCTCCAATAGCTGGTTGTTCATAACTGAATTTCGTTATTTTCATAGCTCCCCAAATGCAACATGGTGCTGGGGATGCACAGGTACCATACACTTCTCCCCCATGAGGACTCAAACCAGCATGCATTCCGTTATGTAAGTCCTCGGCAGATGGCTTAGATAATGATGTCAAAGCACAGGACGAAATATCCAATACTCAATTAAATGGAGGGGGGGGGGGGGGGGGAGTGGACCTCAAAGCTGGTTATCATAACTGGATTTCCCTACCTATCGCAAAATGTATCACAATGCTGGGTGGGCACCAGTCCCATATGCTGGCAGAAGTGTTGTAAGATATAGACCAGAAGTTTCGACGTGAAATCACAATTAAAAGCAAAAGTATAGACAGCAGAGATGAATATTTGAGGATTATCTGCAAGGATATCTCGACGAAAAAAAATTAGAAATCAAATTATTAGAGATACGATGAATGCTCGAAATTAAACTACTGATTTTATTCAACAAAAAAAATTGGAAAAGTGGTGCACACAAAAGGAATGGCGGATGAAAGACCACCAAAGATAAGCATGGAATGGATACCATTTTGAAGTAGGAAAAGGGGAAGACCACCTGATAGCTAGATGAAGGAAGGGAATTCACACATTAGTGAAGGAGCGGGACAATGAAGAAAATTTGTGGGCAGACACACAAGAATGGAGAATAATAAAAGCAAATCACAGGTTACAGAAAAATGTGTAAACATTGTTAAATCAGACACAGTATATAAATCAGTTGCAGCATTGTAAGAAATTGAGATATTTCCAATGGTTCTAATAAGAAAGATTCTCTCATTTTCACCTGATTATGGGAGTAAATTCAAGTTTCAGGACATCTATTTTTAGACATAATTACAGCAATGGGAACAGTCCACAATAAAAAAAGTCCTACAACGACCACTGTTTTCAGCTTCCTGCTCTTTGTTTTATCACCAGAAAATTATCACGTTATCCTGAACACTGTGAGTACTAACATTTTTATGTCCATGGAAATGTACAAGACGATTACTTTCTAATACCAGGCAGTGTGACAGCTACTAGATCTGAAGGAACACTGCATACTGTCACTTCTAAGTGGAAAATATGCTTTCATACCAAACTTTTTTTTTATAACTCACCCCATCTGCAGAAGATTGAGACTTTTCTCTCGTTTCTTCAATAGCTGTTATCAGAGCACCAGATGCTTCCCCGATACTCTCCATTCTAACAGCAGATGACATGTCAGTCACCTTGTCCCAGCTATCTCGCACAGCTTCTGGTGTCACTATCTCATCAATCCGTGCACGCAGCAAGCTACCAGTAGAACGAACCAGGTGACCTGACAACATTGTCAAGAAATTGAACTTCAATATTCAACTAAAAGAATGTGACGAAAACATCATCTTCACTTGTATATTTGGATAGTTTCTTTCCTTTCGCATTTAATCCTTTACAAATGAAGCATGCACTTTATATTTTGTTAGGCTCTTTCCACTCTTTAGTGGTTTGCCTCTAATGCTTCTTCCTCTCTTAGCCAACTGCAATACTTCTCTGATAGATGGCCCATCTGTCACGGAACGTGAGAAGATGACAAAGAAATGATTTTATAAATGACTGTATAAGTGGAAAGGAAGCAGGTCATGGCTCTTGTAATCTGCAGAGTTAAAATCCGATAGGTTTGTAGTATCTAGTAGTATATACTGTGACTGTTAATTTAATTATCAATGAAAGAAGGCTCTGGTGAAGCACAGCTGAAAAAGCACGTGAAGTGACTTGAATCCAGAAAAAAAAAATAAAGCTAGGTTGGTAACATTAGAAGAAATAATTACGAACGCGAAGAAAGTAAATGAAGAAAGTGAAAGAAGAATGTTATCTACTTTGAAACTTTTCTGAAGTGCAATACTCCTGTTGAAAAATTCGATCATCCTAAAATGAGGGAATGGTTGTCGAAATATGTTCGCGGTTGTGGTGATTTGTCTTCTGTCAATAGAATTCGACATTATTTACCACTGCTAGGAGGAAAGAGGAAGAATGAAATTAAACAAGAACTGAAAGACAATGATATGTTTCTGTTTTGTGAGGAAACCATAGACGAAAATGGAAATTGTAGTTTATATTTAACGTATTGCTCAGTTTATCAGTCAACAATACTTACAAATGAACTAGGGGATTCCATAGTACTAAAGCCAGTGAATGATGTTAACAGTGAGAATACCATCTGGACATCAAGACTTTTGGCAATGATCAAGAAAAAATTGTGGTCATACTTACAGATTCAGCACGTTACATGACCAAGTGTGTAACAATATTGAAAGGTCTAATGGAAGGTATAGTACCGAAAATAAAAACAAATAAAACGACATTTTGTATTTTAAATAGATAATTTTCTCTTTCAACAAAACCATTTTCAAATACCTATAACAATGGAGAACAGAAGCTCTTCGGGAATCTTACATAAAAAACAAACATTTTTCTCTTTTAACTTACATTTTCCTGCCCAACCTGCAGCAGCCTCAATGATGCTGCCTGTTTCACCACAAGACTCGTGACACAGCCATACAACTACAGGCGCAATTAACTCGGGTTTCAGCTGGGCAAAGACATCTGCACAAAAAGTATAAATGATAATACATACTTCATAATATTTTCTCTCTCACAATAATACTTCAATGTGATACGTAATTCTCTCAAATATGAAGAGTTCACTGCAAGAATGATGGATGTCATTTGGAATACATTTTGCAGGAGAAGCAATTGAAAGTTTGAAATGCTTAGCGCTCAAAGCTTAACTGTGATTTTCCGATCATTACTGGACAATGACTATCAGTGTTAATGCCATACAACTCTCTATGTACATTCTATATGTCTTAAGCTATGCATTGACAGTCTTGGTTCATTTTCGACAAGAAAGTGACATCCATCATTCTTGCAGTGGACTCTTCATATGTTTTGGCCAACAACCAACTGAGAAAATTAGCTTATTTTTAAGTCTCCAAACAAGAAGCAGTAAGAACATAAAAATACAGTACATGTTCATTACTAAGATGCAACCCATTTTGAAATTCGTGGAAATTCGAAGCTGCCTAATCCTTGTTTCCAACAATAATGTTGTTACTGCTTTAGAAACGGCAAAATGTTTCATAACACATCATGATGTAAATGAACAAATTATGAAACTGTTATCATAATTTGAGGACAAGGTTTATTTCTTAGGAGCAAGTAGACTAAATAACACACTTTTTTATGTAAAAATAATCACATGTTGTTAAAGAAATATCACACGGTAAGTCTTCCTCTTCCTCTTCCTCCTCCTACTTCTTCTTCTTCTTCTTCTTAGTCTTCTTCTTCTTCTTCTTAGGCTTCTTCTTCTTTTTCTTCTTCTTCTTCTTCAGTCCCTTCTGCTGCTAAGCGTCGGGTTCGCCTCTCTCCGTCCATTTCATCCATTTTTCCCGGTCTCTACACATTCTCTTCATCTCTACCATTGTTTTTCCTTTCTGTTGGCCTATTCTTTCTATTGTATCCTCCCATTTAATCCTTGGTCTTCCTCTTCTCTTTCTTCCTTCCACTCTCATTTCCATCACCTGTTTAACTCATACGGTAAGTCAATTTCTTAAAATTTTCTTGATTGGAATTTTAAATGTAATATATCAGCCAGCTTTGACTCTGAACATCTTATATTCTTCAAGAATATACGTTATAAATTTGAGATCTGTATTACAGATCCAAAGATGGCTTAACTATGAAATTTTACATTTCTCATGCGAAAATTTTACTAAGTTGACTTAACTAGTTCTGCCCATATCGTCTCCAAATGCTATTCTAGATGTTATTAAATGTAATTTTAGTTATATGTTTTTCTCATTTTTTTTTCAGACCCCATAAAAAGTTTTAATATCCAAATTTCCATGAGTCTCAGCAGTCACCCTTGTTAGACTCTACATGAGTCATGACTGCCTACCAGCCCATCTCCATAAATTGAACATATGGAAAAACCTACCACGAAGTACTGTCTTTGTTCACCAGAAATTCTTCTTGGACCTTGCCAGGATTCGAACCTGGGTCACCAGCATCGAAAGCAAACGTTCTAGCTGTTCTGCTAACAGTGTGCCTAGTGTTGAAAAGTTGGTTGGTTGCTAATGCTAGGAATGTTGGATTTCTTCCATCTTCCATGTTGCAGCCCAGTAGTATTTAATTAATTAAGAATGTAGGTTAATAGCTGCACACACAAGAATGTGGTCTTTGGTCATTGCCAAATCTGGTTTACCACACAGTAGACATTGGGGAGATGAGTAGTAGCAGGAGAAAAATATGACTGTTCCATATAACTGTGTGTGCATGTGCGTGCATGGGTGGGTGGATGCATGTGTATGGGGTATTCCCATTTCCCCTACCAACATTTCTCTACTGCTCCATTACTCATCATCATGCGGTATTATGTAGTTCACCTTTCATGATGCACTGAAGGCAACATCTATGGCAGCAAAAGCAGAGGTAATATCAATTGCTACCATAACAGATATATTCTATAGGACCAAAAAACTAATCTTTACGTAGATTCTTCGAGCAACAGTACATATTACTGTGGAATCCCGGCCACCAAGTCACTCAACTGAGTGCGCTCCTTGTATAATGACAGTTGACTTACAGTCTTACTAATAAAAACTCTATATACAGATGTTTAACTGTCTTATACTTATACAATGAGTAGCTCGTTTATAAGTCATGTGTAAATTCCTTACTAATAATCACTACATACATCGTGTATAACAGTACAACTGTTACACAGCTACGTCATAGTTTCGTCATTACTTCGTTACGAAAGGTAATAGAATATCTGAGGTTCTCTACTGCATCCGGTAGAGCGCTCTAGTGTGGCGTGTTAAATATCGATAGTACAACTGGCTCTAATCGATTACCACACTACATTTTGGTCAAAGAGTACAAGCTACAGCAATATTATTCTAATAATTCTATGATCTTTGGTTTGTTCTTCTGTGGTTACAAGGTAAACATCATCATAAAATGACAGTCGATACGAACAGCTGTTAGAGGGGCAGCCATTTTTTCCCTATATACAACGTTTAAACAAGGGGTTTCGTGTATATAACTACTGCAAAGCAATTCCCATTGTATAGTTACAGCCTGTTTATACGTCCATAACTTATTCACGGTTTATTAGTAACGTTTTCTGTCTCAACTCTGCATAAGTTTCGTAAAAAAACTATACACGGTTTATTAGTAAGACTGTTAATATAAAATGTCAACATATATGTCGAACTTGGCCACAAAGGGAAAAACACTGAAGGAGAGGGATTCGATCCAGTGCTGTGGATTGAACTTCAGCATAGCTCAATGGCTAGAATGCTTGGTATGTAGAACCAAGGACCTGAGTTCGATCCCCGGTGCTGGAGCGAATTTTCTCCTCTAATATGAATTGTGTACATTTTATTAAGACCCACAATTTCCTTCTCAAAATTTTTTTACCAAACATAATTTAATAAAATAAAAAGCAAACAATTTCATAATAATTTGTATCTAATAAATAGCCATAGTATACTTTTTATCCTATAGCCATAGTATACTTTTCTTTCTCATTATATAATGCTTTCCAGTTAAATTAGTGTTGTTTGCTACAGAAGAGCTAAAACATACACACCAGGTGGAAGGATGTCCTCAGTGAGGCGGGAAGCTGCAGTGGGCACGATCACATTGCAGTGGATGTTGTTCTTTCTGCCTTCTATTGCGATTGTGTTGTTCAGGCCCACCACTCCCATCTTAGCAGCACTGTGTAAACAAACCACATCCTCTTAAAAAATTGATCATCAAAACAGATTTGAATTTGAAGTTCTTTGATTAAAGATAAATAAAAACAGACAAGTAGTGGCACAAACCATAGACACTGTCAGCATTAAAGAAATTATGATTACATTAATGTGGAAATGGTAGAATACAAGCAATGAAGAAAATACAAGCACTCAGGGAAACAATTGATGTTTTGTCCATCCACTTCATGTGCTACTTCAAACTTTTTTTTTCTTTATGGTATGAGTTGTCCTCAGAAATCTAGTGGTTACCACACTTCATTTTGTACCCATTATACTAAAACCAATGTTCACACTTAAAGAAAGTGACAAGCAGTAAAGATGATTTTGCTATATTTGTGCTAGCACAAATTCAACTTAATAATTATTGGCTGGACAAAGATTTCTCTACAGACGAAGCACACTTCTTTCTTAATAGTGGAGTTAACATAAGTAATTGTAGAATTTGGTCTGACAATGAATCAGGTTTTCATTCAACAAGGTGTTCATGGTTTGAAAATCACTATATTGTGTAGCTTCACTTCACAATTCATCATTGTCCATATTTCTTTGAAAAAGACAATCGAATAATAGAGACTGTCACAGTAAAAGGGGAGCACTACTACAGTCTATACTGTGTAACTTGAGGTACTAAGTTGCAACTTCAACTTTTCCTCCCCATTACGTAATCACCTATGCAAATTTAGTGATTTTCTAGCTGTTAGGTTCATTTCACTATTGGCAACACTTCCTCGAACACATGTATGTCTCAGATATCATGACAGTTAAGTCATTTTGTAACTGTTAGGTTGGCACAATTTGAGATATTAATCAGGAGAGACAAGCTACTCTAATTTAAATACACCAATTTTATTAAGATGCTATATTGTGTGGTATATTTTATATTAAAAGTATACCACGAAAATCGTCTGTAGCTGCATTTAGATTGGCAACAGGCCATGATTGTTTGGCCAAACACCTGCATAGAATTGGAATATATCAGTCCCCTAACTGCCCATTGTGCAACTCAAACCAAGAAATGGATTCAGAACACCTGAAAATCTGTGCTTCAGTGGCTGGTCATGATAATATCTTTGAAAAATATTGGAGTGCAAGAGGTCAAATGACTTTATTGTCAAACGCCTGGAATTAGAAAACAACAACAACAACATATTAAAATTAGAATATTGTGGAAACACAATTTTATTATTATTCCTTCTTATAGCCTACAGCAAGTCGTATGTGAACTGTAAATTTACTATTTTCATCACATCACATCACATCACATCACATTATACAACTTCGTGAAATAGTGCTTTAGGTTCAAAATTGGTAGCATTGATGTGACACCCATTTTTTAACTTTGGTACCTCACCATATATTGTTTTTACTACACAATATGCTACACAACTTCGTCACCCCTAACGGAGGAATCACTACTTGAAAAACATGATCTCTATCAAAGATGAAGCACCATCCCACATCTACACCCCTGCAAAACAAATTAATTACACAGATATTTGGTGATCGTGCCACCAATACGCTCTTTTCAACAGTACAATCTTCAGATCTCAATCCGATTGACTTTTAGTTGTAAGGTTACCTTAAACCACAAGTTTTCACTGCACACTCAATAACTGAAGAAATTGGAAATATTCCAAGATGCTGTCAGCAAAATGCTATGCATGGTGTGTCAAAAAGAATGTGCTTGTTGAAAAAGAGAATGGTAGACATAACAAACCAAACTATATTGTTTGCCCACCACATTAATTCTTTTTGCCCCAACCCCAGCTGTAAAATATATTTATATGCTTTAAGGTTTGAAGTGACTTCTGAATAAACTTATACATATTGTAAGTAGCTGTAAAAATAAACATAGAATATGACACAACCTGCAGGCCTTCCAGACCTATTCACTGCACACCCTTGAATGTATTAATATAATACATACAGATTGCTCTAGAATGCAGTTTAAATGAAATAGAACCATACCTATAGTTTGCCTGTCCGAAATTTCCATACAAGCCAGAGTTGGAAGCTGTTACTATAACACGGCCATAATTCTGCTTTCGAAAATGGGGCCAAGCTGCCTGTGTTGTTTTGAAGGAACCTTTCAGATGCACATCTTGAATCAAGTCTGCAACACAAATGTTGTGATAAGCAACTTATCTCTGCCTCTACCAGCTACACTATTCTGACACTCCACGTAACATGTGCAATGGTGCATAACTAAATGGACATCAACTGAGCTACATCATTTTTAATTCAAAAAGGTACGTAGATATTAAGTATATTACTCTGCCACTTCAATTACAGGATAAGCTCTCGAACATGCAACATTAAGAATTTTTAAGAGGAGAAACTGGAAAAGAACACGAACTTTCTGTTGCAAACTATATAAGAAGATTTTCCACACTTGGAATTGGTTTAAGGTTTCACAAACAGTTGAAAATCTACATGTGCTTTACATGTCCTATAAGTATGCTACAGCCCAGATTATTACGTAGCATCACATTATGAAATAAGAACATGAATATTTAGAAAAATTCTTCGAAACATGTACACGAATATGTGGCACTCATAAACTGTAATAATTATAACTTTACATTTAGAATTACAGTTAGCGTTATGGCAATATACTGAGTGAGATGTAAGGTTGTGACTGACATTGCATATTAACACAGCCACGTAAGTGGAACCAAGCTCTGTCCAAAAACAAAATGAAATTAGGATCAATTTCTCCATCATGCAATTTACTAAAAATCCATTCACAACATCTATTCCAAAGTACTGGAACACGTGGTCTAAGTTCTTGCTCCAAACAGTGATTTTGTATGGTTTTACCTTAATTAACTTCATAGCCTTTCATATGGAAGTGTAGGAAATTTCCGATTGCTGAGAAAGATACCAACAGAATAGAATTTAAGTAGGCCTATTATTTTCCATTTTACCTTTCCTCTCCTAGCAGACTGAATACAATCACTAACAAACACGTACGGTTAGTATCCACTCATTGCTCTGTACATTCAGTAAGACACAACTCCCCTTCACCTGAAATGTTGGTCAAGGCCAAACTAATCTTCCGCTGCCATGCTCAAATTTCATAAATAATCCACTAAAATCCAGACTCTAGTTAGAACAAAGCAAAGCTAATATACTAACATAAAATAACACGATCAATGCTGACATGAACTCACCCCAGTCATCATTACTAATCCTTGCAAAAGACTTGTCTCGAAGAATGCCTGCATTATTCACTATCACATCAATTCGTCCAAATGTATCCAAAGCAGTCTGAACAATCTTATCTCCATCCACAACAGAATCATAGTTGGCTACGGCTTTTCCACCTGTAATCACATGAGTGAAAATTAAAAATTCAAAGTATAGGAACTGACTGTTCAGTGGTTCAGAGAACTCCGAGTATCTGCCCAAACAATTAACAGTACGTTTTTGACAGGAAGCCATTCAGAACGCCTTACGAACTAATATCAAACATCTTTTGATGCATGTGCTCTTGAGTGCATTCTCAGGACTAGTTCGGGATTTTACATTGTTGGAACGTTTCTTTAACTGTTCTCATATTAACATTATATTTATTTATTTAGTAATTTATTTCTGCTGGCAGAGTTAAGGCCATAAAGCCTTCTCTTCCATTCAACCAGTATAAGAACAATAGCAAATATAAAAATGTCAGAAATCAGGAACAATATACAATTAATAATAATAATAATAATAATAATAATAATAATAATAATAATAATAATAAAATGAAAACTAGTTACATGTCATTCTAAGAATCAAACAATTACAGTAATGTGAATCGAAGTAATTGTTAAAATAACAAAGAAAATATATATATTAAAAATATATGTCATATATTATAGAAAATTATATTTTAGGAAAGCTCGCAGTCTAAGCAGACCATTTGACAACAGGGTTTTGAAATTAGTAAATGTCTGACTGCCCCTTAAGGTATGAGGTAGGGAGTTCCAATGTCGAGGAATTGAAACGGTGAATGATGAGTATCGGGAAGTGTTATGATGAGGTATACTCAATGTACCGGTGGACTGAGATCGAGTATTTAGGTTATGGTTGGAGCATAAATACTCAAGACGAGACGACAGATAACTTGGGGTTGAGGTGCGCAGAATTTGATATAGTAGAGAAAGACAATGCAAATTTCTGCGATCGTTGAGCTGGAGCCAAGATAAAGATTCGAAAAATGATGAAATATGATAGTATCGTATCCACAACAGAATCATAGTTGGTTACATATATCTTATACACATATTATGAACACTTTGTAATTTGTTCGAGAGTTCGGTGCTTAAGTCAGTGCACAACACGTCACAATAGTCAAAGTGCGGCATTATGAGTGTTTGAACTAATGTTTGTTTCAGTGGCATGGGAAAGTAATGCTTGAACCAGCTTAACGAGTGAATAGACGAGCAGATTTTTTTTTACAAGCGTGCTCTACTTGGTAATTCCAACTTAATTCATTATCAAAATATATTTCTAAATTTTTCACGATAGGTGAGTAAGGAATTTCAATATTACTAAGCGTAATAGCCGGAATTTGACTATTGTTCAAAATGTTCAGCAGTCTTTTGGCTCCTATGATTATGATGTGGAATTTTGTAAATGCAGTGTATTAAAAGTGATATAATTTTTATTTGAATAGTACCATGTGTATATTTGTGAAGTTAATTCATCTCTGTATAATTTGATCAGTTAAATAACGCAACGAAAATGAGATATATGTGTGTAGAGGGAAGATTCAATGAAATGTATTTTCTGAACTACAAAACGTGTATTACAACAAAACTATTTCTGGACAGTTCACACACTTACCCTTGCTACGGATTTCTTCCACGACAGCGTCAGCAGCCTTGCTGCTCTTGCCTTCTCCGTGACGACCACCTCCCAGATCATTCACCACAACTGATGCTCCACGTTCTCCAAACACCAATGCATATGCTCTACCCAGTCCTGGAACACGCGGGCATATTGTAATAACACTAGACCTATCACTCATATAAATAACATGTTCTCCATGACAATACCAGCACCTCGCTACGAAACAGAACCCAGAACCATTACAAAAATATTTCACATATTCTGTCACCATGTTCTCTTCATCCCGTTCGTGCTTCTTTTATAGACAAAGAGGTGTGGTAGGCTCGAATTAACCTATAAACTCTCAAATACAGAAAAATGTTTATTACTACCACCTACATACGATTCCTAATATACTGTATAAATACAACCCAACATGCATTTAATGGCTGCATATAATAAATGAAAATACTTTAAACAACACAAATTAATACTACACACCTGCTCCTGCTCCTGTTACAACAACAACTCGACCATCAAATCGAAGATCTGCCATAATTAATACGTTAAGGTGTATCCACTGTAAGTCTTGTTCTGAAAAGAACAGAAACGTTATCAACAAACGAATTTATACCTAGATTAGTAAGCGGGTTCCTAATTTGCACAGTCATGCCTAATGATAAATAATGTGTCGGCATTATTGTGCACATAGTAGTTTACTACGTGGGAGTAAAGAATAGGCCTATGTAAAAAAAACTTATCTATTAGCTGATTACTGTAGTTATGTAACCTCATATGCATAGTAAAGTGAAAAGGTTTCCAGGATGGTTTCCCAAAGGCCAAAGTCTATTTCATAAACAGCGCCTTAATGCCACCTCTTTATATCATAAAATAGTATCTTTTCAAATGACTGGGTGGACTCCACATCATTACCTTGTACTTAGAGCTTGCAATAAACTGAATTCCACAAACTTTTTTCCAATTGTACTGTACCAAAAACCTGACGTCTGCTGTAAATAAAATCAATTGCAATAAGATGATAAAACTGAGAGGTCAGAGGATAGCTCAAAGGAAGAAAACCGTATATCGAAATGTATCGATATTTCAATATGTGATTTAGTTCAACATTATGACACTAGGTGGCAGAAGACCGCAAACTATAAGAAATTAGCTTTTATACTTTAATGAAATAACGCAGACTTTCTCTCCGTCTATAATACAGTATACATCTATCAGGACAGAATATTATTTACACTATAATAATAAAGAATATAATGGGAAAAGAAACTGACCATCCTACTCAATTATCTCCTGGCTTAGTTGCTTCATGAGTGATGTCTTATTGGTGTCACTTACGAGGTTCCAGCCTGTCTACGAACAATAGATTAAACAACAACAATCATCATCTTCCTAACAGGTGATAGCCCTAGAAAGACTTGTTCTGGTCTACAAAAGTTTTCTCGCCATTTCTTCACAAGGTGACCCAGTGATCTTATCCCTGTTGGTCTGTAGTTCAAGATCGCTCAAGGAATCCTTGTTCTAGGCATACGCTTGACATGGTGAAGCCAGGTTGTCTTGATATTGATGAATATACTGCAGTATAGGTTCTATTCCCAGTTCTTATAGAATGTCATTTCTTTTATGATCCCATTTAGTGTATCCTGCTGTTCGGCGCATAATCTTCATTTCACTGGTAGTAATTCTATTTTCATCACTTTTTCGTAAGGTCCAAGCTTCGCTGCCATAACAAAGGGCAGGTCTTACTAAGGTCTTGTACAGATGAATGCGGGTATGTTTCTGGACTAGAGATGGTTTAATTATACTGTTGATAATGCCTGCAGATTTATTGAATTTCAAATTTTTTTTTTGTGAGATATCTAGATGAGGTAGAAAGAAAAGCTTGAAACCAAGATAGGTAACTGAATTCATTAACCCTTTCAAAAATGTCAGGCCTACCGTTTATACAAATTTTGTTTCATACGGTTCTTTGCCACAGAATGCCATTAGTTTTTATTTTTTCGTTGATATTTCCATGCAATATTTATCACATATTAATTTTAAACTATAGACTGATCGTTGTAAATCATCTTCTGAAGTGACTAGCAGAACCAAATGATCTGCGAAAGTCAGACACAAATTTTGATTTATAGTTATATTATCATGTCTTGAGTTTCTAAATTCCCGTACTATTGCATTCATATAAATATTGAATAAGAAGTGAGAGAGGACATCCTTGTTTCACACCAGTAAAAATTTCCAGCCAATCAGACATTTTCTTATCAGTTTTGTCAGAAATGAAAATTTCTTTGTATAGGTTAAAAATATTTTCAATTATTTTTTTTTGTGGAATATTATCACAATCTAGTACTTCTCTAAGTTTGTTGCAGTTTACATGATCAAAAGCTTTCTTGAAATCAATAAATGCAATATGTGTGTCTATATTAAATTCCCGATGTTTCTCTATAAAAAGTTTCATTGTGAAATATCCTTTCCTAAATCCATTCTGCTCTTCTCCTGATATGTTCTCTTCTCATAATATGTGTCCAATTTGTTTTCGATTATGTTGGAGTAAATTTTACAATCAGTATTTACTAAACTAATTCCTCTGTAATTATTCCAGTCATTTCTGTTTCCTTTCTTATAGATTGGTATCACTATAGAATTCAACCAACTTCTAGGAGGTTCTGCTCCATTCCAAACCAAATTTAGAAAAATTAAACGTCTAAATAAATATGTTTGATTTGCATGTCTGAAGAGTTCGACGTTTATGCCTGATGTTTAATTGCTCTTTATATTTTTTAAGTACTGTTAAAATTTCCTCAAATGAGATGGGTTCTGTGTCAGAATTTTGTGAGTATTGTAGGATAGGAGGAGAAGTATCCTGACACCATAAATCTCGATAATATTTAAACATAAATTTTAAGGAATTGTATTAAGTCGAGCAGTCTCTTTAATTTCGTTGCTCATGAATTTTAAAATTTTGTAGGCCTACACTTGTGGCCGAGGCTGTGTAATGTCATTTTCTAAGAAAGACACATAATCTTCCCAATTTTTTCTATGATATTTCCTCACCTCACATTTACTGTAGCAATTGCTCTTTTCCGATGATATTCAATTTTGTCTTCTTCCTTTCTTGTATTAAGATATTTCTGATATGTTTCTCGCTTTTCTTCAATGATCTTTTTAATATTTTCATCCCAATTTCTTAGTCCTCTTTTTCTTTGTCCCCAGGCTTTTAAATGCTGCTTGTTTTATTACATCTGTGATATTCTTCCCTTCTTCTTCAACGTCTGTGCTCACTGCCTTTGTTTTATTTATTTCATCTAATCGCTTTGGTATAACCATATTGTACTGGGGTCTTTAAGCAGGTGGACTTTATATGATAACTCTATGTTCGGATTTGTTGGTTTGTGTTTTCTTTTATACCACTTTAGTATCATTCGGACAGGACATACTAATAAATTTGATAATGATCAGCTTCTATTTCTGGGCCTCTGTCATTTATTGTTGCATATAACACAATCGATTATTGATTTTAATATTCTTGCCTCCCACGTGTATTTATGACTGTCTTTGTGTTTGAAAAAAAGTGATCATAATTTTTAGTTGAATGTACAGTACAAAGTCAATCAAACAAGTTCCTTTTCGATTACGGATCTGTTCACCAAATGTGCCAATATTTTGTTCAACTTTAGAATTTCCTACTCTAACATTAAAATCTCCATCGCCATGATAAAATCATTCTTATTTACTTTATTCAAAATCTGTTGCAATTTGTCATACAATTTTTCAGTCCTCTCTTCGTCACCTATTGACGCATAAATCCCAACTATAGCCAAGTAACCTCTGGATATCTTTAAACGAATTTGTATAATTCTTTCATTCCAAAGGCAATAATCAGTTATGGCGATTCGAAATTTTTCATAACATAATTCATAACATAATAATATAACATAATGTAATAATTTTGTATTATTAGTTTTACCACAGTAATTAAAATTAAAGTAATTGTTAGATTTATATGTGCTCTCTGCTCTCGAAAAGAAACAAGTTGTCAAGGCGGCATCACTGGAGAAACCGCTTGCTACGTGAGGTAGCCTGTGACCGTACTGTGCACGCTGTCCGGTCGCACAACTGCCCATCCCCCTGCTCTCTTCTGTTTCCAACGTGCAGTGTAAGGCCGGGTGAGTTGCCGCTCTCGTGATCGGTTTCTTCGCAGGCGCGAAGCAACAGTACGCTTAGCACGCTAGCTCATGAATGTAATTGTGTTCTTGCAGTGCAGTATTTTAAATTTGTGATTTGTTCGAGTGTCTAAGAGTTATATTAATTGTGAATTATTAAGTTTTTAATTTCCCAATTAAGTGATATTGTGAAAAATATGGCAGAACAAGTTTCTGGAGAGATTTGTGTTGAAAATGACTGTGTAATAGAAGGTTTATTAAAAGTGCCTTTTAATCGTCGTACATACAACGAGAAGTTGAAATTGTGAAAATGGAAAGACCAACTCCTGAGTTAAATTTGTCCATGGACGTAAAAGAAAAACAGCGTGAGTACACACGCCATTTCACTTCAACATCATATGGTAAGTGGAATTGGTTGTGTGGTAGTTCTAAACTGTCTAAACTATTTTGCTGGCCATGTTTGTTATTTAGCCGCGAAACTAATGTGTGGTCAAAAGAGGGTTTTCTAATATCAACTCCCTTCGAACAGCAGTCCTAAAACACGACAAATCAAAAGCTCATATTTGTAGTAGCATGAACTTTGCAAACTTTGAGAAGACAAGAATTGATTTACAGCTAGATAAGCAAAAAGCTCTACATATCAACCAACACAATGCTCCTGTGGAAAAAAAAAATGGGAGATTTTACTGCATCTAATTAACGCAGTCTGCTTTCTAGGAAAACAAGAATTGGCTTTTCGGGATCATAATGAGAGTGTGGAATCAGACAATAGAGGAAATTATATTGAATATTTAAGTTCCTTAAGTGAATTTGACCATTTACTGGCCAATCATCTTGAGAGTTCAACAGTATTTCGTGGTACTTCTCCCGCAATTCAGAATGACTTAATATTTGCTATAAGTGGGGTTATGATAAAGAACATAAAATCTGAAATAGAAGAAGCACCTTTTGCGGCCATTGTTGTTGATGAAACAAGTGACTGCTCTAATCAGAGTCAATTGTCCACTGTTTTAAGATACGTCGATAGTACTGTCAATGTTCAAGAACGGTTTATAGGATTCACAAATGTCAGTTCGGGCAAAACTGCTGCTGCTTTGTTTCAGCATATGGAAGGTGTTATAGCAGAATACAATGTCGGCAATAAGTTAATTGCACAGACATACGATGGTGCTTCAGTTATGGCGGGAAATATTAATGGCTTAAAAACAAAAGTTCAAGAAAAGTATCCTCAAGCACTATTTGTCCATTGTTACAGCCATGTTCTCAATTTAGTTTTGCAACAAACTACTTCATCCATTCCAGAATGCCGCATTTTTTTTCAAAACATTGTCGGGTTTAGCTGCATTTTCCTCATCATCTCCTAAAAGATCAGAAATCAAGAATTTATGAAAAAGAAACTCCCAAAAGTAGCACCAACTAGATGCAATTTTACATCTCGGCTTGTAAATACAGTAAAGTAATACAGAGAACAACTGACTGCTTTCTTTGAAAATATCATTTGTAATGACTCTGAAGAAAACTGGGTTGATGATGTAATTGTGCAGGCTAAAGGATATTTGTATTTTTTCACACAGTTTCAGAATATATTTCTTCTTGAAGTCTATGCTAGAGTGTTCGCACATACAGATGTGCTCTACAATATTCTTCAGACAAAAAGTCTAGACATAGCATACTGCTTGCAAGAGGTATCAAAGTTAAAAAATACTATATTTGAGTTCAGACGTAGTGGGTTTCCGTCCATATGGAGTAATATGGAAAATGAAAATTCTTCAGCCAATACAATGGAACCACCATTAAAGCGAAGAAAAGGAGATGATGAATTGAAATACAGGCAGCTGTACTACAGCATACTAGATCGTATGCACATGGAAATTACTGACAGATTTTCTGATTATGGAAAGCTTCAGTTCACATATCTTCTAGATTCTCAAAAATTTTCTGCTTATAGAGAAAACTTCCCGAATGAGGCACTAAACAAATTATTTCAGTCCTATAACAGTCACTTTGATCAAGTACGTTTGAAAAATGAATTAAGTGTAATATATTCAGCAGAGGTCTTTGATTTTTCGAACAAACCTATCCATGAAATATTATCTGCCATATATGAAAACCAGCTGAACCAAGTTATTCCTGAAGTCCTTAAATTGGCAACATTAATTGTGACAATACCAGCTACGTCAGCATCGGTAGAAAGAACATTTTCTGCGTTGAAGAGAATAAAATCCTACTGTAGATCAACTCATACACAAGAACGTTTATCCGGCTTGGCACTGATGTCCATTGAAAAGTCATTTCTACAGAAACTTCGCAAGCGGCCCAACTGTAATTTCAATGACGAAGTCATCAAAGTATTTTCGTCCCAATCAAGACGTCTGAAATTCATATATAAATAGGTAAGGAATTTTATTGTAGGGACTTTAAAATATATTTTGTGTAATAATAGGGTCAGTGGTAGCCCAGGCCCTTAAACCAGTATACGCCACTGTTACACATACACTTGCCCTATAATGACATAACTCTTCACAGATACTACACATGTACAGTGTGTCCGCAGAAGTGGTGTACAAATTGAAAATGGGTCACACACACACACACACACACACACACACACACACACACACACACACACACACACACACACACACGCACGCACACACATACACGAATATAAAGTGAGTAAAATTTGCTAATAGCGATAATATTGTATCATTTCTTGCGGTCTTCTTTCAGTTTACTAAATTTATAGCTTTAGACTAGTTGATAATAAAGCTTACAAGCAAACATTCTGATGGGGCCAGATAAAAAAGTTAAATTATTTCCTTTTACCATGTTAAAGATGTCAAAAGCAGTGTTTATACAAATTTTAGCCACTCGACCGCAGTTACGAGGTCCTTAAAAAAATAAGTTCGCCAAGGGCCGTTAACAGAAATAAAACACAATTTCATCGGAAAAATTTATTGGAACACACTCAGCCATTGTTGAGCTATTTTTCAACATATTCCCCACCGGAATTGAGACATTTGTCATGTCATGGGATTGACAGAGAGGTGCAGACGCTGTCAAACGCTGGTTCTGATTCCAGGCAGCTGACTTCTACGACACAAGGATACAAAAATTGATCTCATGCTATGACGAATGTCTCAGTTCTAGTGGGGGATGTGTTGACAAATAGCGTAACAATTGCTGTATCTGTTTCAATAAATCTTTCGATGCAATTATGCTTTTTTTCTGTAAACAGCCCCAGGGAAAAATCACTTTCTGGACGGCCTCGTAATTGCAGTAGAGTGGCCAAAATTTGTATAAGGACTTCTTTTGACATTATTAACATGGTGGAAGAAAAAAAAATAACTTTTTTATCTGCCCCCATCAGAATGTTTGCTTGTTAATTAACTCTGCCTCACAAATGAAGACCTCCCCGGAAAAAAAGATGTAACGTCCGATTCTAGAAATATGTGATGTAGGCAGAAAAAGTATATTTAAAGCATTTATTTAGTCAAATGGTTGTGATAGAAAATATAGGTCTATTGAAATATATCCCTGAAAAAAAAAATTCCTTTCTCCTAAAACATGAATTACAGTTCTGTTGGTTACATCCTTATTCCAGGGGGTCTTCAATTATGATAAGTTTTGTTGTCATGGGAATTGCACACGAAAAAATTCTTCTCCCCACCCCCACAAACAAATTACATTGTTGAATCACTGACTGGGTGTCTCATACAATGTGAAGACTGTATTAACTACTGTTACTAGTGAAATGATGAATCTTTTCAAATAGCAATGATATGTTCAGAATTTGTCAAAGAGCTACTGATGTCACAAAAATAAGAAGACAAATACACACAAAAGGTACAAAAGTTTTATTATTACATTACATTAACAAAATAACATGTATTCATTGTTCCACTTTCACTTCTTTTGGCGTTTCCACAATGGGCTGCTCTACAGGTTTCACAGCTGGCACTCCTGTCTGCACAATTGGTACAACTCGTTCGCCACATGCAGGTGGAAGGCACTGCAAAACATAAAAACTTTTTTTAAATTTACATCGCAATACAAACTGTTATTTTGTTTGCTATTTGTGCTCAAGAAATTGAAAGTGAATTACATTAACTTTTTGTTTTAAATATTTTTATATCATCACTATGCACACTTCTGACTGAGATTCTGACTGATATGTAAACCTACATCTATTATCAGGCAGTACATCTCACTTGACGATATGTGTCAGAGGAAGAACAATTGTTTGTATACATCTGAAGTCTGATTAGTGTAATATGTAGCTAATTGGCATTGTATACAATGGAGAGAGAAAGGAACTGGACACCCTACCCCATTACTTCCTGGCCTAGTTGCCTCATAAGTGGTGCCATGTTAGTATCACCCTAGATCATATATGTAACAGATAACTCTTCGCTACGTTAAAATCGGCAGCACTTTGAAGAGAACAACCGCCAGGATCGCCACCCGTCCGCCGTAAACGAACACGAGATGGCAGCACAGTCGCTAATGCAATTCAAATGGGAATTATGACGTGACTTCTTATGTAACAACTAGATGGCAGCTTAGTAAACCTGACAAAAGTTGTTAACCTCAAAGCCTATAAGCCCGACATATCTGTTACATATATGATCTAGGGTATCACTTATGAGGTTCAGACCTGTCTTCGGACAGTTGACTAAACAACAAACAACAATCACTATGCAACCTACATTCTCCATAAAATGAATGGTGAATACTGAATACCAACAAAGTATTCATTTTCCAAACGCATAGTGGGATATGGAAGCAAAAAGCTTTTCTTATTATATCAAGGATCCTGAGAAAAAATGTCATAATCTGAGATTTATTTTTAAATACTTTCATTATACCTCATATAATGGAGTAAAAGGAGAATAATTTTATATCTTTATATGAAAATGAAATATAGGAATGTAATTATTGTACTGTGTTAGTGTATTCTAACATGTAATTTAAATTTACTGTAATTTTGTTATTCTCTCAAGTGTGCCAGATAATAGCTTCAATGTAAGTAGACCCACGAGGGATTACACTACCCCTCTATAGTGTACCAGTTTTCTGGTCACTTATTACAAGGTTTGTAATTTTATGATGATGTAAAATAATGCAGGCCTATTAATTTTAACTAAATGCGGATTTCATCTACAAAATTCTGCAGAATTTAGCTATTTCATATGGATGGACAGAAGGAAGCAAGGTGCTTTTTATGTTGCATGTGTCAATAATACAAAGAATTAAAAGAAAATAGATTTTATGTAAAAAATTGATGGTGGTGAAAGGAATGGTTTTGAACGCAGTCATTTCAGCTACAGTTGGCACTTACTTTCTTGGGGGCAGTCACTGTAAGGACACCATCTGATGACAGACTGGATACAACATTCTCGACCTGGATCTCCTTGGGGAGCACGTACCGGCGCACAAAGTGGCGTGAAATGAAGCCGTGTTCATCCTGCTTCTCTTCATGCTTGCCCTCCACGACCAAGGTATTGTCCAGAGTCTTCACTGTGATCTCACTTGGCGCAAACTGCTGCACGTCCAAGATCACCTGCACAGATTCAATTCACATGCACTGTGAACTACACAATCACTTAGAAGACTAAATTTATATTATATTTTATAAACTTTTCCATACCTTTCCATTCAGAAATATTAGTAAATTCTTTACATTCTTTGAGAAAATTTTCTGCCAGCCTTTGACTTCCATTGACTACAACTTGTTAGAGCAAATGTGAGTAGGCCTACTGTTCAGAAGACTGAATGAATAAAATTCAATTAGTGCCCAACAATATAGTGAACTACTTCTGATTGAGGTTCTGGCTGATATGCAACATCTATTATCAGGCAGTACATCTCATTTAACGATATGTGTCAGAGGAAGAACAATTGTTTATACCCTATACATCTGAAGTCTGACTAGTGTAATATGTAGATAATTGGCGATGTATGCAATGTAGGGGGGGAAAGGAACTGGCCACCCTACCCCATTATCTCCTGGCCCAGTTGTCTCATAAGTGGTGCCATGTTGGTATCACTTGTGAGGTTCAGACCTATCTTCGACAGTGACTAATCAAAAACAACCAGCAGCAATAGTAGAGATCCTAACTTAAAGATTGGCAGATTTCAGCAACAGTAGTGTGAAGCAATTAAACGAAAACTTTTTATTGCAATTTTAGACAGTAAGTTTATAAAGTTGTCTTATGTATTTTTATTATCAAGGTTACTGCTTGAAAGTGAACACTGGACATTCAAAAGGAAGGGAGCAAATAGCAAATAGACCTAAGAAAAAAGAAAATGCCAAGCAGCAGAAATGAACTCTCGAGAGCAGTCTTTAGACTATGGAATGACAAATTATAAATAAAAAATGTGTGGGTGTTCTCAAAATTAGAAAGCAATTGAAATTGTTCAAATATTCACTCATTTTGACTGAATACAGAAAATCCATATTTATTTACAGAGGAAATATGATTTTTTTTTAAATCCTGTTGTCGAATTGCTTCTTTGTTCCTTCAGTAATATTTGATTCAGTTTAATATCAATATATTCCTTTTGTTAAAGTATTTCATTCCACCTTTTAGTGAGCATCCGTAAGTTCTTTTCTCCTTTTCTCTTTAGGTTTGTGAGTATATCAGGCATTTTCTTTGTGTGATCAATTTACTTCCTCTACAATCAATTGTTTTTGTTTATACCAGTATCTGTAACCGACAGTATTAACAGACCCAACCCTTAATATAGATAACGATATCAATACCATCATTTTACATATATAGATTGGATATGTTGATCTTGTCCTGTTACAAGCGGCTTGTAAACAAAGTATCTGGTGGTTCTCACGCTTTTTAAATAACGAATGAGAAAAGACAATCTGAACATAAATTTTAGGTACTACTGATACTCAAGCATATAATACGAACACGAAATTAACCTATGCTAATGCCTAAAATTACAGTAGTTGATGAAAAACTTACCCATTTTACAGTTGAGGAACTCCATTCTGCACTGCTTTTAGTCTGTAAAATGTTCAATAACCCTGTCGTTACGTTTTGGGATGTGGACATATAATTACTTCTATGGAGAGCGAGGTTAAGACATTGATTGCTACGTAAGAATGTAACTATTATTTTTAAAGTTGAAAAGAGCATTGTGATTAGCATGGTTACAAATATTTCCAACTAATTACAGTCCCTCTGAAATTTTCATGAAAATGATTCCAAATCTAGAAGTTTATGGGTAACATTACACCTTGGATAGTCTTAAAGTAATTCCTAAAATAAATAACTGATACCGTAGTAACTGATAGTCCAGTACCGTACACATTCTATTGTTTCTAATGTTAATCTCTCTGTTAAACATTTAGTATTATTGCTTCCCTTACTGCTGCCAAAATGTTCAGTACCGGTACCATACTGTAAATCAGGTAAAGATCTCCAACAGACAAGGAATATGAACCATGAAAAATACAATAATGAATATCGTCTTAGCTTCTCTCAGATGCTAGCAGTAATTAATACGAAGTCTCCATATAAAAATGTCATGTTCAGTTTACTTTAAAAGAAGTGAAGCTTCAGCTTTAAAATTATTTTACATTTTTGACAATATATTATGTAGTTCCCCCTTATGAATTATTGCTTGCTATTGATTAATTATTCTCGTACAATTCGGATTTTACTGGGTTTCCAATATATAAAAAGCGTAGCTAGTGTGATGGGTGTTATGAAAAGTATTCAACGTTCACAATCACTAAGAAACCTCAGTTGTAAGATAAGAGTGTTCTGGTGTGCTAATCTGAAAGGTTACGGTACCTATCATAAACAGTACTACAATGCTGAAGGCTGCTACAATCAACATTTAAGGTGAATGAGTACATTTTACAGTTGGTTTAACTTGATATCTAGTTGCTTTATGAGGAATATATTGTACCTGTATACACATAATGAATGAAGATATACCAATGCTCTACCATCTAGCTATTCTTGACATTTTAGTCAGAATTGTTGGGATCATTACAATATACTGATCTAATAAATCAATTTGCTAGTCAGAAGCAAAGTCAAAAAAGTGGTAATTTAGCAAGGGCTCCCAAGGGGAGATTTTTTTTTTACGCGATTCTTTTATTTTTCTCTACATGCTCGATACATGTTTTCTCAAACCCTCGGCAAACATTTCAACAAAAGCGAGTGCTTTAAACTATGAATGTGTGCGCAAAGTAATTATCTCAGAACTGGCTATTTTTCATGTTCATTCTTCTCTCTCCTCGTCCAACCATTTCCTCTAATTTTCTAACCATCTTGCTACCACTGAGACCGGATCCTGCGGGGGCCCTTGTAATTTAGGTATTTTGGCCACAGCATATCGTCAATGTAATTTATCTGGTACCAGGCACAACTCGTCATTAGGTTCACTGATGCTATTCATTCCTGTCATAATTGACAATTCTGAGGGTAACTGCAGAAATTAAATCGCTGGACTTTCAGCTTCTTTTGGTTAGAGCATAAGCGAACTATAGCCAGTAAAGTCAGATGTAATATTGTAGCAAGTGGCATCTCTGGGTTTATTCTCAGAAGTGCACTAGCAAGAGCTGCTAAACAGCCTGTGGTGATCAGAAAATGTGAAGAATTAGAGGGAAAGTGTGTTTAAAAAAAACGCCTTAGTCGCCACCGAAAATCGTGGCTCCAATATTGCCTTTCTATGTCTCACACACTATCCTCCTCTGTCGTTCACATTTCTCTCTCCAAAGCTACCTACGGCGCAGGCCTTTCTTTTGGTGACACTTCAGAGGGGATAGCGGTCAGAAAGGATTTGCCAGTGAATTTGTCAGAAAATATGCTGTCTTTAGCATACAGTAGCAGTTATAAGGTTTCATATAGCATCAATGCGATAGTTCACATTAAGCCCGCAGCTTCACTTGCCTCGGTTGAGTAATACCAATACTATTGAAATACGTCTTACAGAAGAACGAATTTTTCTAATATAGATGGAACATTAGAATCATGCGAATCCTCGTGATTTTTCGTTATTGAGAGCTTTCGAATCGTTAAAAAAAAAAAAAAATGTTAGAGTTTTAACTCGACATCCAATAGATGCGTTCACTAACCAAAAAAAGACTACTGTTGCAATTTCGGTGGTAACCAGATCACCAATATTATCTTGTGACGGCCCTAAGTGCCACACTGTTTGATGCCATATGCCATCTATGGGTATATTTTTCTCGAAAACTTTTCTTAAATTTGTTTTACGTTAACCTCAGATTTATAATTTTCTTCAATTAAAACATTAATTTGAAGTAGCTTGTCCTTATTCTTTTATAATATTACAAATTCATTTTTATTTTATCATGATTATATTATATTATTTTATTTTTATTATATTATTATTATTATTATTATTATTATTATTATTATTATTATTATTATTATTATTATTATTATTATACTGTTGTTGTTTAGAAAGACTCGAGATTCAGGAGATTCGAGAGATTAGAGAATTGTGTGACATTAAACTGGTAAATGTTCAGTACGTCACCGCCATATTGCATTTTTGGTCCAGGGAAAATATTCGTTTTTTTTACGGAAACACTCATTCCTGCCACTTCGTAGCAACGCCATAATTTAATGTTAAATTAATTCTGATAAAGAGGGTATAAGTGTGTGCCGTGCAGGCATCTTCGGATGTTTCAAACAATACGTCAGTGTGGTCATAACTGGTGTTTTGAATATTCTGTACTCCCCTTCTTCGTGTGACGTGAATTCGCATTTGCGACTTTTTAAATTGCTCTCCTCACAATTCTACAGTAGCATATTGTATTGCAATTTTTCTTTATTTGTCGCAGCTTATTATTGCCTTATTTTTTATATAACAATTTTGAAATTTGCGGTTATTAGCGCAGTATCGGGTTTAGGCCTAAGCAACCTAGGCAGTTGCGTAGGGCGGCAATTTCCAGGTGGGACGATATTTCTCTCTCTCTCTCTCTCTCTCTCTCTCTCTGTCTTTTTAATTTTCATTTTACAGTGAAATTTGTTTTTAAAACAGTTGTTGGTAAATCTTTTCTGAAGTTTGTTCTTGAACATCTTGTGGAAGTCGGATATTGTTTTGTTATCGCGTTGTCGTGGTCGTGGCGAGAGTAGAAGGAAAGTGTGCAGCTGCATAATAATATTGTAATGCCGGTATTACGTTATTATACTATGAAACTGCTTAAATTTAACTGCTTGTATAAATAAGAATGCATTGTTGAAAATCAAATTGAATGTGTGTTTATTATATTATCGCTATGAATATAACCAGAACTCTGGGTTACATTTCCTATAATAGCCTATATCGTCAACAATACTATTTAATCACTTTCCAGCATGTGCACTACATAACTCGATATGAAAGGTTTATTCCGCAAAGAGTTGGAGTTTATTTTACAATTTATTTTATACTTCCTATCGAAGTAAGAAATGCTCGTAATAATTATACCACCAACAAAACCAATGCTTAAAAATAAACCACAGCTTGCCTTTCACAAATCAATTTTGTTTCAACAATGAATAAGTTTGAATATATTTCTTTGCATCGAGTCTGATGTGCTTCGTCAGATCGACTTTGATGACATCATCAATGCTTTCTCTGTGAAGACAGTGCGAAGGAAATCTTTATAATTCAGAAGATAGATGTACGAATATTTTGATTTCAGTAATTTGTTTTCTGAATTGTAAAATTTCATTTAAAACTAATTTAAACTAAACATGACTTGTATAATAGCTGCTCATAAACGGTTTGCGAGAGATGGGGGGCGGCAAATTTTAGCACTGCCTAGGGGGCGGCACTATAGCCTACTAAATCCGGCCCTGTATTAGCGGAGAGAATCTGTTCTTAAAAAATTAGAATGACACCACTAAGTGTAAGCAGCCAAAGCTTCAAAATCCGTATCTACTAATACTGTACATTAATAATTCGTGATTGCAAGGAATATTCGTAGTTCTTCAGTTCTGCAACTTTTTATTCCAGAACCACCACTGAACATATCTAATGTATGAATAACAGAAATAATGGACATTAAAACTGGGACCCATTTTGATTATCTATTGCTCCTATAATCCTAATCCTAATCCTACATGTTGTAACATCTTTTCACATTCGTCCACAAAGTCTATAGCTTCTGGAATGCTAACCCCAAAAAGTAAGAGATGTACAGAGCGGGTGAGAAGAAATTGCTTAATGAAAATTGCTCATAAATTTTGTAAATATTAATGTATGTATTGGTATGAAGAAAAATTTTAGATCTTTAAAATGGTAGAATTTAATCGATAATGGCGATATGCCTGACACTGCATGAGCAAGCTCATCTAGCCTTCTGTTACGGAGTGTAGCATTCCATGGTACAGATGCAGACGTACATGGGCATTGTACTGCAGCGCATCCCAAGACCATCAGGAATTACCATTAAATATTGATGAACACAGGATCTGTGACAAATAGTGGCAGAAATGTTCGTCCTTCGACATCCAGCACAGAGGAAAATGTGCATTTCGTGCAGGATATGTTCACCCGAAGTTCCAAACCGATTACTTGTAAAGGTAGCCTAACCCGCCATGCAATCCAAACTGTTCTAAGATAGAATTACATTTTCGTCCGTGGAAGCAGCATTATTGTCAGGAATTATCAGCGGAAGACTGATTATCTGATGAAATATGGGGAAATCATGCTTTCACAATCACTTTCCAGGATGTTGGTTGGGTCGTTGTGGTTTGTATGAGTGGCCAGCACGGAGTCCTGACTTCATTCCATGTCAATTTTTCCTCTGAAGGTAGGCAAAGCAGGAGGTTTATTGCAACAAATCACAAACTGCGGATCAGCTGGAGGATCGTATTCGGGAAGTTCTGACCAACATACTACCAGAGTTCCTGCTAAAGTCAGTCGAGGCTGTTCCCAAATCATTAAAGAAACTGGTGGACAATGCTTGTGCCTATATGGAATTTTAATATTTCAGACAATTTGTACCATTCTACGGTCCACAGTAAAACTTGTTTCATCATAATCGACCAATTATTACTAGATTTATTAGCAATTTTCAACTGACATTTACTTTTCACCCACCTGGTTTATTCACATTTACTGACCTGGAATTTGTCCTTGTCTGCAGTAATATTGGAAGAGCCACTGTCTTGTCGGGTAATATTTCTCCAAGGACGGAAGTATCCTGTGCGTGTCAAGGAGCCCGGATGCAGCAAGTCATGATGCCTCAGACCCAGTCCAAAGTGCTGGTCCAGTAGCCTGGATGGTCGTTCAATGTCGTCCCACCAGTCACGGAACAGAAGTGGCACCAGCGACATCTTCTGCTAACAATAATCATCATGAGCTGTACGCAGTATAAGAAACATGTTTCCAGATTAGCAGGGGCTCAGGAGCGCTGTTTGTGCAGGCAATCTCCGATCGAATGCCATGATTTTCGCAGTAGCTCACGGTAAAGATCAAAGGACATGCGCCGAAGTTTCAGTCTCTCTGGATATTTATATTATGAGGTCACCGAGAAACTGAACGAGTATTATACTTTACGAGAATACTGATAGTAATTCAATACAGAGCGTCTGACCTAAACAGTTCATTTTTGTTTAGGCAGCTCAAATAGCAGTCTAGACTTGCGTGTGGTATTTAACCGTTTTGCAGGCGGAATCAAGTTTGGTATAATGCCCACTGATATCGTCACGTGAATGTTACGAATAAATTTTAGTCTTCGTGTGATAATTTTATGTTAAATATGAGCAGTCAATCTGTTATGTTAATTATTTATTTTGTTTCTGCTTTCCAATGTTTGTTCTAGTAGTATTTATAGTTGGATAGTGATTTATCGAGTCGTTTACTCCTCTTAATTCCCACAATATTATCTTAATACGTAAGTTATCTCCAATAGCAATCCATCGCGGCCCGCGTTTGTTCCCCGATCTGGTCGTGTTGTAATTCTGAAGGACAAAGCAGAAGTTGCAGAGGATTTTCTCGGGGAATCTCGTTTCCCTCTTTTATTTCACTAACATTCTCCACCTCCCCCTCATTTTATGTCATTTGCAACAGTTAAAAATAGACTGGGGTGAAATCTTGTAGGCAATAAGGTTCTACAATACTGGTACCTATAGCATTTAAGGGCTTGAGGCTCCAGACCCTGGAGCTTATCTGGGAATTGAACCTGGCTCTATCATGGCTGATGTAAGGTGGCCCACCTGTCAACATCGAATTCACAAATGTCACCCGAACCACCTGTCAGACTAGGTTAATTATCGCATATAGGTCCCACATTGTACCAATTTGAGTTTTAGTACTCTATCCGGTCCTCGATAAGTCACCCAGTCAAATAAATTTCCATTTATATCGATCTCTATTTGAATTTGTGTATGGCTCAAGTGATGGGTTAGATATAAAGGCCACATGTACTGCCGCAGGATGTTGTGGTACCGGTTGTCAATAGCACTTCCTTATTGGACAATGTTAATAACATGAAGAAGAATTCTGAAGTGATAACAAGAAATTTGAGAGTACTCCGAGAGAACTAGTCGTAACACCGTCTTTTCATTTTATTATTAATTACACTTGGAAGGACCAATATTTCCACTCGAGTCCCTGATATGGATAACCGCAGATGTTACAGTTCAACCAACAGTGCAAGGAGATATAAATGACCAGTTTAGTGTTCAAGAAAAATATGGTGCTATGAAATTGAGATTGTTACCCAGTTAGATTGCCTATACCAACTATTCTCAACAGGGGGGCGAGGTTCACGGGTCCGAAAGCCGTTAAGGGAGGCCACGAATAAAAGAATAGTAGTAGTATGGATAATAATAATAATAATAATAATAATAATAATAATAATAATGCTTTGAAAATTTAAACATTACTGTTTTGTATTGAATAAAGGCGTTGTTAAATTGTTTCTTTTCCAATTTAAACCAAATTTCACATTATTATCTTCTACAATTAGGCTACATTTTGTACCTTAAGCCAGGTGTCTGCACAAAAGTAATGTGAGGAAAGGGAGGGGGAGGGCTTGTCATCACAATGGTTGTAAAACACTGGCCCATACTTACGAACGACTCTAGAATATAGGTAGACCCTAAGTAGCTAAAAACCCGTGTCGTAACGTTGCGAGAAATCATGGCCAACTGCAAAGAGAAGTTGTGAAGTAATCATGGAAGATTCAAATATGAAGGTCACATTGTGGAAATTGATGAATCGAAGAGTTCTGGAAAAGGAAGTACCATAAAGGGAAACGTGTCGAAGGTCAATGGTATTTGATGGAATCGACCATACTACTGGACAACAATTTCTTTTGTTCAGGGAAAGTAAGTAATCGCCTTTCATTCACTGCTCTTAATTTTTTTGCGTAAAAAAGCACAATTTTTTGGTCCAGGAAAAATATTCGTCTTTCCATTCTCTGAGTTTTTGTTGTGCAAGGGAAAAATGCTATTGTTCTGTCCAGGGAAATATTCGTCATTATTCGTTAATCAAATACATTACTAATTTCAGCTTGATATTTTGTAACAACATGAAGTAATCATCATTAAACTATGCCTACAATATCCTCTTGTTAAATTAATAAAACAAATTAACAATTCTCCTTTTTCCTCTACAGATCGGCGCTTGTTGACGTAAATACGCATGTAAGATCGGTCTAGCCCTTACGTCCCAGAAAACTGACCGACACATTTTCAGATCAGTTTTGTCGCCCTGTAATTTCTAAACTGCACGACATATTCCAATGAAGAAAACGGCGATCGACAAGAATGAATGTATCCAACGTGACCTTGATGGGAGCGAGTGACTTCGTCTAATGATACGCGAGAGGATTCCCTGAGGCACGAATTGGCGGGTCGCGCGGCAGCCGAGACAGTGTAGCTCGAGAATGCGAAGTTATAGGATGTTTGCAGTGGTGTCAAACGATTCGTAGCGAATCAGGCTACAAACTCAATTGAGCAAAAATCAGCAATCGACAAGTTAAAGTGGAAAAATTTGCGAATTAAGTTGGGTGAGAAAGAAAATTCACAATATCGAGGTATATGCAGTAGGGTGGAGTGAAAATATGAAGTTTGTGGAATCAAAATGTAATACAAGGGAAAAGTTGTGGGGTGATATCATAAAGAACAATACAAAATATATTTCCTCTAGATTAATATTTAGAGGTGCCCCAAGAGCATCATATTTTGAAATTTTCACAAAATTTTGAAGTTCAGGTTTTTTGGCGAGAGAACATTCTCCAGTGATTTAATCTGAACAGGATATCAGGAACATATTAAAAAATACATGTTAAAAGATTCGGCATATATTTGGTACCCTGTTGTTTCATCCTGAAGTGTCACAAAAACCTCAATTTGTAAGAAGATTATTTCCAATCATAAAGCTCTTGTGTATTATATAATTAATATAATAACATTAATGGAAATTCATTCTTTTTATGTCGCAGGGTATTTAAATCAGAATATCTCTAATTAATATAAGAAATCTGACCTTCTACCCTGTATTCGCAATGCCAGAGGGGTTGAACCCATCACAATTACCTATATTATCATGGCGTAATGAAATATTATCTATGGGTCAGAAATGAATTAAAATCTGTCTTCAAATCAAAAGAATCTACTGTTGGAGAGATTTCAGAAAGAGTTGCTATCAAAACTAAGGAAATCCAGGTAAAGGCATAAATTCCGAAAGCCAGTCATAAAAGAATATTAGAACTGGTTCGTGCTTACCATGATCAATACACAAACTTAATGAAGCCTTGTAAGAAACGACATAGTGACGACAACTAAAATGACAACATTGCAAAATTAAAAAAAAGAAGCAAACAAACTATTTGATATATCCAGTTGCAAATGCAAAAACATTTAATACTGTAGGCCTAATTGTGATAAAGACCGCCGTGTTCCAAAACAAGAAAATGTTTTACTAGAGCATAGAATAAAAAGAAGGATGATAATTGGACCTACTCGTATTTATCTAATTGCCACTCAGAAAGAAATGAAAAAGAAAACCAGAATAAATTCTAGCTAAAAAATGAATCGGGCAAAATGGAATTTTTGTCATATTTTATGTAAAATACTATATATTTTGTCCCTTTTGTTCCCCTCAAAAATACTGTATACTGCAACCCCAATTTAGAGTCTTCCGAATAAAGTTGAAATATGTGATTTTACAGTAATTCATTAGCTATGTAATAAAAACAAAATAATAGAACAAGTATACGAAGAGGAAACAAAAATATATAATTTTAAGGAACTTTAAAGCCCTTGGGGCGCCTCAAAAATTAAATATAGAAACTCAATATTTTTCACATTCGTAAGTAAAGTAAAAATACAGATTTTTGCAACTATTACATTTAGAAAATAGATAAAAAAACAATGTCATGTATAGATTCACCCCACCCTAATATGCAGTTCAAATGGTAGCGGGCGCATAAGCAACGGAATTCAACATTCCAGGTGAATATTACTTATGCCCTGCCCACTATAGGAGACATAGGCCAGTTTTACACTAATCCTAAACATTTAGTATAACTTGTTGCTTGTGTAGGCAGTCTTTTACATTAGATTTGCGAAAATTGGTTTATAGCCAAACATTGGCAGTGATAAAAGTGTGAAATATTCGGGTGAAACGAGCGTTGAGCGACTTCCGCCGATTTTGGAATAGACACCGACGCACTTGAACTGCTAACATAGAAAACAAAAAATCACACTCAATCGCTTTCACCTTCATCTTGACGGGATAATAAAAGCCTAAACTAACCTAACCTAACCTAACCTAACCTAACCTAACCTAAGTGCGTCGGTGTCTATTCCAAAATCGGCGGAAGTCGCTCAACGCTCGTTTAACCAATATTCGTTCAGTGGGCGGTGGATACTCTACATTGACCTTTATTCCTGCAGTTCGATAGGGAACAGTCACTAATGTTAGGACAATTAGCTTATCTGTCTTCTAGAGTTTAGCCTGCATCTACTGAATTTAAAAGCTTATTAGTCTCATTACAATGAAGGCAATAACAAACGTCAAATGTCAGTTGCGAGATAAAGCTAAACTCACCCTTGCTGTGTTCTTCTCTAAACTGATCTATCTGCACGTCTAACTGCACCGTCTTGCGTCTGGCGCCTTATATACCCGCGTCTGGAGCGTCGGCTGACGTCGCAGATTGTTCCAGATGGTTGTAGCGCCGCGCGGTGTTCACTTGAACACAAGAAACCGCCGCGACGCTTGCTGCGTGCCTGCATGAATCTAAAATTAGACCACTCCGAATACGGCAGCAAGAACTGTGATTCATAAAGGAGATGCACTCACGCATTCCACGGGTGTTGAGGTAACACCGTGAACCACGCATTAAGTGTCCAACACTTTATCTCTTAAATTATTATATTCTTGTCTGCGTTTGGAAATATACACTTAATTTCGGGTTGCGTGGGAGCGTTCGCAACCTTGCGATTCATGTTATTTCTGCATTTCGCATGAAACATTCAGATGTAGAAGGTAGCTATGCAGGCCTATTTATTGTATTGTAGTGAATTAAAAAAATTATTTCGAGAAGCTTAAGGGGGGCGCTTATGTGATTTTTAGAACTTCTACAATTTTCATCAAAAGTTTATGAATTTTAAACTACATAAACATAAATAACACTATTTTGGAAAGAGTTAATGAGTTTAATTATTTAGGATATAAACTTTCTTTTGTTGAAAATTTGGATTTATCACAGAAAATTGTAAAATTCAACAAATCAATGAGCATTATTAATAGAGTTTTAAAACCTTCATTAGTACAAAAATCAATTCGTACTCGTCTTTATCAGATAATAGCTCGACCAGTCTTATGTTATGGGAGTGAAGCGTGGACTGTAAGGACAAAAGATGAAAGCAGACTAACAGCTTGCGAGATGAGATTCATGCGCCGAGATTCATGCGCTGGCTACACTAAATGGGATCGAAAGAAAAATGAAGATATCCTTCAAGAACTTAATGTGTCATCAATACTGGACTATATCTCCAGACATCAGTTAAACTGGAAGGAACACGTCTCAAGAATGGTTTCATCCAGGATCCCTAAGGCAATAATGAAGTATCTTCCAAATGGGAAACGGTCGCTTGGTCGACCTATGAAAAGATGGCATGAAAATCGCTTTATCAGGCCGCAACAGTTCTTTTGGGACTAGTACTTGACAGGACGATGATGATGATGATGATGATGACGATGATGATAAACATGCCTACAATATTATCATCTGTACAAAATTTAGTGCTATTAGGAATAATAGTTTTGAAATAATATTTTTTAAATATATTTTATATTGACATCACTACTGTAGAAAGATTCCTTAAGACAAATTTTTCAAAATTTTTACTTCATATTTGCTCAAAACCTTGAAAATAGTCATAGAAATAACAATTAATTGGCTTTTCAAGCTCAGTCTAAATAGTCGCATTTTTTAATTTAATGAATTGAATATTACAGCATATTTTAATCTGTGCAATATGAATATGCCCCGAATGAACTTAATATTAATATTACATAGAAATGCTACTTAAATTTTATTTATCAACATTTAATTGACTTCTGTGAGAAGTTCCAGACCAATCTGGCAATAACTGTTGTGCAAGGACCTTTTATGTTCAAGAAACAGCTTAAAATTTTAAATTAGAAAAACAGCATTAGAAACATTTCCCTCAACTCATTCGATTAAATGGGATAATACCTTAGAACGGTGAAGTTTTTTTTTTTTTTTTTTTTTTTTGGATTTGAACGTGGTTTGTCTCTATAGCCACAGAGAGCATTTTGTAATTTTTTACAATTTCTTTCTTCTCTATTACAATATACATAAATCACGTGACACAGTTTGAGGGATTCTCAAACAGGACATGAAAACATATTATGAAATTAGAAGGTTCAAATACAATTACCAACATAAAAACAAAATAGTGAATTTTCTTAATTTTTCACCATTATTTCACTACAGTTTCCCCTTAACATTGTTATGCATGTATCCAAAAACTTAAAATTAATTCGATGTACGCTAGGAAGCTAGTACAGTAAGCCTGTTCATGAAAAGTAACAATAAAACTGAATATATGAGTAGTTTAATATCAAAGACGGACATCTGATCTCACATCGAAATTTAGATAATGTGGATTCTTATATATTTTTTCACGCTCTTTTCAGTTATGCAAACTCTAACACTACATCTATAAAAATAAATTGTGTTAAAATATTACAAAGAACATTGTGAAACAAAAAGTGCCTCTAGATCAAACTATGGAGACAACAGATATCCGTCTTTGACATTAAACTACTCAATAACTTTTTCATATGGAGTGTAATTTTAGATTATTTATATTGTACATAGATATGACAGAAATTTTAGTAATTCGGAATAATAATTTTTCGTTTCTTTTTCATTACAAAATCTAATTCTTCATATGTCAGAAAATGGCATCTATTTACTTACTTCGACATTTTTAAAGTACTTAAAGGACATTTTTAAAGAGCATGCGCATTGTGCATTGTATTTAAAGATCCTGTACTCGCCTCCCTCGCTGTTTTTTTTCAGTTTTTTATTTTTTCAGCATTTTGCTGTGTATAACATCAGTTTTAAGCTGTCCGAATCAGTTGAAAATTTCTGAGAATGTTGTAATACGTGTAAGAATTAAAATTTGCTCTGGGATTTACATTCATTCAGTTTTAGTAAACATTATAATAGATTGAATGATGACGATGATGATGATGATAATAATAATAATAGGCCTAATAATAATAATACATTTAAATAATAATGGAAATTTAAACATTTATGGATAGTAAAATAAACTTGCGATATTAAACCCAGATACCAAATGTGTTTGTAACACAGATTAAGTTGCTATGCAAATACATTTTTACATCGATTAGTAATTAAAAACTAATAAATACCAATAACTTGAGAAACAATAAATCTAAATAGCCTAAATTTTATTGAGTAGCCTATGTACTGATAAGTGGATCATATGCGGAGACTAAGAGGAAGGCAGAAAATAGGAAAGATTTGAGAATGCTGTGTTTGCAGTAAAAGACCTGCACATGGGCAGAACACTTATGTATGTATGTATGTATGTATGTATGTATGTATGTATGTATGTATGTATGTATGTATGTATGTATGTATGTATGTATGTATGTATGTATGTATGTATTATGTATGTATGTATGTATGTATGTATGCGATTTTTTTTAGATCTCCATTATTATATTTTTACCTTCTTTCCTTCCAAAAAAAAAAACGCCAATTCTTTTTAAAAGTTTGTGTTATTGTGCATGTCACTTCAGTTCTTACATCGCTGGATAAAAGAACTAGCCCAGTCCTTTCATACAAATGGACTGAACGCGTTTTGGAATCACGCTTTTCAATTGCATTGATGTCTCGAGGCTAGGCCTAATGAAGTGAGGAAGCGTTTATGAAGTAGTTAATGAGAAGGCTAGTTCAAAATAAACCGGGAACGGAAACGACAACGAGAACGAGAACAGAGATATTGTCAAAATACATGTATTTAAAATTATTTCCGTTCTCGTTTTTCGCTGTCGTTTCCTTTTCCGGTTTATTGTGAACCAGCCTTTAAATTTAAATAAGCGGAATATGACGACAAATGAAAATAAATATAAAATCTTTTTAAAATCCCAAGCATCATTACAATTACTTGAACCTTACTCACAAAAACAATCAGGAACAGCATAAACATTTCAAGCAATTAGAGGGATTCGATAAATCGTCTGTCACATTTTTTATTACATAGACTGAACTGACAAATGGCGAAATTAATATCGATGGAAGAATATTTTCCTTAGAGAGACGGCGTTATGCCGTCTCCATATACGGCAGTTTCAACTTGCGTCTAGTGTGAACCGGAGAGAAAAAAATGACAGGCAAACAGTGATCGATTTGTTCCTGCACCATGTCATTTTGCAAGTCAGTCAGTTCGCCCCTGTATTAAGTCAGTCAGCCAGTCAGTCAGTCAATCTGTATCTATCAGTCAGTATGTGTATTGCTCCACATTTACGTCCTTGTTCCTCAGTTTCCACGGCCGACATCGTCACGTTTAACTTTCCCTCTGCACACATTACACTTGAGTTGATTGAACAAAAGTGGGCAGACATTTACGCCGTCTCTATTGCATTCTTCTGCGCGGCTCATGTTGGGATCTCTATGGCATCCTGTTCGTAACAGCAACTGCAGCGTGAGTTAAAATTAGAACATCTGAATGTGCACGTAATTAAAATTCCTGAGGATCCGTGTAACACGAAAAGTGAATTCTGGAAGATATTTCTTTCTCCACGATGAAAATTGAAATTCCTGGTAAGCTGCTCATATTGAGGAACGCGTAATAGAATAGGTCGCAGTCCCAGCATGTTAGATGTCATCTGCTCACTATCTGTGGACTCACGAAGCAGGGATTGAATTCGCCTGAAAACAATGGAATTTTAGACTGAAAAATTCCAAAGAGAGGCTTCCAATCAATCAAGAACTACACTGTTAATACAGTGTACATGATTTTCTGCATGTGAAAGATAGTTTTGTTCATATACAGGGTGATTCAGACGGAATAATAAATATTTTTACGGAATGATAGGATGGACTATTGTGAGTAAAACAGTTCATCTAATCAAGTGTACAGTTTTCAATGGATGTGGAGACACATCGTTTGAATGTTACGCATAGGAGGCCCTACAAATGGTGTGAAGGTAAAAGATAAAGGTATCCCCGTAACATGCCATGAAGGCACTTGGGGGGCATGGAGGTAGAGCCCCATGCTTTCAATGACCTCGGCACTAGAATGAGATGGTGTGGTCGGCACCACGCTCTGACCGCCTTTTACCCCCGGGAAAGACCCGGTACTCAATTTTATAGGAGGCTGAGTGAACCTCGGGGCCGTTCTGAAAGTCTGAAAGTTTGGCTATGAGAAAAAATACTGTCACAACCTGGGATAGAACCCCGGACCTTACAGTCCGTAGCCAGCTGCTCTACCAACTGAGCTACCCGGCCGCCCTATGGTGTGAAGGAACAACAAATTACTGCGTAATATTGACTACGCATAAAGAAATAGTACGTGTCGCTCTTCTGAGATCGCCTGAGGCAGCACTATTCATAATAAGTGTAGACAAACGGCTGTTGCAGTTCCCTTGGCTACAAAGATGGACATATTCTTCTAGCATGACGGAGTCCCTTCAGGTGACACAATTCAAATCTGACATTCCCCGAACGATATCACGCCGTCATGGTAACGTGCATTGGCCACCAAGATCCCCAGACTTTACTCATGTTGATTTTTGTTTGTGGGGATGGATGAAAAGCGAAGTGTACAAAAACAAATTACATACACTGGACGAATCGGTCGTTCGCAATACGGATAGTACTGACGACCTCAGAAGAGCAACACTTATTGCCAACAATGGGAAAAGTTGCATTGAACTGATTAAATGTATTGTTACTACGTGAATAAGCAATATATGCGAATAATAACAGTTTAAACATATTTTATTTTTTTAAATTGGTTTATTTTACGACGTTTTTATCTCCTATGATTATCTAGCTTCTGAGTGGAATTTAGGCCATAATGCCAGCGAAGTGAGTCCAGTGTCCAGCAACTAAGTTACCAAACATTTGATCTAATGCGTTAGGAAAACTCCGGAAAAAGTCTCAACCAGGTAACTTGTCTCAACCAAGATTCGAACCCTGACCCGCTCGTTTCACAGTCAGACATACTAAACTTCACTCCACAGTTACTTGTACTCAGTTTAAATAACCCCATCATACGGTTATTATTATTATTATTATTATTATTATTATATTATCATCATCATCATCATTATTATTATTATATTAGTTTTAGTGTAGAAATGAATATTATTGTTTCACTAACACTACTTACCTAACTTTTATTATTTATTTACTTATAGTATATTCTAGACAGATTGTGAATGTGGCATAAGTATTAAAAAAACTTTTATTACTAATCCATGGCCCCCTTATTCTCCATAGTGACAAATTTATGTCACTGAAGCATTTCTTTATTCGTACAAATAGGCCTACACAGGAATCATAAATTTGAGACAAATATTACAAAATAATAATTTATATGGTTAAAAAATGATTTTGTACTGTAGGTTTTGAGGCCTGAAGAATTAAAAACAAAAGTATATGATACCATTAAAAAAGAACAGAACCATTGTCACATCATTAAGTTCAAAATATTACTTTTTTTCAGCCTCTATAACTTTTTGCATATAGAGTTTTTCAGTAAAGTTAAAAATAGGAAAGCTACAGCATTGTTCCATATTTTTTTACTTATTTTACATGTTTATACATATATATGTATGTAGGTCTACATGCATGCATATGTACATGCCTATATCTTTTATCTACTACAATGTGACAATGGCACATTCACTTGAATGGCGTACCGACAGCCTTGGCCGTGAGTTCAGGGCTTGTGAATGAGTCAGTTCAGGCGACAACTGCCAAGTCGTGCTACATGAGATATAAATATCTGGGTGAACTGTACGGCTGACTAGCTTGGCTATTCATCAAGACTCATCACCTGGTGACGATCAGAGAGAGTTTGGAGAATGTTCTGTGCCATGTAATAAAAGGACAACGTGAACCATGCCTGATGCAACGGGACAGGTGAGAGATCAAGCTACGAAAGAAGATTCCGTCATGTTTATGATGAAAAAAGCGATTGTGGATCGAGTAGGCTACCGGAGTTCAGAAGAAAGAGCTCTCATGCTTCCTACACCTCACCATTAAAAAAATCGAGAAATCTGGAGTACGCATTCTGCCACGATTAATTTTTTTACTTGGTTATTTAACGACGCTGTATCAACTACTGGTTATTTAGCGTCGATAGAATTAGTGATGACGAGATGATATTTGGCAAGATGAGGCCGAGGATTAGGCACAGATTACCTAACATTCGACTTGTGGTTGGGGAAAACCTCGGAATCAGCCTAAGCGGGAATCGAATTCTTACCAGAGCGCACTCCGAATCAGCAGACAAACAAGCTTTTGCCAATGGCTTTCTGCCATGATACGTTATGAAGATGTAAATGAGAATGGAGACAAACTCCTTTACTGGTAGCTGACATACAAAGAAATCAGCTCATTAGAAACAACACCGATGAATAAAAACAATGTAGAAACAGCTAACAATATTTTACCAACAATGAAGCTGTTTTATAGCGAGGAAAAAATGATCACTATGTAGACCAATATGAATGAACTGTATTATGTATAGTTTGTATCTTAAGATAGTAAGTAGGCCTATTCAGTGTATGGGTAATATTAAATACCGTATGTTGAAACTTTGTTGATCTTTTACATTTACAGTTTCGGCATTCAAATACGATGCGCTGGTTGTTGGGGTTCCTTGGTCACATGTGAATAAGAGTAAATTGAAGTTCCACAATGATGGCTTTTAAACCACCTTATTGTGTTTATTTTCTTTCAATCACAAATTCCTTGTCTATAGCTGGAAAAGTATGTTGAATGGTCGTAACGAGTTTCTGGTGTTCATTTCGGTTTGTTAGCATTAGTTGGAGATTTCATTTCTTCATAAAGATTCGTGTTGTTAATAGAGTTCTATAAAATTACGCATCGACACATTGGGCATTTGCCGATTTTCTGCATGTTCACTCCTGGAATGCGAACTCAAGAATTCCAATAGGTTGAAACTCACACATCACTCCACACCCTCCACACTGCCCGATATCGCACTGTTCTCCAACCAGGAGATCAACTGTGAAAGGAATGTGCTTACTATTGCGTCATCTATTGGAGCGAAGTAGATAGATAATATTACCGTTATAACGTCAGTTTAAAAACCATGCGCTCTCCTGCATATGTTATTTCCTGTATGGAGAGATTAAAAGACCTAGGTTGCTATTCATATATATTTTGCTAGCCCGCGCTACGAGCGTGCTAAACTAGCCCCGGCTATCGACTGATTACTTGTACAGGATTCATATCATATCGTCGCCTGAATGCAAGAACTAGGTAACTCGAAATTTGCATTTTTTAGTTACCGCTTTTATAGCATAGCAAAAATCGCACGAAATATAATCCAGGATCTAGGTAACTGTTCGAACGATACCAGCGACATCTATTTTCCAATATAACAAATAGGTAAAAGAAAACGAGACATATTCCTTAGTGCAATAAATAATTAAATAGGCGATGTCACAAAATATGAAAAATCATAGTTCTTGCATTCAGGCGACGATATCATATCGCTAACACTGGTTTATGAATACGAAAAACGTTAATTCGCTGATCATCCACCGGAAGCTCGCGCTAAGAATGTCCATGAATGTGGCCCCAGGAGATTAACATGATCTAATTTTGTAACTAGGGTAGTATCAATATGTGTGTATCAATGTTATTGTTTGTGCTGTGGGAGCTAGCCAATACAGATACACGAGTACCCACGTGTGTGACCTTATGACATCTTATGACATCAACATTCATTCACAGCATTACCCCGCTTCGTCTCAGTCCCCAAAGACTTTCTCGTGGTTGGAGTACAGTAGGCCGCACGGAACAGAAATAATCTTTTTATGCAGTTGTTCCCTTCCTCCTCATTTAGTTTCCTTCTACCAATCATAGCTCTCACTAATCTAGCAACATGGCGCCTCCAATCACAGCTCTACTGATCTCACAACATGGCTTCTTAAGCAACATGGGATCTCTTGTCGTACCCTACTTGTGTCCTACAAAGTGCTTCATAAAACTTGAGTTTTGTACTTTTCTTATATCACTTTTTAAACTTTTTATTTTGAAATGCTATGCAAGTTTAGCTTTTAATTTTATTTAAAGATAGGCCTATTTTCCAGATCTACATGCAAAATGTGGCATTGTATGGGGCAGAAAATGGACATTAAGTTACGACAAAGTAAAGGGAAACGACTAGATGCTTTTGAAATGTGGATGTGGAGAAGAATGGAGCGTGTGAAATGGACAGACAGAATAAGAAATGAAGCCTTGTTGAAAAGATTAGGTGAAGAAAGATAAAAAAGGAATTGGTTGGGTCGCTGGCTGAGAAGAAACTGCCTACTGAAGGATGCACTGGAAGGAATGGTGAATGGGAGAAAAGTTTGGAGCAGAAGAAGACACCGGTATCAGATGATAGACAACATTAAGATACTCGTATATGGGTCTTACGCAGAGACTAAAAGGAAGGCGGAAAATAGGAAAGATTGGAAAATGCTGAGTTTGCAATGGCCGTACACTATAGGCCTAAATGAATGAATACACGGTGTAATATAACTTATTATAAACCGTTGAAAAAATATATACGAATGGGGAAAAATTATTTCTCAGTAAGGAAGTAAATTAAAGAAATACCACTGTTCAGAATACAGCCAAGTTACGTGTACATGACTTGTATAAAAATCAACTGTGTAGCTTGAACATCTTCGAGGAAAAGTTCTTTATGTAAGACATAATTTAACATTGTCAAGATAGGCAATTCCGTGACCCCTTGAAAGCTTTTAACAAAATAGCCGAAGATTCTCTCACGCTTTTCCCTAACTCCAATCGTTTCATATCGCTTACATCAAATATACAACGAGAAAGTATGTGTAATTTTAAATGTATTGTTTATTTCTTCTGAGATTCTTATAAGTACGAGCAGGTGCGTAAGTCAAAGGATCGGCTCTAATTTGGAGATGGAACAGATCTAAAAATTAATGATTGAAATTAAAAGAGAACTTTTTAAGACTAGAGTAATACATCCCACAAACCCATTCTGAACATGACATTGTAGGCTATGTTACGTAGTTGACAGAAAGTTGCGTACTTGGCATTTTTTCTAAACTACAGATTTAAAACAACAAAATATTCCAGCGTTGTTTACTCAAGTGAGATCGAGGACATCCAGTGTGCTCAGGTGTCAACTGTGAGAATATGAGGAGAAAACATGAACTGTTAAAGGAAAAGTAGCGGCCGACTAGACTCGGTAGTGAACAGCAGTCTGCGGGCGGACATTCCATCTTAGTAACTATGGACTAACATCACGCCAATGGACGCTCTTTTGCTGTAGTTTATTGTTGATTGTTATTTCAGCGTACAGTTCCAATTAATTCTTCTGCTTTATATTAGGCGAAAGTCAGGTGGTGTGCTGACTAACACGGTAGTCCCAACGCATGACGTTATGTCCTTAAGTCGATAAAACCCATAAAATATTAATTCCGCTAGAGATATGAAAACCCTAGATAGGTTCAGACTGTTCGGAGTTACGTCCTACAGTAATATGCTGTTTCACACTTGAATTAAATGTTAATCAATATTCATGCAAAGCACATCGGAGTAACAACAATAATTGAAGCTTGAACCACTCAGTCATCAATTACCCGTACTAAGTTCCGTGTTACAATACGAGTATGATGTAATGCAATAATCACACATTGAGAACAAGATGTGTAGATAGCTTGAAGAGCAAATGCTAATGGGAAGATGCTGATATATGTATGATGTACGTAAATGTAGGCTAAAACAACTTAGTTTATTTCATCCTCTACTGCCATCCTATTTAGTTCGTTTTTTTATTTTCTTCCCTGCATTTATTGCCTCTCTCTCGTTCTTCCGTTCGTTCTCTCTCTCTCTCTCTCTCTCTCTCTCATTTTTCCATTCGTACTCTCATTCTTCAGTTTATTCGTTTCCTATCTCGTTCTTCCTTTCGTTTATTCTCTCTTTCGTTCTTCCATTCGCTCTCTTGTTCCTTTTTTATTGGGTTATTTTACGATGCTGTATCAACATCTCAAAGTTAGAATTTATAAAACAGTTATATTACCGGTTGTTCTGTATGGTTGTGAAACTTGGACTCTCACTTTGAGAGAGGAACATAGGTTAAGGGTGTTTGAGAATAAGGTGCTTAGGAGAATATTTGGGGCTAAGAGGGATGAAGTTATAGGAGAGTGGAGAAAGTTACACAACACAGAACTGCACGTATTGTATTCTTCACCTGACATAATTAGTAACATTAAATCCAGACGTTTGAGATGGGCAGGGCATGTAGCACGTATGGGCGAATCCAGAAATGCATATAGAGTGTTAGTTTGGAAGCCGGAGGGATTAAGACCTTTGGGGAGGCCGAGACGTAGATAGGAAGATAATATTAAAATGGATTTGAGGGAGGTGGGATATGATGCTAGATACTGGATTAATCTTGCTCAGGATAGGGACCGATGGCGGGCTTATGTGAGGGCGACAATGAACCTCCGGGTTCCTTAAAAGCCAGTAAGTAAGTAAGTAAGTAAGTAAGTAAGTAAGTAAGTAAGTAAGTAAGTAAGTAAGTAAGTGTCCCGCGCCGTGGCGTCGCGGTCTAAGGCATCCTGCCTAGGACTCGCGTTACGGAATGCGTGGTTTGAGTCCTCATGGGGGAAGAAATTTTCTCATGAAATTTCGGCCAGTGTATGGGACCGGTGCTCACCCAGCATCGTGATGCTACGATAGGTAGCGAAATCCGGTTGCGAATACCAGCTATAACGGCTGGGGGAATCATCGTGCTAACCACACGATACCTCCATTCTGGTTGGATGATCGTCCACCTCTGCTTCGAATGTGAGCGTGAGGCCAGCAGCCGGCTGGTCGGTTTAGGCCCTTCACGGGTTGTAGCGCCACGGATTATTATAAGTAAGTAAGTATCAACATCTCAGGTTGTTTTAGAGTCTAAATGGAATTAAGGTGATAATGCCGGTGAAATGAGTCCGGGAAAACCTCGTGAGAAAACCTTAACCAGGTAACTTGTCCCGACCTGGTTTTTAAGGGTATATGTGCATACATTTTTTTTTTCAAATTTTTAGTGCATATGATTCTACTGGAACAAACCTATAGCAGCGACCTGCGTCCAATACGGCTCGTCCCTTGGTCACACATTACACTGGACTTGAGTTTTGTCATTTCTAAACAGAAAATGTTACTTTGCTCTCTAATACCGAGTTTCGATCTATGAGGCCTTGATGAACACTGAAGAGAAGTCAACGAAGCGTATGCAGGCCGCGGCACACATACAGCTGCTGAGAAACAAAATAACCTGATCCCTTGATCAGATAAGGATATTCTGCCAAGAGTTCGACGGAGTGTATTGAGGTTGGATAGGCGCTGCGCACTACAGTGATTGCGATTGTATTAATTATGTAAGAAACGAACAATTGTATCTCAGCATCGTGCTTGCTGTTTGGAGTCGACGCAACGCAAACAAGCTGACGAGTACAAAACACACACAACGGTTATCAGATAGAATGCTGTTCAGAAAAATTCGATTAAGATTAATGTTGTTTTCATAGATATAAAAATATCTCATTTGTTGCTAATCTTGTAACGTAAATAAATAATACTAATATTCCGCCTAGAAAGTTGAAAAATAAAACATATGAGAACCTATTTTGGATTTTTAAGGAAATGAATCATACTAGTCTTTCTATAGGGTCTATACGCGATGCTTACGTAGCTTGAGAAACAATTGTGCAGGCGATAACATAATCATCAAATACAGGCTTAATATATTGTATTTATTTGACATTTTAGCTAGGCCTACATGGTATGTTTGGTCATTATCAACTGAAAGTATTTCACGAATAATCGTATTATATAGAATATTAATTATAAAATGTTGGTTACGGTGATGTAATTCAATATTTTTAATTTTTCATATAATTTTAATGCTTAAATGTTTCAGTTATGAAACCGTGATTATTGTTACCCGAAGATGTCATTTGTATGATGAAAACGTTTGTAAATTGAACTTGCATGATATAAGTCATTTGACGGAAATTGTTTGTACCAATAAACACCTTGTGAAAAATAAAAATTACATATCACGACTTACAGAAAATAAAATTTAAAATTTATATTCAAGAACTAAAACAAAAATTTAATATCGCTACCTTATTAAGGATGTTCAGAATAAGAAATAAAACTGTGCTAGTAAGAGTGGGCGAAAAAAAGAATAATACTGAAAACTGATCAGGAAGAGAAAAAGAAACTGGATGGGTCACTGGCAAAGAAGAAACTTCCTACTCCAGAATGCACTGGAAGAAATGGCGAACGGGAGAAAAGTTCAAAGCACAAGAAGATAGCAGTTGAGACAACATTAACATATAGGCTATGAATCGTACGAGGAAACTAAGAGGAAGACAGAAAAGAGAGAAGATTGGAGAATGCTAGGTTTGTAGTAAAGATCTATCCTTGGGCAGAAAACTATGAATTCATTATGTAAATATTTAATTTTTTAGTTGGTTATTTAACGCCGCTATATCAACTACTTGGTTATTTAGCGTTGATTGGACTGGTAATAGCGAGATGACATTTGGCGAGATGAAGCCGAGGATTCGCCATAGATTATCTGATATTCGTCTTATGATTAGGGAAAACCTTGGAATAACCCAACCAAATAATCAACCCAAGTGAGAATCGAACTCGCGCCCGAGCGCAACTTCGGATCGACAGGGAAAGCGCCTTATCCTACCGAGCTAAGCCGATGGCTGCAAATATGTAATGAGTATACATTTTTAGGTTCGGTCTCGTGAATCATAAACTGCTTAGTCAAAGCAATGAATTTCATGTTGTCAGACAAAATGCATTGTAATATTAGATCATATTAATCTACTCATTTCCAACAAAATGTGCGAGAGGTACAGGAGGAAAATATAGGCCTACTCTTTCACAAATTATTAAACATTTAGAAAACACCTCCTAACATAAAGATGGGATGTAGTAAATAAATAAGCAAGAACTGGTTATTATTATTATTATTATTATTATTATTATTATTATTATCATCATCATTATTATTATTGTACATGGTATTGTAATTTTACCCTCTTTGGTGATATCTGGTATTGGTTGGAAACACTGAAGAGACGGCCAAATTAGCCTTTTAGGAACTGCTCTTACGTGATTCTCACTATAGAACACGTTTATGCGCTTAAATTATGCAAAATCACTGCTTTAACGCGTTTCACAACGTATTCTGCGTTTACTCACAACTATCTCCCTGCAAGAGGACTAGCTCTCTTGCCTTCGTACAGAAGGCAGTATCTTTGGCCAGTTTGTGCAACTTACCGGACTAGTCCGTCGTGGAAGATATCCGATGACATAAAGAGTGTGATGAAAGGGTTAAAGTAGTGGTCGGTAAAAATTACATCATATAAAATACAGACCGCAAAACACAGCAAAGGAGAAGCTAGGAGGAGAGAGATATAAGAGGAAAAGGCGGGTAACACCTTCACTATTGCAAGTTTTCAGTGCGCAGAGACGGACAATGAACATACCTAAACTGCTTAAGTTTGAATGAACAAGTGATGGCTAAGGGGTGGGAGATCATACATCACCCGTCCACCCTGCTTGTATATTAAGGGGTTGTCTCGCGAGTCAAGAAACGCCGACCATTGAATTAAAGGGTTCAAAAGGAATAGGGTCGTGACCTTGTAGTTGGTACTATCACAATCTAGTATATACCGTCACGAAGCTTGAGTTTATGAGGGTACTAGAAACAATAGACTGTGCAGGTACTATTTCGCATTGTCTGTAATGAGACGATAGTAGCGATCCTAGTGGTTAGCAACTATCTATGGATGCATATTTACTACGTATTGAGTTTCGTGAAATTTCGGAAACCGCGAAAATCTCAGGTCAGATTACCCTGCTCTTAAGAGCAATCCCCGGATCTCCCAAATATAATGTAGGCATGCTATCGGGATAATGCTTTAGAACTAAGACATGAGAAGAAAAATCATAATTTACTCGTAACAGAGAATAAAAACAGCCCTCTTACTCAACAAGAAAGGAATGAGGCTGGTCTTTTCAGTGGACTTTGCCCACTAAGATAACGTCCCAAAAGACTGATCTGATCAAAGGTGAGGAAGATATCTGTCGACTCAGTATGAAAACAACAAACAGCGAAACGCATATCTTCCAAATGTGAAGTCTCAGCCTGCCAAAGACTCTGCAATTCTGAAAACAAGTTTATAACATGGTGTGATGATAAGACTGATGAATATACACAATTCCTATTTCCAAGTCCAAAGAACAAATCGGAACAGAATGAAAGTGCGGCACATTACATGGTCCTTTCTTCAGTGTTGTCAATTTAAAACGGCTGAACAGGTACAGTATAATAATCCGAAACATTTTCTATAGATAAACCCATGTCTGACCGTGAAACGAGCAGACTCGGGTTCAAATCCTGGTTGCGACAAGTTACCTGGTTGAGTTTTTTCCGTGGTTTTCTCTGAACACATTAAGAGCAAATGCTGGGTAACTTTCGGCGCTGGATCCTGGACTCATTTCGCTGGCATTATCACCTTCATTTCACTCAGAAACTGGATAACAATCGCAGTTGATATAGCGTGGTAAAATAAACCAATAAAAAAGATAAACAAAATTATAAAATTACTAACATTTTCTCATACCTATGATCTTTCTAGTTCAATCTTTAAATTTGTACAGAAATGAAGCACCTATAGCGATTGCAAAACAATATCATACCAAATATAGGTCATTCGTTACTTTGTAAAACCAAATACAGTATATTCGTGCGCCGTAGCTCACAATAAGATCCTTACGGTGGGGGTAATCAAATCGCCAGGCAAGCACCTTAGCCGACTGAACGACGCCGGTGGCTTTTCCTATTTAAAGTTACGTTTACACCCCTTTGATATTATTATTATTATTATTATTAATATTATTATTATCATTATCATTATTATTATTATTATTATTATTATTATTATTATTATTATTATTATCACCATCATCCAAAAGACTATTCCCTACTAAATTCCCATCTCCCGCATTTCACCTTTCGTATATTGGCAGGTCTGATGTTACATGCGCTCTGTCATGAATTACGTTAACACGTAGTGAAGCATTTCATCCATACGGTTGAACGCTTAGTCGTACCACATTCTAATATATACAGTCACAAAGCCCAATAAGTAGTAAATATGCATCCATAGATAGTTGCTAACCACTAGGATCGCTACTATCGCCTCATTACAAACAATGCGAAATAGTACCGGCACGGTCTATTGTTTCTAGCACCCTCACAACTCAAACTTCGTGACTGTATATACTCGTACTAGACTGTGGTCGTAATATAAAGATATAAGGAGGAAACGATCTTTAAATAATAATAATAATAATAATAATAATAATAATAATAATAATAATAATAATAATACTATTTATTATTAAACACAATGTGTATAACTTTTAGCAATTTTTTATTTGTTCTGAAGGCTTGGCTCGAAACATTGCAGAGTGAAGATGATTGTGAAGCATTAGTGAAATGAACATGATAAGGTGAAAGGAAACGGGAGAACCCCGAGAAAACCACCTCGCGCCCACTTTGTCTACCTCAAATTCCTTCATGATCTAGACGACGATCGAACCCAGGTCGCTACAGTGGAAAGCAGTGAGGTTAACCATTCGTACACAAATTCGACTAAGAAACCTTCCCTACGTAGCTCCAGCGGTTGTACAGAATGGATGGATGATACTGTACAGTACATGATGTATACACTTGTTTCAATTATCATTTAAGCAGCATTTATTCATTTGTTGGTGGTAAAAGCTGATGATAGGTATATCTACTTAAATATGAAATTATAAAACTCGGTCAATCCAATGTACGCACGTGCCTATTGTGGAAACACTTCCTTTCGATAATTCGAAAGAAAAGTACATCGCAATTATTAAAAGACAAAAGAGCAGGTGTGAACGTGTTGTTGGAAAGGGAACGGACCTAGAAACGCATTGTTGTTGCTCGCTCAGTTGAATTCCAAGGGTGGTCCTCTTACCTGCTCACTGACACACTCACAAGATCGCGGTCAAGGTCACGTGAAGAGCCATCATCTCATCAAGACGAGCTTTCTGCTGCAGCTGCGGGAGGAAGGCAGCGATGTTCATGTCAACCATATTATCTTTATCTGTAATTTGCAGCATTTTTAACGTAATTGTGATGATTTGACTGATTCGTTTTACTATCTCATTAGAGAAAATTTTAGATAATGCAAAAAATCGATGTCGAGATTCTAGCGGAAATACATAATTACTTTCTTACAGTATTTTTCTAGACAGCAATTTCTAAAAGTAGATCTCTTAACGGAGGGCAAGCGTGCTAAAAATTGACTATAATGTTGTAGCGTGCGAAAAGTGTTTTTAGCACTAGTGTGAAGAATATTTTTAACACTGATTTCCACCTGTTTGCGCCGATTGTCAATTGTTTTCGACCAGATACATGAGAGCAATCGATCAATAAAGCGGTTCAAAATAATGCCAGGCCTACTTTTAAAAATGACTATTTTTTCCTCAAGAAATATACACGAATTATATAAATTTGTTCATTATTCTACTGATAACCAAAACTTTTTATTACTGGCAACAGACACACGTCAGAACTTACGGGATGTAAATTATGGTTTGAAACATCATCTGAATGAGTGGGAAGAATCTTCTCGCTTTACTTACTTATTTTAAACATTCTTTATCATTCGCTATTCCATACATCTTTTGCATGATACGTCACACTACTTCCTTAATTTTGATTTTGTTAGTAATAAATCCAAAATTAATCCCCCAGCATCTTATTTTATTTTCTTCAGTTCACTTTCATAATCCATTTTCGAACGCGAGTTGAAACTCCAGTCATAATGTTTCATAAATTTACCGCCAGATGGCATTTAATTCCACGCCTGTCATATCAAATAATACTGTAAACAGCAGTTATCATAAAGTTGCCGCCAGATATATAATCAGCAATTTAAAGTATAACATAGATATATAAATAACACATTAAATTATCTAATTTTATACAGCCGATCGTCCGTGTTGGTAGGCTATAGAGACAAGTCCCCTGCCTTCTTTACTGTTGCATTCCCACTCATTGTAACAGTTGCGAAATGGCCACTCATTCAATGTTGCCGTAATGATTAAGTTCAAATTCCAGCAATTCGGCAGCATATTTATTTAACTTATTTATTTAACTAGCTAGCTAGTGAGTACAAATGAAAACTATAAAACAAGAATTTTTCTACATACTACCGTAAGAGCCAGGCTCATGTACGGTGTGGTCTTAGCCAATAATATAACATAAAATTTACAAGGACAGTTTACTAAATACAGTAATTAACTTAATTCAAACCGATAAATAACACACAAGAGCAAAAACAAAAGAAGACGAAAGAGAAAAAGAGAGAAAAAACATTTAATATAATTTACAATCAGACAGAAGCCAGTGATATTCAATAAAAACATGAATATAGTCGACAGAAAAAAAGGTAAAAAAATATACACTTTTGTTAATATTAGGCCTATATATCATGAATAATTTTATAAATTTCTTTTTTAAAAGCTTCAATTTTAAAATATTTCAAATTTGGAAAATGATTTGTAATTTTATTATAAAGTCTTGGGCCGAAACTAGCACCATGTTTAAGGGCTGCACTTGTATGACATTTAGGCCCAATTACTGGGAAAGTAGACTTTTGTCTTCGAGTACGATATTCATGTCGATTAGATTTAGGCCTATGTTTTATTTGATTTCTGTGGTAGTAAGTTAGTAAACTATATTTATAAATTTCTTCAATAGTTAATACTTTAAAATCTGTATAAATTAAATTTGTTGGGTAATCTATATTTATTATACCATATTGTATTAATGATTGTGCTAAAGCTAAAAATATTATTCTCAATGCCTCCTTAGTGATAAAATTTCGAAGTATTATGAATTTATAATTGTCTTTCTTATACTTGTACATATAAAATCAACTTGTTTATCCCAACGTAAATACTGATCTATAATAATTCATAAATATTTGACTTGTGTGGAAGATGTCAAATGTGGACAGATATTGCACTTTGAACTTTGTATACGAAGAACTTCTTGTAGATATGACAGTGAAATCATCAAAGGTAAGATAATGCACATATCTATTTCGCTTTCATTTCGCTTTCATAATATCAAATCCATTATAGTTCGCCAGTAGGCCTACATATTGGTTGTCTAAAACTTAGGTTTCTCACAAATCTTGCACTGTACTGAAAAAGTATTAACATTTGGATGTAAGAAATACAATAAGTATGAAGCTCCAAATTGAAAGCATTTTTGATGGCATGTTACCGTCACGTGCTAATTAGCAGGCCTAGGCTTAAAAATTATGGTTTACTTAACGACTCTCGCAACTGCAGAGGTTATATCAGCGTCGCCGGTGTGCTTGAATTTTGTCCCGCAGAAGTTCTTTTACATGCCAGTAAATCTACTGACATGAGCCTGTCGCATTTAAACACACTTAAATGCCATCACCTCGGCACGGGTCGAACCCGCAACCTCGAGCATAGAAGCCCAGCGCTATACCAACTACGCTACCGAGAGCGACTAGTAGGCCTACCTTATATTAAAAGAAGCAAGAAGGTGAATATTACATCCTTCTATGTGTTCATTTTTCGTCTTACTGATTCGATAATTTTCTAACTAGAGTCCTTCCGGTTTCGATATTTTCGTGAGACGAGATTAAATTCCGAATACGGAAGTCGTAACATCCTGATAAATATCAAGAGTTCACCCACATACTCTATACTATAGAAAGTATCGAAAGTTCGTAACTACCAGCAGCGCCATCTGATACCATCTCATAAACGCTAGAGAATCGCTTTTCTTTTCCAACAAAATAAAGTTAAATTGCTACCAAGATCGTAACTGCACTGCCAAATTATTAAGGGGTGTAAAAGTTTTCAGTGCGTAAAATATCAAACGTATGCAGTATATCGCGTCTCATACACTACAAAATAGACCCTATGTACAATCGCACAGATACTTTAAAAAGTCCCAGAAAGGAGGCAGTGCGCATGATCAGAGAACGAGCGACCTGGTTCACAAGAGGACTAATTGAGGTAATAAAATTAGTTTCGTTTCTTTGTAATGTCTGATCATGCGCACTGCCTCCTTTCTGGGACTTATAAAGTATCTGTGCGACAAAACTTTTTCTAAAACTGTGCAGTAGTATCATCTAAGTGAGCCATTTGAAAAGTGCGCGAAATGACTTCGGTGCTAGTATTTTATTTATTAGGTTATTTTACGACGATTTATTAACTGCTATGATCATCTAGCGTCTGAGTGACATGGAGACGATAATGCTAGCGAAACGAGTCCAGGGTTCATCGTCGAAAGTTACCCAGCATTTGCTCTTAATGTGTTGAGGGAAAACCCCGGAAAATCCTCGACCAGGTAACTTGTCCTAACCAGAATTTGAACCCGGAACCCGGGCCCACTAGTTTCACGGCCATCAAACAATCTTCATAATACCGAGTAGTATTGTGCAATGTTCAAATATGAGAGAGGAAACCAGACATTACAAACTTCGTCTTATTTCATATGAAAATTAATCGCAATATATGTACTTGTCCACCGTTGTGGCTGAGGGGTTAGCGAGTCTAACTCCGAACCCAGCGGACCCGGGTTCGATCCCCGGTCGGGACGAGTTGCCTGGGTGAGGTTTCTTCGGGATTTTTCCCTCACTCCTATGGATTAATATCAGGTAACTTTATCAGGCTATTGGAACCCCACTCACCTTCGCCACTTCATTTCCTCCCCTATCATTCTTTCATTCATCATCCCGTTACTTCTAGTTTTCAGATTGCTCTACAGGCGGCCCTCCGAAGCTGCTGGCTCTCTCGACTGGCCTCCATGGATTATATTCATGTGATGATGGACAGCTTCTACAACGGAACCCGGGGCAGACCTTTTCGGGGGAGGATTTCCGCCTCGAACCGTTGAGGGAGCCTTGGGAGTGGGGTTGCCGAAGCAGGAGAGGTACATGGACTCTGTTGGCTGTAGGGACTGGTCGTTAAGGAGGTCAAGTGGGTGGTCGGTGCGCGTAGAGGATCGGTGGGCACGTAACTCATCCCATATGGGGGTGGTGTACAATAGACCTAAGGTCGTAGTGCGTGGGATGTTCCCTCCCTCCTAACAGGAAAAAAGACATGTACTTTAAGCATTAAGTAGTTTAGAATAGTGTCTACAATGTTCGAAAAAGAGTGCGGCAACCAAGATTTTACAAACTTCGTCTTATTTCATATGAAAAACTAATCGCAAGCTGTGCTAAAATCCTTAAGCGGTTAAAACATGAAGGGATGGAAGTGAAGGACAGCGAATTCTTTTTTTATAACAAGGTGGAACGAACACGAAAAGCCTTCTTCTGCAGAGCGAACATCGGCAAATATCGAACTTCGCCATACTCGACAAACTTGAACAGAACTTAGCGTCTATAATGCACAACGCTAGTTTGAAACATGAAGGGATGGGAGAGGAGGACAGCAAATATTTTCATAATATTGGCGAACAAATATGACAGACCTCCTCCTGCAAAACAAATACCGAACTTCGCCATACTTGAGAAAATGAACCGAACATAGTGTTTGTCATGCATGACGATAATCTGTAGTATAAAAATGAAATAATTTGTTTAATTTAACAGGTTGGATATAATTTACTTAAGTTATTAACACAGTGAACAGTATACGTTGTAATTATGTATAGTATGAAAATGAAATATATATATATATATATATATATATATATATATATATATATATATATATTAATAGATATGATGCTTTAAGTTTATTATGTGTAATATGAAAATGAGACAATCTTATTTATTCTCAGGTTGGATATTGCAAGCTGCAAAGAATTATGTGTAGTATGAAAAAGAAATCATTTGTCTTTTATGGACTTACTCAATTTATTTCATATTATGTGTTCATGTTGTAATACTTTCATCATCCGTAAAGTCACACATATTTTGTTACCGAGCAACTGTGATTTATTTGAATACTATGTGAAGAATGTTATTATTTATTTTTAGTTCATTTTATTTAATCTGACAGGATTAAGGCCATAAGGCCTTTTCTTCCATCCTACCTAATTGTAGCTACTTTCTGTCGGTAACTTATATAGTAAAATCTATTATATAGGCCTATTTTTAAAACAAAATGTGATTTACTTAAATGCATGTATGTTTCTGTGGATGTTTAATTATATTTTTTTAATAAAAATTAGCGGTCCTTAGATCTAAATAAATTTCACAAGATTTGTTCTAAAATCCTTACCCAGCTAAAAGCATGAAGGGTTGGGAGAGGAGAATAGGAGAGACCAGCGAGCTTGAAGGGGCAGGTTCGAGCGGGCTGAATAGATCCGCTTCTTCAAAGCAGACTTCGGTTCTTCTCGCGCTTGACAAACTCGAACGAACACAGATCTTGAAATGCACGACACTAATACACACACAAAAACACATACCTAACTTCATATTTATGACGCACGAAAAGCTAACAATAACTCTCAACAATTTCTGTAGTCGCCTTCATCGTTCTTGCAGCATCAGATTACTTTCTCTGTATTCCACGCAGACAGCGCCACGTAAAGCTCATTACTTATTTATGTAGTAATTTTTTACGTAGAACGAATCGCGTGAAGTGAATAAGGGGATTGCGGCCAACTAAACCAGTGATGCACAAACCGCGGCCCTCGGACTAAATGTTACGTGACACACAGTGACACAGTTCCATAACACAGGGATGATGACAAACTCAAAGCGGAAGGGAAGTTTGCAGAGAGGCAACCAGGATTTTACAAAATTCGTCTTATTTCATATGACAAACTAATCACAAGATGTGCTAAAATCCTTAAACGCTTCTATAAATATCTCTTTACAATCAATAACAAAATTACATTAAATAAATAAACGTTACGAGTATTTTTTAATAAATAGTGAGTTTTATTAGAAATCATTAAAGACGCCACTGACATGTAATATCAATTTGAAGCAAGCCCGCAACTGACATAAGACGACATACAAGCATGCGGAGTGAATCAGTGTTTACTCTTGCTGTTGACAAGGCTTCTGAGGGTGAGAAGAATGAGCTCATTTTCAAAACGTCTTTTGTCCACCTGATAACGAAAATGTGCAGTTAAAACATGAAGGAGTAGAAGTGAAGGTCAGCGAATTTTTTTATAACAAGGTGGAACAAACACGAAAAGTCTCCTTCCCCAGAGCGAACATTGGCAAATATCGAACTTGTCCATACTCGACAAACTTAACAGAACTTAGCGTCTGTAATGCACAACGCTAGTTTAAAACATGAAGGGATGGGAGAGGAGTACAGCAAATATTTTCATAATATTGGCGAACAAATATGACAGGTCTCCTCTTGCAAATATCGAACTTCGCCATACTTGACGAACTTGAACAGAACTTAGTGCCTGTAATGCACAACACTAGTTTAAAACATGAAGGGATGGGAGAGGAGTACAGCAAATATTTACATAATATTGGCGAACAAATATGACGGGCCGCCTCCTCCAAAGCAAACATCGAACTTCGCCATACTTGACAAAATGAACCGAACTTAGCGTCTGTCATGCATGACGATAATCTGTAGTATAAAAGTGAAATAATTTATTTTATTTAACAGGTTGGATAGTATGTTATAATTATACATAACATTATGGAAATGAAAACATTTAACAGGTTGGATATAATTAATTTAATCCATGAATATAGTGGTTAGTATAAGTTGTAATTACGTATAGTGTGAAAATGAAACGTCTCTTGTCTACCTGATAACGAAAATGAGCTTGCTCTCTCCATGCATTCTTCAATTACAACTCTAGGCTACATAAAACTGTCATGATCTGACTTCAGAACGCCCTCTAAACCACTAAAATCTTGCGTTAAAAGAAAGTATTGGGTTCAAATTGATTCTAGTCCACAGCATAATTTACGACAAAATATTAGTTCCAGCTTTGGAGTCAAAGAGTCTCATGCTCCTATTTGATTCTAAATGCACCCAACCTCTTTGGTTTCATAATGTCTCTTGCCTAGATGGTAAGAAATTTTAGACCTAAAAACGTTTTTCGTGATTTCCCACAAAGTTTAACTCTCCAATCCACCTTTCCCGGCTGAGACAGTAATGTTTTGGTGCAGTAAGAGCAGGCAGGAAGGTCAGTGACGGATTGTATCAGGAGGCTATCATAGATTTTACGAACTTTCGGCTCTCGCTGGTAGCCTAAAATCCACCACTGACGCACAGAGCCTTACTAAGCGTTTGTTTATAAGAGAGTGTAAGCAAAAATGACATAGCGGGGGTTTCTCCGTCTCTTTCGCTTCCTCTCTTATGTCCAGGACTGATCTAATGTAAATGATGTCCCTGTAATGGCTGAGTGGTGTGCCACGTAAGCGGATCGAGTTTTGCAGTACCGACCAGACCTAAGATTTTCCACTGAAAAATTCATAGTGACACTTGTGGTAGACAAGGTCGTAGTTGTTTTCTCGGGATTCTCCCGTTCCCCACGTTAGGGATCAACGCCATTCCATCCGATCTCCATTCCGTTATCATTCCATAACTTTCCTCGACGTCCGGCTGTCGATGCATGATGGGCACGAGTGGAGTTGCCTGATCGAAATCTGGATACGCAACGAACCTTAGTAAAGTCAGTTAAGTACGGGATGGCAATGCACCTAGCTAGAAGGTAAGCACTATAGATCTACCAGGTCACAGTGCTGGTTCGTAGTGGCTTCCGAAACAAGTTGTAAAGTAACTTACATTATAGTAGGCCTATTATTGAAATAAGAAATGCGCTTGTTTTCACAATTGTAGAAAGACGATGAATTGTTAGCAAAGTTAGCATAGGAAAATGTTAAAACACTGTACATGTGTACAACCTGCTAAATAAATAGACAGATAAGTGAACAAATAAACAAATAAATAAATACATAAGTAAATAAATAATAAACGAATAAACGAATCAATGAATCAGTGAATAAATGAATGAATGAATGAATGAATGAATAAATAAATAAATAAATATATTAATAAATACATAAACAAACAAATGAAGGAATGAATGAATAAATAAATAAATAAACAATAGAGAAATGAACAAAATGAATCAATGAGTCAGTAAATGAATGAATGAATGAATAAATGAATATATAAATAAACTAACGAACAAATGAATAAACGAATTAATTAATTAATTAATTAATTAATAACTAAGTAAATCCATGGCGCTACAGCCCTGAAGGGCCAAGACCGACCAGCCGGCTACTGGTCTCACGTCCACATGCAGAAGCAGAGGTGGACGATCATCGAACCAAAATGGACGTATCGTGTGGTTAGCAAGATGATCCCCCCAGCCGTTATAGCTGGTTTGCGAAACCGGGTTTTCGCTACATATCGTAACTCCCCAAGTGCATCACGATGCTGAGTGGGCACCGGTCCCATATACTGGCCGAAATTTCATGAGAAAATTTCTTCCCTCACGAGGACTCGAACCAGCGCGCATTCCGTAACGCAGGTCTTAGGCAGGATGCCTTAGACCGCTATGCCACGGCGCGGGACAATAAATAAATAAATAAATAAATAAATAAATAAATAAATAAGTAAGTAAGTAAGTAAATAAGTAAATAAGTAAATAAATAAATGGTTAAAAATATAAATAATAAATAATTAAATAAGTATATATAATAAGCGAATAAAAATAATGTAATGAACAAAAAAAATAAGAAATATTTTTTGTGACATGCTGGAGATTTTTTACATCCATTGCTCTTCATCAGTTTATCAGTGTTCGTTCGAAGATCACATGAGCTTAGTCTCAAAGCATCAACTAAGTGAAAACCTGCTTTATTAGCACGCGACACGCTTTTGAGTCTCTTCATTTTAGAAAATTATTGCTCACATGAATATGTAGAACCAAATATAAATATATAATATCTTGCAAATGAAACGAATTCAGTAGAAAACGTTATGAAACTTTCTCTCAAGTTTGAAGGTTCAAAATCTGCTAAAGGCGGCACAAATATACAAATTTCATCACATTTTAATAATAATGAAATCGCTAAATAGAAGTGATAAATTAATACAGGATATTCTCTATCGGTCACTGTCTATAGGCCTAACATACTTTCGTTGTTTGTGTGTGGCCCTCATAAAAAACTCAGTGTGTCACTGAAATCGTTCTGAAATCGCTGATTTCGACTGGTCGACTACTCACTCTTCCACTTTTTTAGCCTCTCAGTAGGAAGGACGCGCAGGAATTTCGAAGCCACTGCCAGCGTCTCTGTCTAAGCTCACCAAAAAATAAACAGAGGACTTGAAAACTGTCTTCGCAAGTGTGTAGTTTTGTGTAAGTTTTTTCATGATTCATCTGACTGTGGTGTAAGAAAACAGTTATAAGGCTCATCTTTGATGATGCCTGAAGACGATGGTCGTGAGTTCGTACTCCGTTTGGATATGAATGTCGACTGTGATGTTCTGCGTTGTCTCAAGCAGAGACCTGGTGTCTTGCTGAGTTGGCGTCGTGGAAGTCCCATTATGTGTACTTAGTGTGTCTGACTTACTCCGTTCATTTTTGTTTAGACAGCCCAAATAGTAGTCGAGACATGTGGGTAGTATTTAAAGCTTTCGCAGGCGGAATCAAGGGTAGTTATAAATAACGTGTACTGATATCTTATTAGTTATTATTCAATTTGTTGTTTTACCAGTACCGGTAAGTTATAATATACAATTTTATTTAAACTTACGTGTTTATTGTTACAAATTTCCATCTAATAACTTATCGTTGGATTATAAAGTTAATTTGACGAACGTTTTAGCCTCTTCATAAGGCATCTTCAGGTCATAATAAGTTATGTTAAACATTTTAAAATCATTCTTACACAATTAAATTCTAAAATTAAAGTAATCACATTAAAATGAAATTTTCATTACTATGACGTCATTGCCAACAGCTGTTATATATACCATTGCTATACGATTTCATAGTTAAATGTAAAATTATAATTTCTTTTGAAATAATCACATCTATTATACACTATCTACCAAAACGTAATTGTGCACTGTTTTTGCCCCTTTAGAACCTCGTGGTATCATCTCTTGTTGCTATAACAGCAGCCATCCTGTCAGGCATGCTCTCTACTAGTTTGTGTAGGATATCCACTGGAATGCGTCGTCATTCTTCTTGCAACATGGCACTCAGTTGGACAATGGAAGTTGGCCCCATGTTTCGGCGGCTACTATGCAGTGGTATGCAGACAATAATGTTCACCAGTTGAACTGGCCTGCACAGAGTCCTGGTCTCAATCCCATTGAACACCTTTGGGACGAGTTGGACCGGCGATTGAGGTCTCAGGAGATGCGGCCAACTTCCATTGTCCAACTGAGTGCCATGTAGCAAGAGGAATGGCGACGCATTCCAGTAGATATCCTACACAAACTAGTGGAGAGCATGCCTGACAGGGTGGTTGCTGTTATAGTAGCAAGAGATGGTACTACGAAGTTTCTAAAGGGACAAAAACAGTGCCCAAATACTTTTTTGTAGATAGTGTATAATTCAAGTGATTTTAAATTAACTGGAATATAAAATCAACATAACATATTATGACCTGAAGATGTCCTACAAAGAGATCAAAACATTCGTCAAATAAACTTTGTAATCCACTGAAAAGTTATTGTTACAAATTTCCGTCCAATAAACACATAAGTGTAAATAAAAATCTACTGACATAGTCACGTGAATGTTAGGAATTTTAGTCTTTGTGTAATAATTTTACGTTAAACATGTTCAGTCAATCTGTTATATTAATTATTTATTTTCTGCGGCAAACAAAACAATAGTTCTACAATGGATACTTTATCATTGCTCAATGTACGGAAACGAACAAGCAGATGCCTTGGTCAAGAAGGGAGCTCAGCTTCCATTAACCTACCCCAAACCAACGCCATTCCAATCCGTGAAACTGACTGAAAGAATTATTCAAGACACAACACCTATAAGAAATATCTTTAAGGACAGCTGACAAGCATTGGAGAAAATCAAGAACAGTTGCATTCTATCGCCTATCAACAAGGCACGACTTACTGGCAAAAGACATCTTCTGTCTTGGGATAAATCAGATGTTCCTTGTCCATTGCTTATTCCGAATGAAACAAAACAAATAAATTAATCTGAGGGATTGGGGATAACTTACGTATTAAGATTAGGCTATTATACAGAGACTAAAACATGAATTTTATTACGCCATACGGAAGGCATGTTATTTCCAATATGTGTTAATATACCAGAGTTTGCGATGTATGCAATGGAGGAAGAAAGGAATTGGCTACACTGCCCTATTATCTCCCGGCTTAGTTGTCTCATTAGTGGTACCTTATTGGTGTCACTTATGAGGTTCCAATCAGTCTTCGGATTGTTGACTAAACAAACAACGTTATGGTATCTCACGTTTCAAGAAAAGGCGTGTTTCCGACACAAAGCTGCTATTAGCGCTGCCATGGAAACAACTCCCAAGACGAGTCAGGCCATAACACACTACAGCGAGAAATGCGTAGTGCGTTTGTTGAACTATGGAAAATGTTTTCCTTTAGCACGGAGTAACGCTCGAAATAAGGCATAGCTGACATTTGTCGGCTAGCGATTTTTTGAAAACGAAGTTGAATAACTTTTACGCTACACTTTCAAATTTTGTAAACTACAATACATTTCGATCGTTGCTTTATAATTATTTTGTTTATTCAATTGTTGCTGAATTAGGATTTTATTTTATGTCTTACCAAGCAGATCAGACTATATATTTGTTTCTGTTTTATTATATGGATTTGAAAGAAGGACTTCGATCACAGCACAAGTAACACAAGAGAGACTGCAGAGATGCGTCTACAAACAATCTTGGAAGGCTACTCGTTAAGGACAAAATCACATGCAGTATTACAGAAATAATAAGTAATTACATGAAATACAGTAATGACACGGTCACGTAGTGAGAGTGTCTGCAGACAATTGCAAACGAATTATGTAACTGCAGACAGAGGGGTCGAGGGACATTGGTCCTCTTACTTATAGGCGAAGATGTCAGTTATATTATAGAAACAGATCTTATAACCTAATCTATGTTATTTTTCACCATTATGGTAATCATGAACATCTACTTGGAGGATTTGGTGAAGAACTGTTTTAAGAACATGGAAGGGGTGACAGCTATAAGGAGGAAGAAGATAAAGTGACTAAGACATGCTGATGATATGACGTTGTTAGCAGAAGTTGTCACGATGCTAAGGGATAAAATGCTAATGGAGCTAAATGACAGCTATGAACAGTATGGGATGAGAACTAGGTTATCGAAAAAAAAATGAAGATGGTAAACGTGCAAATTCAAAATGAGGAAGTAGAACAAGTGGACAGATACAAATATTTGGGGTATACTATAAATAGTAACATGAGCTGCTATCAGAAGTCAAAAGGAGGACAGCAATGGCAAAGGAAGCTTAATTAGAAAATGGAGAATCATCTGCAGACATCTGAAAAAAGAAATGAGGAAGAGACTACAGTAGTGACGTTCTTTGTGTGGAGTGGGGTATTGTATGGGGCAGAAACGTGGACATTACGACATGCACATATGGATATACAGAAGAATGGACAGACAGAATAAGAAATTAAACTGTGCTAGAAAGAAAGAATAATTCTGAAATTGATCAAGAAGAGAAAAAGGAATTGGTTCAGTCACTGGTTAAGAAAAAAATGCCTACTGAAGTATGCATTGGAAGGAGTGGTGAACGGGAGAACATTTCTGGCCAGAAGAAGATATCAGATTATTGATAAACATTAAAATACTCTAATATGGATCGTATGTGGAGAGGGAAGATTGCAGAACGTTTGGTTTGCAGTGAAAGACCTGCGCTTGGACATAAAACTATGAATGAACGAGTGGTAATTATGGTTACATAATTTCAATAGCAATGTAATTGAAATCACTGTTTATCCATGAATACTTTTCAGTGAATGAAGTCCAGCTTCAAGGGGTTTTTTATGAGAATAGCATCAGACATGTGGGTGTGGTAATTAGAAAGCCTTGTTTGCGGCTTTCTCGCTCATCCCACATTCGATCAGCTGACGATCGAGGATCTCGCTGGTCCATTTAATTGAGGTCACGGCCAATGAAAAGCGACTAGGCAGCTTCGTGACCAAAAACATAAGCGGCGCGTGCGAAGACGTACGCAATGAAGGCTCAGGAAGTGGGAACCGAATCTTCTTCTGTTGCTGCTCTCGCCGACAACTTAAGTAACTTATCACTGATGGGAAAGTATAGTTCCCTAAAGCTCAGAATTGTTATGATCTGTATTTCGGGTATAGTCGGAGTAAGAAGAAATTTCGAGTACAATCCGAGTCGGAAGAAATTTCGGGTAGAGTCGGAGTCGGAAGACGTTTCGGGACGAGCAAGAAGTCGGAAGAAATTTCGTGTAGAGTCAGTGTCCGAGGAAATTCCGAGTAGAGACGGAGTAGGAAAAAATTATATGTAGAGTCGAAGTAGAAAGAAATTCCGGGTAAAATCGCATTTGGAAGTAATGGCGGGTAGTGTAGGAGTTGGAACAAATCCTGGTAGTGTCGAAATCGGAAGAATTTCGGATAGATTCGAAAGTAATTCCAGTTGAATTCGAGTTCGAAACAATTCCATTTGTACCCGCTCTGAATACCCAGTAACCACAATTGTTTGTAAGTAGAAAGGTATAGACTTTGATTCCTTTATATGCATTTAAGAGTATTCTCAACACTTTTCTACCATGTGATTCATCGCCACCCTCACACAGTACCATTCAGTGGCGCATTAAGTCACGATGTACAGAAATATTCGATTGTAACTGTGACAGACAGACAGACAGACACAGGCGGGCAGACAGACAAATACTCGCAGATATTCCAATAATACAATAACATCATCATTGTTGCCATCGTCTCCGTGCAGTATGATGCCTCGACGCATGTCCTTATTCAACATTTATGTCTCTCTGTCGCTCTTTAGTCCAATTCTATGTCCATATTTGTATTGATTGTGTGAGGTCTTCCTTAATATAACTCTCTCTGAGACGTCATATCCAGAAAACAACTCAATCATCAGTTCAACAACTCTTAACAATTCGCATTGTACTCGTAGTTCAGTACTTCTGTGGGTACAACTGCAGGATTTCTTCAAGCTCTTCGATATAATTTGCCGTTGTGATTGTGACTCAGCAGTAGGGTTGCCATATGTACGACTATAGTCTATTTTGACTAATTGTACGAGGTACGACTGAACTCTAAGTCGTACGCAATTTTGTACGACTATTTTACTGAAGGGACAAAATTATTTTGGAACTCACAATGTCGGACTATAATTTTAAAAAATTAACAGTTAATTTACCTCTTTTCTAGACAACTTTTCTTCATTCAGTATGTCATTGACTAATATGCCTCATCACACATATACTATATATGCTTTAAAGGGACAAAAGATGCTTTGAAAATCAATATGGTGACGACACTTGCCATGCAAGTCATAAATTCGTCATCTTGAGCTCCAGGTTTCATGTACGGTGCTGTTATATCAAAGTAACACGAGTTCAGAGATCTACTAACTTCACTGTATGTTCAGCAATGAAAGTTTTTGTTTTTTTATTAATGGAATAGTACCGGAGTAGAATTTAGAAGTTTAAACGCACCGACATTTTAGCGGTGTCGGATTTGAGTCGACTGCAGGTGGATTAATTTGATGTAATCATCAGCTGCCGCATTGATATTAAGTATCTGCCATTGCGCCGGCCAAAGATAAAGTTTCTGCTGGCTTTCAATATAATAATGTTGTTTCCGACCAAGCGTCATCGTGCATGCTTTACCGCAAATGATAGTATTGATGGAGAAATGGTAATTTGAATGCTAAATGTCATTGTGAATATCAACTATAATTACTAATATTCTTGATTGGATGGAGAAATGTATGTTGGAATAGGAAAGACTGGATAATGTTGGGTTTGCAGTGAAACACCTGCCCTTGGACAGAACACTATGAATGAACGAATGAATGAATATATATATATATATATATATATATATATATATATATATTTATTTATTTATTTATTTATTTATAGATCTATAAACCACTTTTTTGGGTGTTATGTGAAAAATATTTGTGCACACTATCTACAAAATAGTAAAATGATGAATGTACGACAATTTTACGCTGAAGTACGACAATTTTTATAAGTTGGTGCGAGGATTGCGTTTCATTTATCCGGCAACCCTGCTCAGCAGCATGTTCATGATCTCATCAGGACGTCCCCATGGTAACGCATTGATGAAAGCGCACTAACTAGTCGGTCCACGTGACCCAGAAATGGTCGCGAGAAGTGACAAATGCGCCTCTCACTCCCTAAACCCGGATTACAGATCGTAAACAAGGTTTCACTTTACTTGCTCATTACACGAAGTTCAGAGAAAGTATTGTCCTACTGCAAAAGCAATTTTGAGTCTTCATCATCACCGACCCGAAGAATTCAGCCCCATCCTTTTCTATCTGTCTGTGCAGATGATTTTGTTCCTTTAGACGTATAATAAGTGTTTCCTCCCATCGGAGATCCGTGGTGAAAAGAAAAATGATAGAATTTCAAATGCTTACTATAACAACACGAGCCACAATCGAATGTTAATGTTTTAGTAGAGCCCGGATTTATATGCACTAAAAGTTAATATTGTTAGTCGTTAATTTATAAACATAAAAACGATGCCATCACTCCTTTGAGATGTCATTTTTGTCGTTCAATATTTCCCTTTCGTACTGTTAACGGTCTTTAATCCTCCTAACCGCCACTTTCAATCAGCGTGCGGTTTATAAGATGTATTGTCCAGTTCTTGTGACTAAGTTCTATGTTGTCTCCTTACGTAGTTTTGTGAACCAGGCTCAAAAACTCTCTTAACCGATACCACTTCCACTCAACTACACTCATTGTTATCTTTAACCTTTAGTACATATAAATCTCTAGTTATAAGTAATTAGGCCACGAATCAATGCAACTTGTGTGACCAAACCCACTGGCGCCACCTCCTATCGCTACGACCATGAAGGCGCAGAAGTTGCATATAAAATTAACCATGCTGCATGGACGGTCTCTTTCAGTAATATCTCGGCGTTGAGAATAGCTACAAACCTGTGCTACCGTGACTTTTGACTTCTCATATAATAGAGCCATACTCTCCACTTGGAAACCACCACTGTAGTTTCATTCCCGAAACTGGGTGACGTATTCTACTTGCCAGTGTATTCCTAATATAAGCGCAGAATTATTAACTGATTTTTAACGACGCTTTTATCAATTAGAGAGTTATCTAGGGGATGAAATATGTGTTGATTTGTTGATGCTGATGACGATGAAATGTTGGTGTTGGTGATATTGAGTTGTTGATGCTGTTCACGAAGAGGTTTTGGTTCTAATAATGAAGTACTGATGAGGACGGCGAAGTGTTGATTCTAATGACGAGATTTTGATTCTGATGACGAGGTGTTGATGCTGATAACCAGGGAAAGGATTTATATGTAAATACATATTTACTTATAAAGCTAATATAATTTATATTTTGCATTATCTTTATGTTTCACAATGTGTAGGGTTGAAAAATCCTACTTTTATTTTCCATATTTTTCCATATTTTAGAGTTTAGTACATATTTTCGTTAATTTCCATATATTTTCCATATTTCATATAAAACAGTCCATATTATATTAGGTTTAACAATAAAACAAAACAAAATTCCATTAACTTTTAAAAATACATTTCAACAATAGAGATTTAAACACATGTTCAGTAATCCCTTTAACATCAGAGTTATTTGAAAATTAGCAGTCCTATCAACAATGGGAAAGTAAGTTACAAAACTGTATTAATTTAATTTAAAATTTTTAACAGACTTCAGTTGTGCAGCTCAACAGTTAAATGCCAGTCAGAGTACACATAGGTTCAGTTTTGTAAATCATACTATAAAGACGGTAAATATGCCAAAAGTACGTCATTCAGTCAATTTAAAATCAAAACTAACAAGTTACATTTCAGAATTTAAAGAAGATGGTTTATCAACTGACAATAAAATATTATTTTGTAATTTGTGTCAGTGTGCAGTATCATCTACACAAAAGTTCCTGGTGCAACAACACATTACAACTAGTAAACATCAGGCCAACAAACAACTAAATTCCAAGCAGAGACAATTGTTTTTAACACAACCAACAACATCGAATGTAAGATCTGAGTTTAACACCGACCTGTGCCGTTCTCTCATCTCTGCTGATATTCCTCTCTACAAACTAAAGAATAAGGTCTTCAGGGAATTCCTTGAAAAATATACTCAACATACAATCCCGGATGAGTCAACACTTAGGAAGACGTATGCTCCATCCATCTACGATGAGACAATACAGAAGATAAGAGATGAAATTAAAGATAGTTCAATTTGGGTTTCCATTGATGAGACTCCCGACAAAGAAGGTAGACTTGTTGGTAATGTAGTTATCGGTTTGTTAAGTGAACAATATTCTGAACGAATTCTTTTACATTGTGATGTTCTAGAAAAGTGCAATAACAAAACTATAGTTAAACTGTTCAACGAAGCTATGGGTATCCTGTGGCCAAAGGGTATTATGTACGATAATGTGTTATTCTTTATTAGCGATGCTGCCCCTTATATGGTCAAAGCTGGACAAGCATTATCTGTTGTATATCCTAAATTGACTCATTTTACTTGTGTGGCGCATGCATTTCATCGTGTGGCAGAAGTGGTCAGAGACAATTTCCCTAAAGTAGATTTGTTGATTTCATCAGTGAAAAAAGTATTTCTCAAAGCTCCCAGTAGAGTTAACGTGTTGAAAGAAATGTACCCTGAAATTCCATTGCCACCAAAGCCAATTTTAACTAGATGGGGTACATGGCTAGAAGCAGTTGAATATTATGCCGAACATATAGACTCTATTAACAATGTTCTCCTTGCATTGGACTCTGAAGATGCAGTCTCAATTGATACTGCGAAAACAGTTACCTGTGACATAAGTGTGAAGAATGACTTAGCTCACATTCAGCATACATTTTCATGCATCATAAAAACGCTCAAAAGTCTCCAAAATAGGCACCTTTCACTATCTGAAAGTTTTGAAATTATAAATAGTACTGTGGAACAACTGAATCGTGGTAGAGGTAAAGTTGCAGATGCAGTAAGAGCTAAGGTGGACACTGTACTTTCAAAAAACCCTGGATATGAAGAACTACAAAAGGTTGTTGCTGTGATGAGTGGTGAATCAACAGTGAAGATTAACTTGGACTTATCCCCAGCAGACATTGTGAAATTGAATTATGTACCAGTTACTTCTTGTGACGTCGAACGCTCTTTTAGTCAGTATAAATCTATCCTCAGAGACAATAGAAGAAGATTCACTTTTCAGCACTTGAAAGAAATGTTTGTAACCTATTGTTATGGTAACAGACAATAAAAATTGTGTTTTGTTGAAACTACATTGGAAGATAAGGTACGTCCATTATATTTTTTGTTTAGTTTGATTAAAATGTACCAATATTTAACGTACATAGTCATTTTTTTATAATTTTAAGTCCATATTTAATTCCATATTTTGGTAAAAATCCATATTTAATTCCATATTTTGGTAAAAATAACTACATATATATTTACATATTTCATATATTTTTAGTCCATATAAATCCGTTCCCTGCTGATAACGAGACGTTTATTCTCATGAGACTTTGATGCTGATGGCGAAATGTTGATACTTATGACGAGGTGTTGATGCTGATGACAAGGTATTGATACTGATGATGAGGTGTTAATGCTAATGACAAGGTGTTGATGCTGATGACGAGGTGTTGATGCTGATGACTAGATGTTTATTTTTTATGCTAATGGCGAAGTGTTGATGCTGATGATGTGTTGATGCTCTTGGCGAGGTGTTGATGGTGATAACGAGGTATCAATGCTGATGACGAGGTGTCGATGCTGATGACGAGGTGTTTATGATTGTGATGACGTGTTGATACTGATGACGAGGTTTTGATGCTGGTAGCGAGATGTTGATTCTGATAAGATTTTTGTGGTGATGAGGAGGTATTGATGGCGATGACGAGGTTTCGGTGCTGATGAGGTTTTTATACTGATGACGGGTGTTGATTCTGATGACAAGGTTTTGATGTTAAAGACGAAGTTTTGCTGCTGATAGAGGTAGTGATAAGTGATAATATTACTGATGATAGTGATGATAGATGCCATGGTGACGGCGGATATGGTTATAGTAAAGATGGTAATTTACCACCGACAATGGTTATGATTGTAGTTTATGGTAATGTCAAATTGAATTGACGTTGATAATAATGTTGATATTCGTGACGAAGATAATGGAAGTGCTGATAAAGATTGTGGTAATGATAATAATGATGATGGTAATAGTATTCATGTTGATGATACATTGATGACATTAATAGCGATGATGTTTATAGCGATAATTGTTACGATTATAGTGATTTCAGTGATGATAGCAACTATGACTTCGAGAGAAAACAAATGCGTTTCTGTTGAGGAGGTGTGGCTTCACTCCGTGAGACACTTTCAATCAGGCCTCTGCAGATGTGTGCGCCCATCTATTGCAGTAATTGCGAGAAAGCTCGTGTGACAGGAATGTGACTCCGGAACAGGAAGCCGGATCGACGAGCCCGGAGCATCGCGCAGCACTTTCAACAGCAAGTTCGGGGGATCCGCAGTTCCGTAGTAGCCAAAACAATAATAGCAGGCACAATTGACACAGGAGACGTGGATTTTGAACTTAACAGCTCACGGTGAGTTTTGACTTCGAAGTTTTGAGGCGGTAATCCTTCTCAGAAACAGGTACGTATTTTATTCAACAATTTCAAATTAGAGAAGTTATTTACAGAAACAAAAATACAGCCATTACTACCGGTGTAATCTAGGAGTAACGACTCGTGATACCACACTGCCCCAGCGGCTCGTCGGAAATCACACAAGCAACTGTCAATATTATATATACTCAGTCAAGTCAATAGGCCTATAGGTTATAGGTTGACAATGCCAGGGAGGAAAATAATGGTGACAGTCGGCCGTGTTAGTGACTCAAGTGCTAGCGCGCTGGTCTTTCATCCCGACGGCCCGCCTTCGATTCCCGGCCAGATCATGATGGAATTTGTAGTGGGCAAAGTAGACGCTGGAGAGGGATTTTCTCGGGGCACTGCCGTTTCTCTCTATCATTCCACTAACACTTCATCTAAATTTAAATTTAAATTATGGTTTATTTAACGACGCTCGCAACTGCAGAGTTTATATCTGCGTCGCTGGTGTGCCGGAATTTCGTCCCGCAAGAGTTCTTTTACATGCCAGTAAATCTACTGACATGAGCCTGTCGCATTTAAACACACTTAAATGCCATCGACCTGGGCAGTGATCGAACCTGCAACCTCGAGCATAGAAGATCAGCGCTATACCAACTACGCTACCGGAGGCCGGCTCATTTAATCTATAATCTGTAATAGTAAAAATAAACTGGCATGAGTTCTTAGGGGGTAGCCTAGTATGGATTTCTGGACGGGAGTGGGGCTCCGGGCTCCTGGGTTTATCAGGCTACTCGTTTGCGAACGGGACCTGGCTTTATCAGGAACTGAGGCAGGATGGTCCATCTGTCAGCCATCGCTGACACGAAGGGCTTGGAGATCCGGGCCCCTGTCGCTTATAAGGCTGCTCGTCCGCGAAACGCGACATGGTTATATCAGGGGCTGAGGGAGAATGGCCCCTCCTGTAAATATCGAATTCACGAATTTCAAACTAGGCCACCTGTCGGACTTGGACAATTATTTCATTTATGTAGTTCGCATTTAACCAAAGCAAGTCTAAGTGCAAGAACCCTTTCCAGGTTCAGCGCTCGAAAAATCAAGCAAGTCTCTAATGGTTATTAGGCATCACAGACAATTCCAGAATGCCAGTGAGTTTCGCAACCTGAACGTCCTCCGATAGACACCTTGGCTGTTTCTCGTATGAGAGCGAGAATTGTAATCAGTATGTCCATCAATCGCATCGGAAAGTCTCTGTGTGTCAACGGGTCAGGCCAATTTGAGGGTTCTCGTCTGGCTCGGTCTTGGGTGTCTCATAGAGGAGTCTCCAGTAATCTAGCTGTACATCTCTATAAGTTACCATCGAACCTCGTACGTCGTCTTATAACCATTTTTATGATTTCAGTTGGTATGAAATGAGGAGGAATAGTAAAGGTGAATTAGAGAGAGCAAACGACATTTATAACGCTAAGGGATGCGAGAGAACCTCCGGAAATATCTACAGGTGCATAACTTAACTGTGCTGCATATCTTTAGGTACAGAGCTACGTATGGGTGTGATCACAAAAGGGGAATATTAGGAAAACAAGGGAAATACTGGGAGAAATGGAGGAATACTAGGACAAATATGGGAATACAAGGAAAACAAAGTGAAAACAAGGAGAACAAAGGGAAGAGCAAGGAGAACATAGGGAAGAAAAGGAGAACAAGGGTAATACAAGCGGAATGTAAGGAGAACAAGGGGAAGACAAGGAGGAGAAAGAGTAACACAGGGAGAACAACGGAAATACAAGGAGAACAAGGAGAGGACATGGAAAACATGGGAAATACAAGACGAACAAGGGAAAGAGAAGGAGATCAAGGGGAAGATGAGGAGAAAATGGGAAGACGAGGAGAAAAAGGAGAAGACGAGGAAAATCAGGGAAGACAAGGAAAATAGGAGGAAGACAAGGAGAATAAGGGCAATACGAGGAGAATAAGAGGAAGACAAGAAGAAACGGGAAAAACAAGGAAAACATGGGTAAGACAAGGGTAACGAAGGTAAAGCAAGGATAAAACAAGGACAAGAAGAGGAAGAGAATAAGAATAGGGAAAGACTAGTAGAAGAAGAGGAACACAAGTAGAAGAATGGGAAGACAAGGAGAACAAGGTAAAGACAAGTAGAAGATGGGAAGACAGTAGATGAAGGGGAAGACAAGCAGAAGAAGAGACGATAAAGATAACAAGAGGAAAATAAGGAAAGCAATGGAAAGACATGGCAAAAGAAAGGGAAGACAAGAAAAACCAGGAGAAGAGAAGGAGAACACGGGGAAAGCAAGGAGAACAAGGAAAATACAATGAGAATAAGGGAAAGATAAGAGGGAAAAGGGGGATACAAGCAGAACAAGGGGAATACAAGGCGAACAAGAGGAAGACAAGGTGAACTAGGGAGAATAAACGAGAACAGAGGGGATATAAGGAGAACAAGAGGAATACAATAAGAACAAGGGAAATACACGGAGAATAAAGAGAATACAAGGTGAATAAGGGGATTGCACGGACAAGGGAATAGTTGTAGGATAAGGAGAGGGGGTTGCATTTTTATATGACGGGGAATTCCTAATTTCCTCCAAACTTAGTGAGGACAATGACATAATTTTACGTCAAAACTCTCAACCTCCGTTCGTGTCAACTAGAAAAAAAAAAATAAATCAACTCCGGGAATCGAACTCGAGCTCACACAATATTCATGCGTCGAGCACTGAACTATCAGAGAGAATAACAGCAGAATGGGTACAACAAGACAAACTTGTTCTACAGCCTCTGCAGGGACTACCGGGGTTCATACCCCGGCTCAAATAGTGGTCACACACCAACTGGCTGAGTGTCATGGGGCACCAACCATCGAAGCAGCTGGGAGGCAGTGACATAACACTGTTACACTCCATAGCCGAGGTTTTCGCCAGTCCCTCCCGCGGCCAGCAGCTCCCGTTCATGGTGGGGTGAATGTGGGGCAGTATAAAAGACAAGAGCTTTCCCGAGCGGCTCGCAGTGCAGGAAGCGGCGTCAACAATCAAGGTGAGAAGAAAGGAGAAGTGTCCAGTGAGTGCAGCCCGGTGAGAGGAGAAGAGGTCAGTGCGTCTATTAGCACCATGCCATTGTGTTGCGTTACAGTGCTTACGAAGTGTTGGTGGTTGTGAATGTTTGGCTGACTCATCGCTTCTGTGTCCTTGATTGTTTTGTAGATGGTTTCCATCCCTTCGTATGGCTGCAAAGAACACCGGCCAGAGAGTGTAGCACGGCTTATATCGTTCGTTAAAGTTATCGATATTCATTGTAGGCTATGGTAAAATTAATGGTTAACATTTTACTCATTCTCACATAATTTTTTTCTATTTGCGTGGCTGTTTAGACATCGAGACAAAGGATTAGTTATTTTAACGAAGAATGTAACTGGCACACTGAAATCTCTATTAATTATCGTCTGCTTAACGAGGCTGTAGATGAGTCGAATGATAACCATATGTGAAGTTGTGTTTTTTGGAAAAGTACTGTTATAAGTGACTTTATCGTTCCCAGATGTGAAGATATCCTGTTATCAAAGTAAGCGAGAGCTTCTACAAGTTTTGCAAGCGATTCTATCCTTAAAGAATGAGGCTCACTGAATAATTTCTTACAAATTGAAGTTCCATTTACTTCTGAACCATCGTGAGTGCATCAACTCCACCTTTGTCAGCATCACACGTTTTCTCAAACTCTACAACGAAGGCTATCCTTATTGTACGGAATATGGAATTAGTTCACTATGTTAATTATTTGGTTAGTACTTTGTAGGAAAAAAATACTGAAAGATTACGAATTATGTATACAGTGTGAATTTTTACAGTAATTATAAAATTTTAGAAAACTATTGTAATGTTTACTCATTTTCTTCAACTACATCTTAAATGGGAGCGCGCGGTAGTGCCGTGGTTAAGTCGTAAAGTTGCAAGCCGAAAGGGAGAGGGTTCGATTACCGAAGAGGCCATGGATTTTTTCCATTAATGTAATCCTTCCGACCGCACTATGACACGTAGGATTGACATCTCTACGGTCATTCATGCCGATTGTCTGTACAGGAGGGAGCCTTAACCTCTCGCCACCCATGGCCTCTAATGGGGATGAATTTACCTTTCTTTTTAGATATGGTTGAACATATAGGCCTACTATTGAATATTTGCTGCTGCCATCATTGGGTAGAACTTATGCCGTCCTCTTGGTGGGTACTATGCTTGCCTTTCAAATCGAGAATCACAGGTTGAAATTCTGCTAAAGGATGTGGATTTCCAAAGAGCGATAGAAATTTTAGCATGACTTTCTTCGGAAGGGAAATGACACTAGGAAGCCATGTCGTAGATTTACTATCAGTAAAATAAAACCCGTCCCTTTCCCAGGAATGCGGTCCTGGGGACTTCAACAATCAACATCATAATAAGAAGGTCGGCACAATAAGACTCAGCCTGCTGTGCAAGCCTTCGGCCCTTCTCAGCAGCAAAAATTCTGTCCTTGAATGAGAGAGCTCCAAGCAAAATGTAAGGTTAATCCAACTTCCAAGTCAAAATTCAATTTCAGAGCAGAATGAACCCATAATGTGAGATCTACATGTACCTGTAATAATCTATTCTTCAAAGAAATGCAGGCCTAATACCTATAATAATAATAATAATAATAATAATAATAATAATAATAATAATAATAATAAAGTAAAATGTTATTGAAGCAAGAAAAGACACGAGTTGTATTTTAAAAGAAAATATATAAACTTCAATAATCATCAACAAGTAGGTATAGCAAAATAAATTTGTCAGCATTTTTACATACTTTTCAGTGAGATGCGTACCATAAATTGAATAACGCTGCTCTATGAGACATTCCATCGCTGAAATTACCTGGATACGTCTTCAAAATATACGGTGTAATTCATTCGGTCTACAACCCTGAGATTAAATTACCGGCATACTGTACATACAGTATATTGTGGTATATAATAATAATAATAATAATAATAATAATAATAATAAATTTCATTTTACCTAACACAGTTAAAGCCTTGAGGCCTTCTCTCACACTCAACCGGTCTAAAATTAATACAAATATATAATAATAATAATAATAATAATAATAATAATAATGATAATAATGAAAATAATAGTAACAGTAATAATGTCTTAAAGCATATGCATTCACAAGTTCAGTTCTATGACTATGCATAAGATGTTATTAAACTTTTTGGAATAAGCAAGGTGGGGATGTTTACCGCAATAGCAGGAAATTTATTCCATCTCCTCCTAAAAATCATATCCTGGACTGAATAGTTACTCTGTGGTTTACTAGTACCTATTTCACCGTAGAAATCACAAGGAAACATCTTGAAAATATACGCAATAATTAGCTATAGTTAAATTTCGAGCATATATCGTGATATTCGTCGTGGATAACGATGTATTCCACAAATATTTCGATTTCCTGTCATTATTATTTCACTGATTATTATATTTTTGATATTATGAGTCATCTTCTAAAAGGATATGAAGGTAGTGTAAGAAGTGAATCACACTGTATAAATTCCCTATTTTCCCGTTGCTTTCTGCAGAAAAAAACATGAACTATTAAATTATACAGCGTGATTCACGACTAATGATCCGCGCTTTAGGAATCAATTGTATAGGTCATTTTGAGCATAAAATATCATATGAACAGAGGTACGATTATCATTACTTTGGAAGTTATTCCTAAAAATCTAAACGTCGTACTGTGAATCAGGCTTGCAATTGCTTGCATCGTAATATGAACATTGGAATGTAAACTAAACGGGGGGTTGCACTGTGACGTGAAGTACGGAGGAGAAGGAGAAAATAGGTCTGGTGATTATCAGCTGCTGTCATTAGGGATAGCCGTGCCGAAGTACGGAACGTTATGCGCCATTCACATCCGTGCGGCCAAGTGCATTGAAGGGAAGGAGGGATATTTGAAAATCTGCTTCCAAGATGAGGAATGTTTATTTTATGATTAATACAGTATTTTGAATTAATATTTCTGTGTCTTCGAAGTGAATAATAATAATAATAATAATAATAATAATAATAATAATAATAATAATAATAATAATAATTACTGATAATTTCGTAGTATTCAATCAGCTGTAACTCCTTAACTGTTGACAGCCGGACCCATGTTCATATGACATTTTATGCTCAAAATAGTCTATAGAACTGATTTCTAAAGCGTGAAAATAATGTTTAGATAAAACCAGGATAATGCCATCATCACTACCGAAAATGTCTCTTTGTCTCATCTATATTAGAACTCGTATTTCCATTGCGGAAAGTCGTTCCGACAGTTCTATATCGTTGGTAATAGGTGAATGGATATGCAAGCGCATTAGAATGTTCTGGAAGTGTCTTGAATTGCAGATACTTTCGAAAGAAGCTGAAATTAAACAACAGTGGCTTCTCACATTCTCCAACTTTTTATCAGGAAGTTCCAATTGCCGTTCGGTGTGAGCGTTTGTATCAATGTTAGGCCTATTCAATCGCTCAAAAGTGTAATGTGAAACTGATGTTTCTGGCATAAGTTATGCTCAACATATTAGATTTCTTAATCTTTTAATAAGTCCAAAGTGAAGAGTAAAAAACAAACGCAACTAAACTGTCATTATAAGGACGTTGTGCACAAGTTTTTATCAACGCTGTAGTAATGAATGTTTCTAATTCTTCCGTATTAGTTTACCTTGAATACTTGAATGTATAGAAGCATTCTAATAGTGGGCATTTATTTCATTAATCTTGTTTAGCATTAAGAGCTTGCTCTTTCTGCGATGGTACTGAATAGAGGTGCATAATATATCTTATAAAATAAACCGTTCGGGAGTTTCCGACATGGACCTATGCCATCATTTGAATGTGCATAGACGAGGAAATTCGTCGTCGTCGTCGTCGTCCTCCTCCTCCTCCTCCTCCTCCTCCTCCTCCTCCTCCTCCTCCTCCTCCGCCTCCTCCTTATCATCTTCGTCATCAACAAGGAGCTTACCGTTCCGGTTAGAAATAGTTTCTAATTCTTGCGGGTAAACTGTCATTGCATCGATAATTTCAATAGACATATTTCCGAGTTCCAAGTCGAACTTCCGCAACGCAGAGACTCACAAGAGAATGGAACATTCCATTTTAGATTTGGTGGGGAACAATCATGCTTTCGTGCGTTCATATTTTCCGGTCTCATGGTCATAATTAATTATGATTTATACAGTAAGACATTGTTGGTATGCTATTCCTTCCTGTAATCGTGCACTTCCTTGACGCGCATACGGTAAAATTTACCCTCATTACGCGTATAAAAACAGAGCTATTAGGCCTATATTTAAAGCAATGCTTGTTAAATCCCCTGCGATTTCATGGACAATAAGAACTAATGACACGGATTACATCGTTCGTCAAGGTAAAGAATTCCTCTAAAGTCGAACGTTTCATGCATTTTTTTTTCTTTTCGTTTCTATCACTACAGAATGTGACTTACTGAGGGATATTTTTTTCAGAAGTTTCAATCACTTTTGAACTACTGCAATTGCAATGAAACTTCACTTCAGTTATTTTTACTCTGTATGTAGCAGGAATTTGTCTCCAACATAGGCCTATATTAAATATGACTAGAGATAAGTTGTCATATAGGCCTATGTCATTAGTATCACTATGTGCATGTGTTTGAGTTGGCGATTGTTAGGCTCTAATGAGGAATTTGAAGTTTAAAAATGTTCGCGGAACTTTAGGACATTTGTGTTAGCTTTAATTATATTATCATTTTATACATTGATGCATGCCAGGGACGAGCGTTCTTTTCTCTGTGTGGTGAATTACTATTTGAAATAATTATTTATCTTACGTTGGTTACCTTGGGAACACTGAAAATGTTCGGACTAGAAAATACAGTTCCGAAACTTGTGATACGTAAAACATCAGGACTATATAGAGCTATTTATAACTCCATCGAAGATATTTCATGATAACACAATAAAATAGTACTGTACTCAGCTAAGTATCGTTTTCATTAAGTTGCGTCCATCGCAACTTCAGGCGTGGCTCTTTTAGTGTAATTTTCCTGAATGCAGTGTTTACGGTCCTCTTTTATTGCTCAGTCTTGTTACAACAGGAGACTCCGGCCTGGCTCCGCTTTGTGCTGATCTAATCTGCTCTGATACAAGCAGGCACATTCACCCAGCTCGTAAAACGCGTTCATACAACATCGCTGTGCCGACCGGTTTTCATGTCCTGCAGTCCAACAGGGTGGTTATTTTTTACTGATATTCGCCGTGGTATGTCTCGGAGTCCTGAAGGGGATGCCATTAAACAATACACCGCGAGGTTACACGGATTCTATCTTTCTCTGTTCACTAATTTATCCCATTAACGTAACATGTGGAGTGTTGAGTGATTTCACGAGCGGTGGATCCGAGATGGATCCTTACACTTAGGTCGTTTAGGCTCATTGTACACACTGTATGTAATGATTGTCGACGGATGGCCCGAGTAGCATTCGTGAATCCGACGCTGACAGGCGGGCCATCTGCCTAGGTTTTTATTTTAGTAGGTTATTTTACGACGCTTTATCAACATCTTAGATTATTTAGCGTCTGAATGAGATGAAGGTGATAATGCCGGTGAAATGAGTCCAGGGTCCAACACCGAAAGTTACCCAGCATTTGCTCATATTGGGTTGAGGGAAAACCCCGGAAAAACCTCAACCAGGTAACTTGCCCCGACCGGGAATCGAACCCGGGCCACCTGATGGGCCACCTGGTTTCGCGGCTAGACGCGCTAACCGTTACTCCACAGGTGTGGACGCCTAGGTTTTGCATGTAAGGTCCCATCATCTTCCAGCGAGGCCGAAATCACAGTTCGGAGCTCCAAGACCTTAGAACCTAGGTCAGCATCGGAAACTCGTCCTACTCAAAGATATCACTCCAGCCCATTTCTACTATTACAGATGATAGATGAAATGAGGGAAAGTGGACAGTGTTGGTAGAGTAATGTACCAGAGAAAAAATCTTCTGCAACGTCTGTTTTGTCTACCACAAATTCCACCCAGACCTGACCGATGATCGAACTCGGGCCACCTGGATGCAAGGCCAGCGCTCTAGCACTATAGCCACAGATGCGGCTACGATGCGGAGTAATCATTTTAATTGAAAAAAACTAAATCAATAAATGGATAAATTAATAAACACTAACGACAAAAATGATTTTGTAGGACTATTTTTGACGTGCAATACGACCTTTCCCGCAGTAAGAATGGACACCCGTTCCGGGATCCGTGGTGAAACAAAAAATTACAGAAATTCAAATTCTTACTATAACAACACTATGAGCCACAGCTGAATGCGAATGTTAGGCCTTAACTTATGTGACCACGCCCAATGACGCTACTTCTACTCCCATGAGGGCACTGAAAATGCGTATAAGCCATACCGGTATCGAAAGCAGACCTGTCCGATCACTCATTTGATTTGTAAACGCGAGTTCTGCAATATTAAAGTGGCAATAGACATGTAGATATACTTTGAGTGAACCGTAGTGAAAAATTTGTTGTGAACCGGCACTAATTTTGGAATGTTTCTTTATAAAAAGAGAAAATATATTGCCTGCCCTTCATTAATTACTTCTCTTATCATCAACCCATACTCTCTATTTGTAAACCGAAACAAAAATAAATCATTCAAACCAATACAACCGTAGTTTAATTCTCGAAACGGGGTGACGTGCTGTACGTGCCGGTGTATTTCTGATACAGCACTTTTTTTTGGAATGAAGCATTATCTTATGAGTCAAATGGTCCTGTAGGCTCTTGTCATCAAATAGGATTTAATATCCAATATAGAATTTCAATTCTGAAACATAGCCAATACAAGAGACGTCGGCTGAATGTTTTCTCTTCAAATGCGGAATAGCGCTTGAGAGTAGTTCTGTCTCTAACAAGCCGAACTTACCCCACCAACCCCTACTGATAGGTTTGAATGTAACAGCACTCACCGGCCTTAGTGTACGCAACAGCTAAGATGCAGGTTTGGCGTCGCATAGAGGCCACCATCTTGAGTTGGAATCCCGTCTCGGACAAGAATATTCGTTATCAGTGTGATGTACTGCGTTGTCTTTGTAGGCGGAGGTTCTGCGTCGTGCTCACCCACATATTGGAAGTCCCGCCATAAGGTTGCTACCTGAAAATCATAACGCAATATTCTAATAGAAGTGTAAATGCGAAATAAATAATGTTGTTCTCTATGTGAAAGATTCATGCAACCTGAACAACTCGTGTTGCAATTGCTGGCAAAGAGATGTGAAAGGCCCTCTCGCAGCGGCTGACCAGCACGATTATCTCGTTCTGCAGCTAAGAGTGCAAGGTGCAGCTCTTACCAAAGAGTCCAGGAGTCGATTTCAAACAGGTATTGTGAAATTTTATATAGAAAAGTACAAGGCAGGATTCCTTTGAGTACTATTTCAGTTTAACTACTAATCTCAGTGCTCCATGATCGCTATGCAGAGTGGAAGATGTTCAATAACACACAGTCCTTTTAGGGAACTGATCCTTAGTATAGTCTGAAAGATAATTTCCTCTGCTATTTTGTTCCTTTGAGCTTAGATTTCCCATAAATGATAATTTTACGTGGTAAATTTTGATCCCATTATCTTTCAAGCACATTTTATAAGCGTCTTTACATTTAGAGTTCTCAGTTCCAACAAATAGCCTATTTTGCATAATAACTTATTTCTGTCACATTTACGGGTTAAAGGTAGGGTTGTCCGATTCTCTCATTAGGAATCCTGGACAGATGATGATACTGCGTACCTTAACGTGACTACACATTTTAATTACATGTAATTCAATTTGCAATGCAACTGATTTTATTCGTTTTATGTATTTCAACTCTTTATAGAGGGCCTAAACTTTTAACTTTGTTGCATTTTTGCTAGATTATGACATTTCCTTTGAATTGTTGATAAAGCCTAGAAAAATAATGTAATATTGCAGCCTGATCTATACAAAAAAGCATGATACAATGTTTAAATCATATTAATAATAAATCAAATTCCGAAGAGAATACTATAATTTTATTTCAATACAACCCGATAGGACGTGCCAGGTGGCGTTAACGACAACGTTGTGCATAGGAGTCTTGAAAAAATAAATAAGGAGTTTTAAAAAATAATTTACAGAAATAAGCTAAAAATAGTATTTCTCCATTGCCTTTTTTTTTTTTTTTTTTTTTTTTTTTTTTTTGACATTCCGGGGCAAATGTAACTCGATCAAGAACACAGGACACACCGTTAAAATTCAGAACAATCCAGGACGTCTGGCAAACCTGGTTAAAGGTATTTGTTTATTTTGTTTATTTATAGACCTACTGGCGGAAATAAGGTCATAGGACCTTCTGTTCCATTCCACCAGATCAAAAATACAAAAATAAGATATTCAAACATGTGAAATTAAATGGAAAATGGAAAGAACAAAAATACTACCGGTAACATATAAAATAACAAAGTTTAATACAAAATGAAAATACGGGCGTAGGTAAATTCCGGAAAGGTGCATGTAAATAGCGTTCCTATTTATTAAGGTCATACATAAATTCCGCCAAACTAACCAAGCAAAATTTCTTCCCACTGTCCCCAGACTTAGGACTGGCAGGCTTTGAATATGCCCGGTGTTAAAAATTGTTCGGTTTTACACAGTTTATAATTTCTTGTTGCAACAGAATGGAATTTACTAAAGCCTTGAACTATTGCATAAAATTATCAAATTTATGAAGTGTTAGTTTTCCAAATCCATTTTTTGAGCAGTAACATTTTTTAGTTGATTATTTAATGACGCTGTATCAACTACTGGATTATTTAGCGTCGATAGGATTTGTGATAACGTGATGGTGTTTGGCGAAATGAGGCCGATAATTCGCCACAGATTACCTGACATTCGCCTTACGGTTGGAGAAAACTTCGAAAAAAAAATCAAAACAGATAATCAGCCCAAGCGGGAATTGAACCACATCTGAGCGCAACTCCGGATTGCCAGGCAAGCGCCTCAGCCAGTTGAGCTACGCCATTGACTCAGTGCCATTCTTGTATTTCTCAATAATGAGAAGTCGTTATTGGCGCTTCAAAAATAGTTTGCATTTTTCTGTTTCTTATATTTACGCCTGATATTTTATGTAACTTTCAGTTATGAACTGCTGCAATATGTTCAAAAAACGAATGAATTTGGATGGGGAAGTAAAACAATTCATTTTGGCGCAATTTATGTACAGGAATTATCATACCCAATTTTTTTATGGAGTTTGTTTGCAAATACAGTTATCGGATACCGGTACCGCAAATATTTTGGTGGAATTTACAAACTCCCAATAATACCACAATAGAAGAAAGTAAAATACAAGTTTATACGTTGTAACATAAGAAATTCAATCAGTATAAATAGTTAAGAGGAAAAATAGGGAAAAGTAGAAAAATGGAGTGTAATAAAAATACAATAAAAACGAAAAATGAATAAAAATCACAATGAAAAAGCTATGGTGATAAATTAATCTGCTCATCAAAGGAATGGTAGTGATGGTGAAATATACATATAATAAAATTTATGAAGACATATGGGCCTATAATTGAAGCCAACGTAAGCCTAAGTGTAAGGAACCATTCCGTGGATAGCCCTCAAAAACCAAGCCAATCAGGACCTGTGACGTACAAGACACATGGACAAATGTCGTTAAAAGAGAGCGTATTCATCATCGATTATATGATTCGATGAGAAAGACAACTAATAACGGTTTTGCAACAACTCTTCTTTAACAACCAGCCTTGAATATAGAACAGTTGAGTTCACGATGTGAAGAATTAATAACCGGTAAGGTAGAGTGATCGGTTGACAAGCACTTCGGAAAGTGAAACTGCTCGGAGAGAGGAGTGGATAACAAACTACAGCTTTTACTCCCGCATTTCATTGCATAAAGCGATACCTAAGGCTCGTTTATACTGTTAGACAGTTAAGAGTGTACGGGATTGTAACTTGCAGTGGAAGGAACTCTACTGTTACAATTTCGATAGAGTAACTGTTGATACACAGTTTGATAAAGAAGGTTAGTGCCACTAGCGTGGCTCAGACGGTAGCGCGTTTGCTTGCTGATCCGGAGTTGCGCTCGGTCGCGGATTCGAATTCCACTCGGGCTGATTATCTGGTTGGGTTTTTTCCGAGGTTTCCCCAACAGTAAGGCGAATGTCACGTAATCTATGACGAGTCCTCGGCTTCATTTCGCTATCACCAATTCCATCGACGTTAAATGACCTAGAAGCTGATACAACGTCGTTAAATAACCAAGTAAGAGAAATAAAGAAAGTTAGTGCACAAGATAGTGCAGAACTGAGCAAAATCAACATCAACCATCGTCGTTTAGTGCTAAAAATGTTTACGAGTAAGAACTTTTCCTCGTGTTGTTCGAAGAGGTGAACGAAGCTTAGAATAATAACTGAGTAGAGAATAAAAGATTTGGGAGAAAGATTGAATAAATAGGAGGAATATGTTTGAGAAATACTCCTCTAAACTTTGATATACTCTTGAATTGAAATCAGGGTATTAATATTGTCTTAGGTTTAGCTGAAGCTCTCGTTGTATTTTCGAGCTAAAAATAGCGTGTAATTCCTTCATCTTTCATAAATGGCAAAGGTAAAGTTAGTTTTTCAAATGCACTCACGTACTTGTAGTTCTATAAATAATAAAGAAATTTCATCGATGCAAACATTGTAGAGACAGACTTTGTACTTTTATAAAAGAACACAAATCTTTAGAGACGATTTTAGTAAACAGCCACTTTATGTTATTCCTAAAATTAAATATATTATATTCTAATTAATTATTATTTCAATGCTCAACATTCCCAGAGGAGTTGACCCTTATTTACAGAATATGAACAAAATCCTCCAAATATCTTATGACTAATCGCCGTACACCTACAGACAAAAAGATCGACGGTATGCCACAATAATGTTTTCCGTATGATGAGTACAAACATATTTTATTTCATAAAAATGCCGAATTGACTTTTGCAGTAGGTCTATTACGAAATATTCTCATTAAATTTCTCATAGCCAAATGAGAAGAATAATTTACACACGCTGAAGTTTTAGTAAATCTGACAACACTTTTCGTAGTCACTGTGCCATATCTCGCTGCTCTGATTGTTGTGTCGTGCTCGTCGGGTCCAGAAGCGTGGGCGGCCTTGTCACACTCAGTCCAGAGCCGCGCCCTCAGCCTAGTAATTCGGGTCCTTCGACAGAAGGGCAGTGCAAGATGACGGCAATTACAACCGTAGGCCTACTACTAAGAGGTCGATAAAAACAGCAAAATCCGAAAGCATTTTAATAAGATTAATCTGATTAGATTGAATAGAATCTATTAGCTTTAATTATATTATATTAGATTAGAATATATTGTATTGAGTTATATAGGAATAGGTGTGGTTGGGGTGAGTTAGACTGCAGTAGGTATATTAGGTTGGAATAAATTAGGTATGATTGAGTTGGGTTAGGTGAAGTTATATGGGGTAGAATTATAGGCCTATTCTGTTATATTAGATCGAATTGGATTACATTAGATTAGGTTGAATCGGATGGAATTAGATTACATTCCAAATCCATGGCGCTACAGCCCATGAAGGACCAAGACCGACCAGCCGGCTGCTGGCCTCACGTCCACATGCCGAAGCAGAATGAAGGTATCGTGTGGTTAGCACGATGATCCCCCCAGCCGTTATGGCTGGTTTGCGAAACCAGATTTTCGTTACCTATCGTAGCTCCTCAAGTGCATCATGATGCTGGGTGGGCACCGGTCCCATACATTGGTAGAAATTTCATTAGAAAATTTCTTTCCCCATGGGGATTCGAACCAGCGCACATTCCGTAACGCGAGTCCTAGGCAAGATGCCTTTGACCACGACGCCACGGCGCGGGACATTAGATTACATTACATTACATTATATTAAATTACATTACCGTGGTTCAGCATGGATCGGATTAGATTGGAATGAATTTAGTTAAAAACGACTATATTGAAATTCGTTGAATTAGATGCAATTGGATTAGGTTAAATTGGATTGGACTATTTTATCGTCATTATCATTATAATCATCACCATCCTGACAAATATTAGGCCGAGTGGCGTGTTACGGTCTTGTTTTCTGTCCGTCTCTTTTCAAGTCTGCCAATGTATCTTTTTTGGACTATTTTATAATGGAAAAAATGAGAATTGTTTACATTTGATTAAATTTTATTAAATTATACTGAATTTCACTATATTGTAATGGATAAAATTGAAATCTGCAACATTAGATTAAATTGGATTAGATTATATTGAATTTTACTAGATCATAATTTTATTGATTAGCCTAAATTGAAATTGGTTACATTAGGCATATCGTCGGCTTAGAGTGTAAACCTGCTAACCGCCAAAAAGAAAATTTTACAAAGGAAGCAAAAAACTAAGTTTAAATTATCTCTGAAACTTTAGAACCAAATCCAAAGTACAGGTGGCATTTGTACCTTTACTTTAGATTTGGTCCTAAACTTTCAGAGTTAATTTAAACTCAGTTTTTTGCTTCCTTTGAAATTTTTTGGTAGTTAGCAGGTTCATACTCTAAGCCGACTATATATTAAACTGACTTAGGTTATATGAGGGGATTGGGAGCAAAGGGATATAAGTGCACTTAAGTTATTTTTGAGAAAATGTGGTTGAAAGTACTTAAGATTTCGTAAATTCCGTGAAATTTTTTATTTAGATTTTAGTGTGTGTTTTGGTTGAAAGATATTAAGTATATCCCTTTGGCACTAAAAGTTTAGATGCTTTAGCTTGCCCTGGATGCACTTACTCATGTTCTTAAAAATGACACTTGTTCCCCTTTGCTTCTGACCCCCTTATATGAGTTTTTAGGCTTTCACGGTGATTGTGATCAGAATTAGGTTATATTGTATTGGGCTACATTATTATGGGTTAGACTGAAATTCGTTAGAGCCACTGCTAAGATAACATAGGATAACACGTGAAAGGTAGAAACTCCCAGTTCCATGAACAGAAGATGAAACTTTTCCATTGATTATGCTAGAAACAGAATCATAACACGGAAAGTGCACACATTGTTCGCTAAGCCAAGTTACTTCATCTCGCATCTAAAATTAAATAATTGCATTAGGCCTATATTAAACAAATTAACAGATCTATAGTATTTTATTAAAAATAACATATCTTAATTTAAATAATTGTAATCTATTACTGAAATTATTATTGTATTTATTTCATTCACTAAAAGTTGGACATCTTACATTAAATAATGCAGACTGTTACTCAGTTATTGTCCGAAATCAAATAAATTAATATATGTTTGTTTTATACAAGTCTGGCTTTCAGGTAGTAGCTCCCTGTAAAGCAGGTTTGAATAATTTCAAGGAAAAATTGTTCCGGGGCCGGGTATCGATCCCGGGACTCTTCGCTTAGCGCGCGAACGCTCTTCCGACTGAGCTACCCCAGGAACTATACACGACACCGTCACAATTTTTCCTTTGTATCCACACGACTCAAATGAGTTGACAAGAAGCCAGAACTCAACTATGAGTGCACACAAATACTTGTGTGATTTATTATATCGAAGAGATGTAAATGCCGACAACGAATTATTGAAACGAGTGCTCAGACCTGAATATCTGTTCCTCTTTTAGCGCCGTTAAGTTAGGCTGCACTGGGCGACACTCGCTGTCAAGGGTCGTGTTGAAAGTAAAGGCGAAGAGAAAACATCTCGTTACAGATTAGTACCAGTTGGCTTTGTTCAGTCGTTGTGCGGGCAACTATTGAAATATTGCTGTGTAGGCAGAAGAAAATGTAGAAGACAATGAACATTTCTACCAACGCGTAGAAGTGGGTGTGAGACGTGGGAAATGACTCATCTAAGATGGGCGAGTTCCTCCAGGCCATAAATTTCTGATTTAATAGTAAAAATGAATTTCCATCATCAGTATATTCTGCTGCACATTCTCGGGCCTGCACGGCTGCACGTTAGGAAATCTGCCCTGCCCTCTCTGCAGCTGTACTTTCACTCCGAGCGTGACTGCCGGTTGCTGATCGCTTTTTGTCAAGTTGGAGGCTGTTACATTATGGAAATTCGGTGCTTTACAAGATTGTGGTTGGAATTTCGCTTTGGAGACAAGCCGATCCTGAATAAACTGGTCAGTGTTCTTGCACCATTTTAACCGCGTTCAGTGAACTGAATCTCCTTATCATCATACCACAAGAATTAGAGTTCGTGGTTTTTCGCACTAGAGATAAATACGAAATGTCTCCAATACATAATGACGTTTAGTAGTTTCATATTTAACGAGTTTTAGATTGATAATTTAGTACTTTTGAGTTTGCAATAAAATGCGAAAAGTTTCTAAAAATGCAATATGATGTTTTTCGAAATAAACACGAAATAAAAAAAGGTTCATTTTAATAAATTTCTGGTTTTCTGCATGACATTAATCAGTCCAGCAAGCAAGAGAAAATTACATTTTTATTTTTGCATCTGAAAATTGACGAATATCCGGGATGCGTATTATTCTCTATCGAACACGAAAATAACAATAATAATAATAATAATAATAATAATAATAATAATAATAATAATAATAATAATAGCAATTGGGCGAAAATTTAACATTAAATATGTGAGTTATGGCATTATCTCTAAATTCCTGACATTATCGTGTTAATGAGGAACAGCGGAAGTCATGAGCTAACTGCGGGTGACTCGTGCATTATGCATGGAATTTGGTAGGTCTATAATTTAACCAGAAACTGATGACAAACCCAAAGCATTCATTCATTCATAGTGTTCTGCCCAAGGGCAGGTCTTTCACTGCAAACTCAGCATTCTCCAGTCTTTCTTATTTTCTGTCTTCCTCTTTGTCTCCTCATATGATCCATATATCTTAATGTCATCTATTATCTGAGATCTTCTTCTGCCCGAACTCTTCTCCTGTTCATCATTCCTTCCGCAGTATCCTTCAGAAGGCAGTTTCTTTTCAACCAGTGACCCAGTCAATCTCTTTTTCTCTTTCTGATCAGATTCAGCATCATTCTTTCTTCACCCACTCTTTCCAACACAGCTTCTGTTTGTCCATTTCACACGCTCTATCCTTCTCCATATCCACATTTCAAATGCTTCTAGTCGCTTCTCATCACTTCGTCGTAATGTCCATGTTTCTGTCCCGTACAATGCTATATTCGACACGAAGCACTTCAGTAGTCTGTTCTTTAGTTCTTTCTCCAGAGGTCCGCAGAAGATTCTCCTATTTCTATTAAAAGCTTCCTTTGCCATTGCTAGTCTCCTTTTGACTTCTTGGCAGCAGCTCATATTACTGCTTATAGTACACCCCAAGTATTTAAAGCTGTCCATATCTATATAAGATGGAGCGTATGAAATGGACAGAATAAGAAACGAAGCTGTGTTGGAAAGAATGCATGAAGAAAGAATAATGCTGAAACTGATCAGAAAGAGGAAGAGGAATTGGCTGGGTCACTGGTTGAGAAGAAACTGACTACTGAAGGTTGCACTGGAAGGAATGGTGAACGGGAGTTCGGGGCAGAAGAAGATATCAGGTGATAGACTACATTAAGATATATTGATCATATGCGGAGACAAAGAGGAAGGCAGAAAATAAGAAAGACCTGCCCTTGGGCAGAACACTATGAATGAATATATATATATATATATATATATATATATATATATACTGTATAGGTATACGCGTAAAAGTTCTTCCAAGTTTTTCTGTTATTTTCTTTATCTTTTTATTGAACCAATATGTTTACTTTTTAACTTTCTTCATTCACGTACCAATGTTCTTGCTACTGATTCAACAAGTCGCAGTTCCTATGTTTTCTCTCCAATTCTCGTTCCCCTTTCATGTACAACATTTTTATACCGTCTTACATATTTTACTTCTACCTAGTTTGTGTCAGTGCGTACATATATTTTCGGATTGTCATCATTAAACCATTCTGTCCCATTAGCAGGGTTTACTTTCACCCGATATTGCCTCACATTTTGCCCTGTAGAGAGCAAAGTTATGTAGCAATCTTTGCAGTTCGCTCTAGTTTCGAAATCTTAATATAACAATTTTGTACTATAGGCCTATCGTTTGTTTACAGTATTACTCTTCCGTTTCGTGCATAAATCGCCCTGTAAAAGTTGACTAAATTTGCCTTTTGTGCTGTGAATGGCTTGTCACGAAAGTTAATATATGACTTCTGTGACAATCTATTTGATTTACTTCATACATACCAGCTATCTCTACCCAATTTACACAGTTTTTAATTTAATTTTCATCAAGTAAACTTCATCTGTTCCAAGGTTATTTTGAATTTAGGAGTAGTGAGTTAAGAATGAGTGGAATAATTAGAAGAACTCTAGGACGACACTGTACAAAAAAACACACACATAAATGGAAATATACAAAATAATGGCATGCATTCTCTATTGTATGGCAACGAAATTTGGATTCTGAAAACCAAAAACAAAAGTAGAATTTCTCGGAGAGTTAAAAAGCGCACAAGATCAGACCTTGCAAAGTGTTCCGACAATCCGAGATGGAGTGAAGAAATTTGCCTCAAGTGATAAAATCGTAGAATATAAGCAAAGCTGCAATCAGTATATATTCTAAGAATGGAACACCGTCGCCTGCCAAATCTAGCCTTCTAGTATCAACCAAATACGAGTGGAATCATGGAGTTACCAAGAAAATGGTGGGGCGATGGATCAGAACAGAAAAGAATGCCTAATCCGTGAAGCATATGACGATAATGATGTCTAGGAAAATCTATCATTGGTGAAGCCGGCCGTTAATCTACATTGCTAGTTCCCAGACAGCTACAGCGAGTGTATAATGACGTGTTGTGGGCTGACACGTATAGCTGTTTGGTTTGCCTGCTTTTCCTCTGTTAGAGTGTCCTGCACTACACTTTTCGAGAGGTCCGATCAAATGACAAAGGTGAACATGGCGCGCTGCAGCAGAAAGTGGCTCGCCTCTAAACTGGAGCGGAATGCAAGGCCGCGCCGCGGGTTCAAGTCCCGACCGCCGGATTACGTCACGCCTTCCTGCTAGGTAAGCGACTGCTGTACAACGCTGTTACTAGTGAAAATTAATTCGTTTCCGCTTGTCTATGAATTCATTTAATATTTAGTAAAATTCAACTAAACAATTACTAAATTACAGTGCAACTTGTACGTTGTTAAAATGCGTATTTTTGAGATTCATTGAGATTCGTAGTTTCATGTCCAAGGGCAGGCCTTTCATTGTAACCCCAGCATTCTTCAATTTTCCCTCTTTTCCGCCTTCCTCTCATCTCTGCATACGATCCATGTACCTAAATGTTGTCTATCATATGATTTCTTCTGCCCCGAACTTTTCTCCCGTTCACCATTCCTTCCAGTGCATCCTTCTGTAGACAGTTTCTTCTCAGCCAGTGATCCAGCCAATTTATTTTTCTCTTCCTGATCAGTTTCAGCATTATTCTTTCTTCACACAGTCGTTCTAGCATAATTTCACTTCTCATTCTCTCTGTCCATTTCACACGGTCCATTCTTCTCCAAAAGTTACACACATTTCAAACGCTTCTAGTTGTTTCTCTTCAGTTCGTCTTAGTGTCCATGTTTCTGCCCATACAATGCCACAGGTACTCTACACAAAGCACTTGACTAGTATCTTCCTTAGTTGTTTTTCCAGAGGTCCGCAAAAGATGTTCCTTTTTTCTATTAAAAGATTCCATTGCCATTGCTATCCTTCTTTTGACTTTCTGGCAGCAGCTCATGTTATTACTTATAATAGTACACCTCAAGTATTTGAAGATGCCCACTTGTTCCACTGCTTAATTTCGAATTCGTACGTTTACTTTATTTTTATTCCGATAACCATGGTCTTCGTCTTGAGTTATGGCTATATTACTGATTAAAATGATACCTAAATAATATGTTTCATGATGTTTTTATGTTAATGTTTCATACTGTTTTCAATAATAAAAAATATACGCCTAACTAAAACTCTTAGGATTTTAGAAATAATTATTTTAAACTAGAATATATTCCAATACTTCAAATTTAACATAGAACACAATACAAGAAAAATTAAAGCTTCCGCAATATCGCTGACGCTTGACTTCTTAATTAAAAATGCACTTCCCGACTCTCTCGTAAAAATCACTGTTGAGATTTACATTTCTTTCATTATTTTTGTTACGTCTGAGCGCCATTTTACAATCGCCTTAATAAGTTTGGAGATTAAAACAATGACTGGCCGTTAAATCGTAACGGTTGGAGAGAACACGCAATCTCAGAGCCTAACCATCTATTAATTCAAACGTCGCGGTCAATGACGTTTTATCCGTTTACGCACAATGTTTCACTCTTACATTAAAAAAGAGAGAGGATGACGTGCTCCGAGAAGGCCCTATTGAGACGCCTGCTTTATGGGGTGAGTTGCATGCCGATTGCGCTGTCCGGCTCCACCATCTACCGCAACACTTAGTGGTCTGCCGTACCTAGCTTTGTGTCGTCATAATCCCGTCATGAGGATGGAAGAACCTGGAGGGATCCGGTACCTATTTTGCAGATCTGTAAGTCGTCTAGAGTCAGTGGCGACTCGTGATATTTTTTGTATGTAGGATATGAGATTGACTACTGATGACCAAGACAGAAACTAATAATAATAATAATAATAATAATAATAATAATAATAATAATAATAATAATATAATAATAATAATAATAGTATAATAATAATAATAGAGCATGCAAAATCAATACAAGTAGGCCTTTGTTGGTCTTTGACGCATCATTCTAGAACTGGCAATTTATTTGTAGTGAAGTACGATTTTCCTCCCATTTCTAGTTGTGAAGATGGCTCCTAAGCCATTGTACTGCCCGATATTTACCGATGCTCCGTCGTACGTTTGCGCAATTAATTTCTTGCTACAGTTAAATTCTTCTAAATGATCAAATACAACTTCAGATATTCTTTCGGCTGTCCTGTCATCTGAAAGTGCTGTCAATTCTTGTATTTGTTATAGCTTATTTTATTTATCTTTATATAATTTTTTATTCATTTTATTTTTTATATTATATCATTTTAAATTATTTATTATTTCTTTTATTCTATTTTTTTAAATGACCAATGAACTGCATTTAAGAAGGCTACAAGAGTACTTGAAAATTCTCATTGCAGTGTCTGAGAGGGTCTCCATCACCCAGAAAGAAGGGTCGTAATATTAGGATACGCGGTCATATCCTCAAACGCAGTTAAACTCAAGCCATACCCATCCCTCCGCACCCTCCCCTGTCCACTAACTTCATTGCTAGAAAAAAGCCGTTTGCTGTAAGCTATTTGGATGGTTTCTCGGAAATTATTTCTGAGCTGTGCAGATGGCGACAACTCACGACAGAAAGTGGAAGCTTAAAGGAAATTATTACGTCGGGACGCATTGAAAATCAAAATCTATAATTAAAATGTTTTCTATCCTCAGAGGCACGAAATTAAACTGTAGGATCATTCTCATATCCTTCATGGAGGAATCGCCACTGTCTAGAGTCTATTACTACTGTCATACACCAATCTTAGAACAAACCCCGAGGAACATTCACCATGGCGGACGAACAATACGAGTGTTTTTCAAAACTGAGATGATAATCAAAGGGAAATTGTGGAGTGTATTGGTGGAATGACAAGGGAAAACGGAAAAACCTGACAAAAAACTCTCTTAACCTTAGCTTCGTTCATCATCGCCAGGATTTGAACTTTTGAACTCGGATCCCCGGTCGTAGTAAGCCAGCGCTTTTGCAAACTGAGCTACCAAGGCAGCTATCTATCCTATACGAACAATACATACCTACTCATGGACACCAAAGAACAACCCAAAAATACACCATAAGCGAGAGTTAAAGAAAGCAAAATAATTATTTGGAAGTATTTGTGTCTGGTTCATCAGAGAGCGAACGGCAGCTTATTTAAAATATAAAATTCAAGAGCAAAATCTTTGGTTGCAATAAAACTCTCAGAATCGTGAAGACCCATCCTTCGAAATACTTGTCGATCACGTTCTACACGAAACCTAAAGGAAGTAATTAGGACTGACCCTCAAACTACACTCATCTATTAGTCCATTCTGTTGTATGTACATCTTCGAACATAAATCGTAGCCATGAACTTGGGTTGCCTGTTTACTTCGTAAAAAAAGTGAAAAGATGTCATGACCTCAGAACAGCTTCCACTGCGTGTTGTACGGCAATCTCCGTTCGTGTACAGATGTTAATGGATGATTGCCATTATGAATTATTTGAGCGGATCGTTTTCTCACAAAGAAAATGTGTTATACTTCATGTTCATATACAGATACGGAAATAAAATTTGGAGCTCCCTTATTGTATAAGTTTCACTTACAAAACATTGCGCATGTGCAGTAAACAAGAGCCCTGTATATATGCTTTTTATGGATAGTCGTACGAAATTTTTGCCTACATACAGGTGGACTCGCATCAAGACTCGCTCCAAATTTTAATTTCGTATCTGTAGAAGAGATGTTGAACAGAAACAGCCACACGGCCATTGAACAGAAACAAAAAGTAAAAGAAATAGTTTATTATATCTGAACCACAGTCTGGTATATACAGTCACGAAGCTCAATATGTAATAAATATGCATCCATACGTAGTTGCTAACCACTAGGATCGCTATTATCGCCTCATTACCCAGACAATGCGAAAAAGTATCTGCACAGTCTACTGTTCCTAGCAACCTCAACAACTCAAGCTTCGTGACTGTATATACTAGACTGTGATCTGAACCTTACTGACAATCATTATTTCTTTCTCCATGTAATAACCATGATGATGACTTAGAAATTTGTCTCAGTGTAAGACGATTTTTTCAATGTCTTCATCAAAGAAAATTGCAACCAATGAAGAAAGTCAGTTCATCCCCGCATCTTTAATGTCCTCAAAATTAACGAAGCGCTGTTTTCCCGTAAAAACTGATTGGGTTGCAAAAAGATATAATTTTCGTTAAGATATCGGGGCAGTGTGATAGATGGTCGACAAGTGCTACTTTGAGTACCTAATGCAGTAAATCAAGAGTGCGTTGTGCGGTGTGAGGGAGTGCGTTATCGTGTAAATAGATATAAGCAGAAGTTAAAACTTCACGTCACTACATTTTGATTGTCGGCCGCAATTGTATTTCTGCCTCACAGAAAGCCCCTGCATTAATTATTGTACTTCAACATTCTAAACAACGCAGTAACACATCTCTCGTTTTCCAAAATAAAATAATTTGCGCTGTATCAAGGGTACACTGGAAAATAGAACACGTTATCCAGATTCGGGAATGAAACTGCAGTTGTGTTGGTGATTCAAATCCGTGTAGTTCAGCTAACCGCAAATAATGTTATTCTGGCGTAATGATTTCAAATAGGGTACACATACATAAAACAATTATTGGGAGAAGTTAAATATCTCAGAGATTTGCGTGTAGGTAGGAGAGTAAAATATGTCCTATAATTGCGGTACTGTCACAGGCGTGACAGGAGCGATTAACTTTTACTTTCCTAGCTTATTATTAGTTGCATCATATAGATAACTGAGATGCGTCATATGTATTGCAATCGTCACATGATCATCTGTAATAATTAGCTCGTGATGCCAAGCCCTGCAAATGAGTTTCGTAACGTTGGATTCAATTTCTTCCATGGGATAGTTTAACCACAATTTAGCCGCTGTCAAAATATGAAAATAGTAGGCCTAATTTTGAATAAAGAACACACTACATTAAATTTCTTGTTGTAATATTAGTACATTTCCCTTATATACTGTTAATGTTAACTAATTAAATCTGATAAATATTAGAAACCTCTGTGACCCATATTCATAAATGTATTATTAAGAACATCCACTTCTTTCATTACCAGCTACACCAGTGGTGACCAAACTGAGTATCGTGATTACATCGTGTAATCGAAGACATTCATACTGTTAAGTGGAGTTTCCTGTACATTGCTCTCCGTCTTGCTCACGTACTGAAGGTGAACAGTCTCGGTACCATGTCGCTCTACAAACCCTCTGCCTCTACGAGGAGGAACAGAAGGTTTTGTACGGAATGAGAAGAGGAATTTATTCGCTATTCTATCGGAGAAAATGTAATATGTTGCTTTGCTCAACGGTTCAATTAGTAGTAGTATGTAGACGCGACATTACATGGCATTACTCTGAATACACAGGCATAACAGGTATTATTATTATTATTATTATTATTATTATTATTATTATTATTATTATTATTATTATTATCAGCAAGTGTTGTCATAATTATTATATACGCGCCTCAATATATAGGCCTACATCTTCCCTTGAATTATAAAATAATTACTACGTTATATCTCCATTTTAATTTCTTCTTTAATCTTTTGATGACTATTATATCAGTTATTTACTAGTTATTTAATAATAATAATAATAATAATAATAATAATAATAATAATAATAATATAGAGAAACTGATTGAATATTACGTGCTAGTGTAGTAATGAAACGAGCTATTAAACTCTAAGAACTGAAATCAGTCTTAAAACATCGTCATGAAGAGAAAGATGACATAAATAAATGTAAAGAAGCCAGCTATCTAGTGGCGAACGAAATAGCTCGTTCTCTTAAGCCTTCTAACGGAGGAGAGTTTTATAAAAGCGTAATGATCAAGGTAGCTCAAATAATTTATCCAATGAAAGTTGTTAATTAATTTTGAAAAACTGCGCATTTCTCGATTAAGTATCCAGAAGAGAATTCAGGAAATTTTTTATTGTGTTCGTGAGGAATATTAAAAAAAAAAGCAAGAAAATTTGTATATATTTGTAGGCCTAATTGGTGCTTGATGACAGTAGTGACATTACTGATACAGCACAGCTTGCAATTTTTATTTGCGGGGTTGATGAAAAACTCAATGTTAGTGCACGAACCACCACTGGTTGTAGTTTTCATGCCATGTTCCTCTTCACCGTCTCTATACTTCTCAGACTGTCTCTCGCGTGTAATCACTGCCTTTCGAGTTTTGGTCGCCGCTGAGCTACACCCTTACATCCCGGTGCCTATATACAGAGTGTCCGTAATATCCATGCATTAAATTTAGGGCATGGTAGAAGAGGTCAAAACAAAATCTTTTGCCGTTGGATAGAGCTGTTGCCTGCCCATTCTATGCATATTTAGAGGAGGTGCTCAAAGTGAGCATCATTGAACTGTGAACAAGGCGACGAACCATTGCCTGCCGGAATCTCTCAAAGATCCCATTAGCACGTATCGAGTTTTCTGCGGCCAAAATTCTGTTTCTTAGGTTCTTCTCATCACTCATAGTAGTGACAGTGAGGTTTCTCAGGGGTTTTCCCTCAACCCATTAAGAGCAAAAAATTATGCCTAACTTTCAGCGCTGGCCCCTGGATTCGTTTCGTTGGAATTATCGCCTCCAACGAATTCAATCGCTAGATAAGCATAAGAGTTGAAGAAATGTCATAAAATAAACCAATAAAAACCACAATAAAAATGGTATCTTCATGAAAACCTTCAAGATTTATATTGAAGAAGAAATTTCGAATCAAATCATGACCAGACTACAGCATAATTAACTTGCAAATTTTGGCAACATTAACTTCTGCGTGGGATCAAGCTTGCCCGCTACTAGGACACCTCCAAAGAGGATCTGTCGAAGATGAAACCTTAGTGCTACGACAAAATGCCCGTCGCCCACAAACCAACAGCTGGGTTCCCTTGCACGCCATTTCGGGGATAATAAACTATAGCCATGACATTGACTGGAGAGAAATCTTCATCCTGAAGCACAACACCGGATTTGAAACCGCAGAGCAGTGGCTTGTCCTCGGCATCCATCGCAGGGAATCCGAACAGGGAAAGTGGAATATGGTGAAGGACGGAGAAGAATGTAGGAAACGGATACATGCGCGGCTGGGAGGCAGACCGGCCGGCGTGGGCCGCTCCTGGTATGCTACGGCACACGATGAGCCGTGCTGCGACCTAGAAAGCGGCATTATGAAGAAAGGCTGTGAAAGCGCCACTTTCTCTGTTAACACCTGTTCTGTCCGTCCCGGGTCTGCATGGATAGATGTTCTCCGCGTTTTCCGCAACTTTGAAACAATGGACGACGTTCTCATAGTGCTCCACGCCTCCGCTTCCACATTCTCCATCTGATACGTGCATGCCACCTTAATTGAACGAAAGAATTCAACAATTAACCACATTACCTTCCTCAAAATCGGAAGAAGTTGTATATTTCCAGTACCTTTCCAGACAAGGTCAACAACCTGCAAAGAATGTGTAAACAAACAGGGTAACACAAATTACTTACTTACAAAGAGCTTTTATGGAACCCGCAGGTCCATTGCCGCCCTCACTTAAGCCCGCCATCGGTCCCTATCCTGTGCAAGATTAATCCATTCTCTATCATCATATCCCACCTCCCTCAACTCCCTTAATATTATCCTCCCATCTACGTCTCGGCTTCCCTAAAGGTCTTTTTCCCTCCAGTCTCCCAAGTAACACTCTATATGCATTTCTGGATTTGCCCATACGTGCTATGTTCCCTGCCTATCTCAAATGTCTGGATTTAATGTTCCTAATTATGTCAATTGAAGAATACAATGCGTGCAGTTCTGTGTTGTGTAACTTTCTCCATTCTCCTGTAACTTCATCCCTCTTAGCCCCAATATATTTTCCTAAGAACCTCATTCTCAAACATCCTTAATCTCTGTTCCTCTCTCAAAGTGAGAGTCCAAGTTGTATTGTGGGTCCCTATCACCACGGAATGGCGCGTCCTCAGGTTGCGGATGGAGGAGACGGCCTCCAGATATGGAGGGTAGCTGCGAATATATTGAATAAACAATCGTGGACAGCCGATAAAGAGTGGTCCTCCAGCTTAGGGGTTGGGCGAAGGGCTAACAACCCATCACCGTAAAAAACAGCTTGTTATGAATCCATACGATAAGCCTCGGGTAACACAAATAGAAATTCATAATTTGATAGTAGTGCCCAATTTAATTTATTGTCCAGTATTGATTGATTTTATTGATTTCAAGGGAATGGATTCTTCCACTTAAGCAGTTAAGCCCATTATATGCCCTATATACGATTATCCGACGGATGGCCCTTGTGGCATTCGTGAATCCGACGCTGATAGGCGGGCCATTCTTCCTCGGCCTTGCAGGTAAGATTCCATAATCTACTAACGAGTTCGAACCTAGAGCCCGGAGTTCTAAGCCCTTAGAACCTAGATTAGCACAAAAAACCCGTACTACCCCTAGACACCACCCCAACCTATTTTTACTACTACATATAGATGACAGATGAAATGAGGGAGAAATGGAGAGTGTTGGTGGAATGGAAGAGGGAAACGGGAGTACCCCGAGACAATCCTCTGCAACGTCTGTTTTGTTCACCATAAATTCAACCCAGACCTGACTAGGATCGAACCCGGGCCGCCTGGACGGAATGCCAGCACGCTAGCATTGTAGCCACAGACTCGCATCGTCCAGTATTAGGAGTCTCAAAGTCTTTAGTCTATGGGTCCATTATTGAGGGAATGAAATAAAACTCTAAGAATATGAATCCACTTAAAATCATGTGTATGATTGTGTGGAGGACAAAGCCGCGAGTTTTACGCGAATACATATCGACAGATGTAGTGCAGATCTTTCCTTTGGCACCAAAATCAGAGCGGTAGCACATCGGAGTCGAGAGATACAGGCCTACAGCTCGGAAATTTCCGTGCACGCCCAAAATGGCCTGCCAGTCGCCGCTGGCCCCCACCAAGTTCATTCTTGCATAGCAGTCGTATACCCGACCGAATGAGATCACATTATTTCAATCGTGTCATTAGTCACGAATATACGTAAAGATTAATTTTTGGTCCTACAGAATTTATCTGTTATGGTAACAATTGTTAGAGGGGTGGGATTCGATCCGGTGCTGTGGATTGAACTTCGGCGTAACTCAGTGGTTAGAGCGCTTGGTACGTAGAACCAAGTACCCGGGTTCGATCTCCGGCGTCTGACCGAATTTTTCTCCTCTAATAACAAATTGTTACAGTAACAGATAAATTCTGTAGGATCAAAAATTAATCTTTACGTAGATTCTTCGCCCAACAGTGCAAGTCACCAAGTCACTTAAGTGAGTGCGCTCCTTGTATAATGGCAGTTGACTTATTATGATATGTCGAACATGGAGTAAGGCCATAAAGGGAAAAATACTAGAGGAAGGGGATTCGATCCGGTGCTGTGGATTGATCTTAGGCGTAGCTCAGTGGTTAGAGCGCTTGGTAAGCAGAAACAAGGACCCGGGTTCGATCCCTGCAATAACAATAAATTATTACCGGTAGTGGCGAAGTTATAGTGTCGAAATGGATCAACCTGCAAACGTTGGTATCTCATAGGTCTATATCGGTCTGATTTTAAAGAGTATTTACGTTAAAACATCCTTACCATTTACTGTGGAAAATTTTCAACTTAACCACCGGCGTAGCTCAGACGGTAGGCGTGTTTGTCCGCTGATCCGGAGCTGCGTTCGGGCTTGGGTTATATTCTCGCTTGGGTTGATTACCTGGTTTGTTTTTTTCCGAGGTTTTTCCCTCTTGTAAGATGAATATCAGGCTATCCTATGGCGAATCCTATCTCTCACTATCGCCAATTCCATCGACGCTAAACCTAATAGGCCTAGTTGATATAACGTCGTTAAATAATCGACTAAAAAGATATATAACTTGGAAGAACGCGTACGTAGGTTCTGCTGCTGTATAAGAACGGATTATGCAATCCGTAGCGCAACAGCCCATGAAAGGTATTAAATAAGCTACCGTCAGGAACGTTAACAACTTCTAAGAGATTATTAAATTTGCGTATTTCTCGGGTGGACTGAGCAACGAGTATAATAGTCCTGCTGAAAATTAAAAACAAGCCGTTTGGTAGTTAGCAGAGAAGACTGTACACAACACAAGTAGATGGGATACAAAAACCGATTCTTCGGTAATGACTGAAGCTGGAAAGTTGTTTTCAGCATCTCCAAGTCGATTTTTGCAACATCACTCTACTTTCTCTGTACTTTCTACAATGATAAAATAAAAGTATTACCCAATGTTGCACAATTAAAACTTATGCCAGTAATCTGCCCCCGCACATTTTTCTTAGACAATTATTCACCAGTCCCTTTCAAATTCTCGAACTTGGAGCGCCAGAATTTGTGTGAGGGTTGCAAAGAAAATATGTATGCGGGCAGGCTGATATGAGCGGGAAAATCAGGCATGGTTTATTTCGATAATAAAATTTCTGCAAGAGAATAAAAAACGGGTAAACATAAAATTTGTTCCAACATGTCTGTGGAATTAGAGATGTTTATAAACTCATTGACATACTTAAGATGTTTAACCTTCTCTGTTTAAATATTAAGGAATCTTAAGCAGACGGCAGACGGGAAGTGTCTTACATTCCTGCACTTTATAATTGTTACAGGACCTTGAAAGTTCTTTCCTACTTTCCTAGGAAGAGAAAAACTGTCCAACTTAAATGTTCTCCCTCCCGATTATATGCTTACAATGTAGTAAATGTATTTCAACAACAAACAAAATGAAGTCCGAATGTGAAAAGAATTTTAAAGTATTTCGCTTCATTTTAGTTAGAATTATATTTGATTCCATTCTAACGCTAATCATTCTAATTCTATTCTATTTTATAATATTCTAATAATATTCTTGTTTTAAATTATATTGAAATCTATTCTAATTTTAATTCTAATAATTATATTCATTACTACACCATTATAATTACTTTTTATTCTAGTTTATCTGTACTTTTCACCGTATTCCGCTCATTCCATTTTAAAGATTTTATGTTCTTCTATTCTTATATCATTCTATTCCAGTACTTTATTCTCATCCTATTGTATAGGCCTGCTTATTCCACTTCATTGTTTATTGCTCTATTTTAATTCGATTATATTATATTGTCTCATTATACTCTTCCTAATTTTAGTATGATTTTAATTCTAGACTGGACTAATCATAATCATATATTAACCCTTCTAGTATGATTCTGATTATTCTGCTCTGATTTAATTCTATCCTATACTATTCTAATTCTAATATTACTCTGATCTAACTCTATCATACTTTATTCTATTTCAATTATAGTCTGTGTTATTCTCTCCCTATTTTAGTATGATTCTAATTCTATTCTATTCTAATGATAGCCAATGGAAGAAAATGCCTGATGGCCTTAACTGCACTCGAATAAATAAATAAATAAATAAATGCTCTTATTGTATATCCCAATTATAATTAGTATGATTCTGATTCTACTCTGATCTAACTCTATCATATTTTATTCTATTCTAATAATAATTCATGCTGTATTACTGTATTCCAGTCCTGGTATGATTCTAATTCTACACTGATCTAAAGTCATTTTATTCATTCAATTGTAATTATAGATCGTATTATATTATATTATCCCAATTCTACTATGATTTTGATACTATTCTGATCTAACTCTATCCTAGTTCATTCTAATCTAATAATATTCTGCACTATTCTATTCAAAAATATTTTTTCTCCTATTACATTTTAATAATTACATTTTATTCTGCTCCATTCTATTACAATTTTAATCCTATTCTATTTTCATTATATTCTATGCAATTTCACACTTTCTTATTCAATTCGAATTTTATTTTATTCTCATTCTATTATATTCTAACCCTATTATATTCTAATATCACTTTTATTGCTTTCTAATTCCACTTCATTTTACACTATTCTAATTGTAATATATTCTAATTCTAATTGTATTTATTATAATTTTATTCTGTTATATTATTCCATTGGGGCGAGAGATAGCGCCGCGGTTGAGGCGTTGTGCTGCAAGCCAGAAAGGCGCGGGTTCGATTCCCGACGGGATCATGGGGTTTCTCCACTGATCTAATCCTTATTGTCGCACTTGGCCCTGGGGTTTACTCAGCCTCTAATAGAAAAGAGTACCAGGCTTATTTCTTCGGGAGTAAAAACGGAAAGTGTGTAGGAAAATGACATAATATCTACTACTATTAATTGAAATTATCAATGAAAGGTAGGAGTCTAAACCTCTCCTTACCCTCTAGGCCTCCAAGACTCATAATCGGGGCACCCTAACTTTTGTAACTTTCACACTAATCTATTATATGCTAATTAATTCAAATTTATATTTCTTTCCATGTTATTCTGTTATATTATATTATATGACACACAAAGCTGGGATCTGGCCTTCGAGTAAGTTCATGACCGGGCTTCTTCAAAACTGACACATTTTAAAGAAATATTGCGGGGCTCTTGTGACATGAGGTCAGCACAGCGTCGGGTATGACAACAAAGGACATTGCACTGGAAATGGAAAATATCCATGTTCTAAGAGGATCTGAACTCACAACCATTCCTTCCATGCGAAGTAAAAACTTAGCCGTTGCGTACATTGGGGCCGGTCATTACCAGACTACAGCATACAGTCTGCGAGTACCAGGTAATGTCGAAGAACCTACGTAACAGTCTATCAGGCACGAATCTCGTTTTGCAGACCAGAAACAGCTGACAAGCGAAAGTAGAAAGCAATAATTTCACAGAGCTCTCTCGACATGTAACAACTTTTGTGTTTTATTGTTCCTATGGTGCGATGATTTTGAGAAATGTTCGTATCAAACACACAATAAAAAAAATCAAGTATATGCCGGCCTCAGAATTATTACGAAATACGTTCAACAGTGTGCCGCATTGGATGTGCTTTCATCGTATTTTCATCTTTATTTTACACTTCATAGTAAAGGCATTGCAGTTTTTTTTTTCGCAAAAGGATCTGTAATTTCTTTATGAACTTAATCTGTACTCCTTTTCCTTCTTATGTAATTTTCGCAGTTTTTGGGTATTAATTTTATTTGGGTGTGTCAGACAACCTTTAATTGTTTTTCTATTTACATGTTCAATTGTACTTCCCCAAATGGAATAATGTGCATGCGCTAAAGCCATCCGCGCTACAGATTCTCCTGCGGGCCACCTCCGAACTCCCCTACAGCTTGCAGAATCCTTTTTACCTTCCACGTAGACATCACTAAGGCCCCTCAATCCAGGTTTCACGAGCTATAATTAGCCCCAGGGGAAGAGCTCACTGTAGGCCTACATAGCACTACCACCAGCAACTAATGACCAAGCTCAAAATATAGGAACGTAACGGAGTTGATAATGAAAGAGGGGAAGCATAATTAAGTCCGAGATCCAACGCCGAAAGTCACCCAGAAATCCTGCTTTAATTGGTTGAGGGAAAATCTCGGAAGAAAATTCAACAGGTAACTTGTTCCAACTAGAATAATTTGAGCTAGGACTTGCTCGTTTCACGGCCACACATGCTAACCGTTATTCCACACACACTTTTATTTACTTCTGAACTTCTTGTTTTTTTACTTGGTGATTTAGCAACGCTGTATGAACTACTCGGTTATTTAGCGTTGATGGAATTGGTGATAGATGATATTTGGCGAGATGAGGCCGAGGATTCGCCATAGATTACTTGACATTCGCCTTACGGTTGGGAAAACCTCGGAAAAACCCAACCAGGTAATCAGCCGAAGTGGGAATCGAACCCAAGCCCGAGTGCAACTCCGTATCAGCAGGCAAACGAGCTATCGCTTGAACTACGCCGGTGGCTTTAAACTTCTTTATATGATGATCTCATCTATGATTAATTTAAAGAAGTTTGGGATTAGTCAGTCAACCAGTTTGATAATGTTATTTCGTTTGATTTTTCATCTCTACTTTTATGAAAATTATGATTTCATTAATTTTATAGTTCAAACTACAAACTGGAACCATGTACACTACCTTCATGCCATCACCTAAATAACTGCGTAACAATGTATTGTTTACTGTTCTCCTGTCACTATCTCATTAACTATCCTGTTTCGCCTTCCAATAATGTGTTTTTCCTGCCATGTAATGATCTCATTATTTCTGTAGTTTACGTACAAGTTGAAATAGTGCGCGCCGCTCTCATATTAGGGTACTAATGTCTCATAAGCTCTAACGCTATCATTTCATCAACTGTGTTGCTTAAATAATGATCTCCAACAATGGACTCCAACCGTCACGTAATGATGTCACAGTTCCCGTACTTCACATAACGTTCTGCAACAATGAGTACTTACTGCTCTCGTCTTGTTATCGTCTCATAGACTCTTGTTTATATAACGAACTGCAATAGTACTCAAGCTCGTCTTCTTATTGTCTCATTAACTGTGTAGTTAAAAAAAGAACTATAACATTATGCTCCGTCCGTCATTTCATCTCAAATAAAGAATTGCAATAATACTCATATTCACATTTTTTACCGTCTCTATTAACTGTGTAGCTTTAAAAACGAACTACAATATTGTGCTTCTTCCGTCATAATAGCTTCTTAACTTTGTAGTTTAAATAACGAACTATAGCAATGCTCACACCAGTCTGCAGTTAAAAAAAAATTAGCTATAGCAATGTGCGTTATATTGCCTCATTAACTCTTGTAGTTTAAGTAACTAAAAAGGAACAATGTTTACGATTGTTTAGTTATGGTCTCGTTAACTATGCAGCTTAAAGAAAGAACTCCGTCCATTATAATTATTATCTCATTAAGCCTACAGTTTAAACAACGAAGTGCCACGTTCGTCTTGTTATCGTCTCATTAGCTCTGTGGTTTAAAGAAAGAACTACATTATAGTCTGTTTATAATGTAATCTCATTAACTATGTAGTTTAAATAATTAATGCTCGCGCACGTCTTGTTTTAGTATCATTAATTGAGTAGTTTAAAAAACGAATTACAACATCATGTAATCTCAATTACTCTTTTTTTAGGGTAAGCCGAAATGAAATTCGAAAATTTAAAAAATTTGAACTTAGAGTTTTCATTTTTTGCACACACATTATTTGGCATATAAATAATATATGCCTACTCACAAATTTTCAGCTCAGTTGGTAAATATTTTGCACATTTTAACGTGTTTCAAAATAAAATGAATTTCAATTTCTTTCTCATATAGCCTAAATATTACTTTTCTAAATTGAAATTTTACCATTATTTTCAGCACACTGTCAATAATAAAAATTGGCATTGAAATTTTGTGTGCTCATTAATTTTGTCTTAAAAATATGTACATTAATTAGTGTAGGACAAATGCGAAAGAAAAAAATTGCCACGACTGTACAAATTATTTTTTTTAATTCTTTTGAAATCCCGCTGACTTGTGAGATATGGATGCTAACTTTCATACAGTACAGATTGAGGGTGATGTGGAAATAATTTCATACAGATAGATCAACATTTGTGGAAGGAGATAGGTTTTAAATAGGGACGTAGATCTCTGAAATTTTGGAGTATCTATAAACATTTATATATTTTTAAGAGTGAAAACAACTGCGACGCTGATATAACCTCTGCAGTTGCGAGCGTCGTTAAATAAAACATAACTTAAGAGTGAAAAAAAAAAAAAGTCTTGAAAAATATCATTATTTCACTTCTGTCTACCCTTAAGTAACGAAGATGCCGCAATGTCCTTGCCTTTGTCTCATTAACTGTGTTTTTTTTACCGAATTACAACACTGCGCTCTGTCCATCATGTTATCTCATCTCTGTAGCCTAGCTTAGATAATGAACTGAAACAAAGCCCACGCCCATCACATTTTCGTCTCATTAATCGTGTAGTTTAAAAAACGAATTAGGTCCGATCATCAAGTTATTCCCATTAAGACTGTAGTTTAAATAACGAACTGCCAACAATGCTCACCGTCCATCTTGTTATCATCTCTAAATCTGTAGTTTAAAGAACGAACTACAACTTCGTGTTGTCAGTTGTAGTTTAAATAATGATCTGCAACAATTTTCGCCTCATGTTCTGTAGTTTTATTAACGACCTGCAACAATGCGCACGATGCTCGTGTGAGGTTTCTCCGGTCCTGGACGCGAAGTGTGCAACGTATCAAGGCCAGCAGGATCCTTCTCGTTCTCTCCTTTCACTGTTTGACACGCTCGGAACGAGTTCACTGCGGGCGTTCGGTTACTCAGATCGCCTCACGCTACTCCTTTCGTTTCACTTTAAATAGACCAGGAGGCTGAGAGGAGTAATTAACGTGTCTGTCAATGATTTCCGAAGGTAAAGGCTAAGTTTTCCCAAGGGAGAGTGCACGTCCTGGGGGCAAATCCTTTCTACTTCATTTCCGGCACTAGATTTGCCTATCTAATCTTTCTTTTAACATCATTTCACGTAAGTGTTCCTTGATGTAATCTAAAAGGAGAAAAATAATCTTCCTCTCACTTTTAGGATTAGACACACAAATCGGCATGTCTAGGGGGCGATTGTAATCTTGGGGTACCAACCTCAGCAGGAGTTTTAAATTCCAGGTCATCATCAAAGAACAGTGAAGATTGATTGTGTTAGGCTTCACTTACATTGCAACTTAAATGTAAGCCATAACTTTTACAAGCTGGGAACGTACTATTAAGTTTGGATCACCCACAAAGTTTTCATGTAGGCAGAACCGTAATGATGTACAATCATAAGTTTTGAGCTCCAAGCTTTAAGTTTATATCAAACGCAACAGTTCAGCAATCACAAGAAAGGAGTGACAAGATAATGACAGATCGAAAGTAGAGTCAGAGTAACAAATTTATTAGAGATGAACAACACTCGAGAGGGCAGGACTGACGGCGCCCACAAGGCCGAGGACCCGCACAACAGTTGTGTACGTCGCGTCGTTGACGTGGGGACTGTTTCGAGACGCCGAGATTGATCACTCCCGAGGTCCCGAACGTCAGCCTTGTACCTGACTGAACTTTTATCTGCTTTGGCAACTGTTATGTGTGTATGAACAGTCAAGTGGCCTATTTGAAGCATCATCTCTGCCTTTCGGTGTATAATGGTCCGTTCCCCAGTCTTTGTTTAATTAGCCTACTGGGCCCTTGTTGAAAGGCTGGGAATTTTCTTTTCATATGTTTGGGATCAAGTGTGCAATCTCAAGTAAAAAGATTAACGTTATGTTTTGCATTTCTTAGAAAATGCAAATTGATTTAAGAATTGTTCTTTTTTTCTATTTATATAACCACAGGTAATATCATAAATGGTAGAACCAGAACATTTTGACAACTAAGATACTGTTCTGTTTTATCTTTTTGTCTCATTTAAACATTTATAATGTTGTTTGTTTCAATGATGTATGTTGTTCAGGGTTGCGAAGTCTTTCCACGCCGACAGGGTGCTGTTTTGTGAGTGGCGAGCGAGACTCGAGGCGCACGGGAGTGACGAGACGAGACTGGAAAGACAAATGCAACTACCACAGCGAGCGACAGCGGCAGTTAGCTTTGTTCATCTCTAAAATTTATAGTCCAGAAAAGAACTTTGCTAATATCTTAAAGATTGTGTGTACCAAATATCATGCACGTAGCATTAATAGGTTCAAAGATACAGTATATAACTTTTTTGTATGGAATGAATAAAAAAAATAAAGCTACGGGAAAAAGCAATCAAAATTTAGTGTCATATGAAAATCCTGTGCACTAGAGCTTTAAAAATGACGCCACAACATTTGGCGAGGCCATAAATACGCATTAAATTTTATGTAATGTATTTTTAATAGCGGTAGATTATTTTAAAGGATTTTTTTTAATTTACCGGTATTTCACCACATTTAACTATTTTCGCCCCTTAACACTCAAAGTGCTATATTTGTTGTTTTTTTTTATCGAAAGATTCGACATGGCAGTTAATCGGCCGTGCTTAGAACTACAGCGCTATGTTGCCAATTTGTACGACCACGCGATCAACTGATGCGAGTATCAGCTGATGTTAGATGACTGACGTTAAAACATTTATTTACAATTAACTCGAAGGTATAAAAAAATACAAAAAAATCGACAGAGATTGAAACACGAAACGTATTATTAATAGCTGACATTGTGTGCCAACAAATGGCGCCAAGAGAGCTATTGAGCAGTCATTGTAACTTTGGCAACTCAACCGTTGTTACCATATCAACAGGCCTCTCACGCTATGTGATATTCAATTGTTTTTCCGATCGTAGCACTAATGTCATGTCCAATCTTTAGAAGAAAAAAACAGGTATAAAAACAGACTAATCCAAGAATCTAACAGTCCACACCTGTGGAGTAACGGTCAGCGCGTCTGGCCGCGAAACCAGGTGGCCCGGGTTCGAATCCTGGTCGGGGCAAGTTACCTGGTTGAGGTTTTTTCCTGGGTTTTCCCTCAACCCAATACGAGCAAATGCTGGGTAACTTTCGGTGCTGGACCCCGGACTCATTTCACCGGCATTATCACCTTCATATCATTCAGACGCTAAATAACCTAGATGTTGATACAGCGTCGTAAAATAACCCAATAAAATAAAGAATCTAACATTCCTCGTGTTTAGAGTCCAAGAAGACGATCTAAATGCATCCTTAGTTCAGGTGTACACTTACAGGAAATAGTTTTATTAAATAAAAATCTTTTTCAGTTCTCAGTTGTCATGGGATTAACAAAAGCATTGCATCATATACGCTGCTCTCGTAATTATGCTTTACAGCCCATCTTTTTTGCCACTATGAACATGCTTGACTGGTTTGCTATGACTGCTCTGACACTCTAAGTACGGCTAGTAATGTGTTTTGCATAATTACAGATCGTTATTAACTGACCTTCTTTTACGACTGGGGAACGAACAAGAACTGGCGTAACAGAAGGCGTCAGTGTTTTTGTGTGATTATTTTGAGTATAGTTATACAATACACGTCGCTCTATTTTATCGAACACTACAAGAAGTTATTTTTCTTCAACGCAAACACAAACTAGAGCACGGATCGTTTACATTAAACAACTGCATGTTGTTTCCCGTCAGTAAAGTGGCGTATTTTTGGACGATTCTCCATTGGGAAAACCATGTGTGAGGCACCTTAACACTAGTGGCGGCTCGTAGATAAAAACATTATGCTGAAAAGTGTATAATTACAATTAATACAATACTATTAATTAAAATTTCAGCCATTCTTTTATAAGTGGCACTTCAAATTTAAAAATAAAATAAATATTTGCATATATATTTTTTTATTTTCGTACAAATTAAGCACTTATCTCGTTCATTCATGTAGGATATACCTAATGTTGTCTGTATAATTAAGCAATACATAACTAATAAGTATGTCAAATTAACTTTTTTGTTACTTCTCACATCCATCATATAAAAAAGAATATTTTAAATTCTAGAAAATGATTTTAACTTGGAAATTCTAAGCTGTGCATCTATTCAGGAAAAGTGTCCGTTACCATTTCTGTAATACTTTACGTACATTTGTTCCTTAGCAACCTGCAATGAAGTTTTGAATATAATCGTATTTTATGTATTGCAGTCAAAATATTAGGGCTTGCGATTGCTGCGTTTATTTTCTTGCACTGTTACTATTGTATATTCATTAAAAGTTCAAGTTCTTTGTTTTATGGCTATGCTAAGATGATTATCATCAAGCAATGACCTACGATTTTTTTAAATCACACAACAGTCAATTACTTAAAAATTATACGCAATTATAGGGATTCTACAAATCTCTTTCCAGTCTTTTATTTCAAACCAAAATAATGAAGAAAGTCTATTATATTCTATGATTTTGTACAAAAAAATAAAGTGTTATTTAATTTAAAACATATTACCAATGTTTGGCCAAAATAACAATCGATAAGAGAGGTGCGAATTTTGTCACATTCATTACAACCTCATAAATGAAAACAGAGAGAATATTATATAAGTATTTTGTAATGAAAATTGGCAGAAGTGTAAATAAATTCTTAAATTAAATTTTTGCCTATAAATAATTGTTTGAACATATATAAATTCATTACAGTGGCAAAACAGAGACATGTAATTGTCCTATCTGTTACAGAATAATTTTCTGATATCCTTTCTACATTTTATTAAACAATTTTATTTTACCTTTCCCCAAAATCACTCCAACAAAACAATCAAACAGTTAACAAGTACTTTCTACATATTTAAACAACGCTAGCAAATAAATTAATAATTACTGACTGTCATAGCTCGGGAGATTAGTCTTGGAAACCGGAATTATGAAAAATAAAGATGTCAGATGAAAGCGCTGAAATTCTAAATTGTCAAATCATGACTAGTAGTGAGAATATGCGTTTACTTCACTCTTTTCAATTGACTCTTTATTCATATCCGTCGAGTGGACTTAGGCTCATACACTCCCGCTCCCAAAGAAACCATTTGTTGTTGCTTAGTCTACTGTCCGAAGACAGGTCTGAACTTTACAAATGATACCAAAAAGCACCACTTATGAGGCAACTAGGCCAGGAGATAATGCAGTAATGTGGCCAGTTCCTTTCCCCCTCATTGCAAACATCGCCGATTAGCTATATGTTACAGAATGATATACAGAATGATTCACGAGGAAAGGTAAAAAATTTGGAATGTGAATTCTGAAGTCATTCTGAGTCAAAAAGTTCATATGAATATGGGTCCGTTTTCGAACGGTTACGGAAATATGGCTCTTTGATTTCACAAAAACGTCTGGGATTCCATTGTAGAGGAAGCGCAAAGAACGTTTGCCCATTTGACTGATGCGCAGAGAACGATATTCGGTCCTCGTGCCGCCATGCTCGTTACAGGGCTGCTATGAATCACCTAATGCTGATTACAGGGCGCATTCGAAAGCGCGGTCTTGAGCTGTTCGTATTGTGCAGAGCGGGTAGAAGCTAGCGTGTGCGTTACATTTTCTGCGTTTTATCCCTGATATCAGGAGTTTTATGTAGTTCAAAGTGTGTTTGTTAAATAACAGAGTTCTGTATAACATTCTATATACTTAAAAATGCTCCTGTTTCGCTCTAAATTAGGAAGTGCTAATACAACGTTACACAGTCAAACTAGGGAATTATATATAACGTTTATAAATTTATGAAAAACGAAACAGGCTCCGCTCGTAACATAAGGAGTATATACCGATTAAAATAAACCGGCCATAGTACCCTAGTTATAGGAACATTTTAATAAAATCACATAGTATTAGTGTTTTATTACAACGTCAAATATCAATTATTACACGATTACATATTTCTTATAACATCTTTGTCATTTCATTCAGTGATTTTATGTGTAAAAAAAATTCGTGCTTCTGTATTTTCAACAATGTTATGTTACTAGTTACTCTGCAACAAGGTTTACGTTACGTTACATGCGCTGTGATAAATCTCACTCGAAACATCAAGCCAGCAGACGACTGAGAACTGCCAATCGAATCGAAGCGAGGTCGAGTGCACCCGAACGTTTCCGAAAGTTCGCGCAGCTTTCCGTGGCAAGCTCTTCTTGCGTCACCTTTACTAACTCGCATTTAGAGGCAGATAACGGACAAATTTAAAGTTTATATTCACGTATGTATACATACCTAATATTCTAGATGTCGAGGTCGATGTTTTCGCACATTTTCGAAGGTACCTCCTTCTGCTTCAATGCACTGTTGCGCTCGGGCGTAAATCGCGCTCATCGCTCGGGAGAGTTGCACGTGGCTATTCTTTATGCGGCGTGCAGCATCCAAAATACAGTCGATTAGTGCCTCTCTCGTTTCCACCTTCCTTTGGTATACCAAGTCTTTCATCCAACTCCATAGACAGTAAATATTCTTCGATGTGGTACCCTTCTGTTCGGAAAGCGTCGTTCATATTCAGTGACGGCACGCAAGGAACTTTCATCGCACAAACCATAAACATACACAATATCGGCGTATTCTGCAGTCGAAAATTTATATGGCATCTTGAAAAACACAACTTAACACTTTCGATAACTGTGCCTGTATAACTACTGTAGTGTAGGTAGCTGACTGAACTGCTGTGAACTGATAAGCGATGCTGTATTTCTATATCATTACATCAAACAAGGGCAGGTGATGCAGATTCCAATGTTACGTCTTTCATTGCGATCCGTGACCTTGTCTCACATCTCACGTTAGCAGCATATGGTAACGTCTGATTCACATTGAGACGAGACGTTTTACCAAAAAAATGCATCTAGCTCCCCCATCGTTCGAAAACGGACCTATGTTCACATAAACTTTTTCACTCAAAATGGCCTAAGATATCGTATACTAAATGTTTTACCTTTCCTCGTGAATCACCCTGTATACAAACAATTGCTCTTACACATATCGTCAAGTGAGATGTACTGCCTGATAATAGAGGTACATATCAGCCAGAACCTCAGTCAGAGGCTAAAGAAACCATAAACAATTTAATTGATACCCCTTATCAACCTTATCCATCGTGAGTGGACAATGAGATTCCAATTTACTTATCCCTGTAGTGTCGGCATTGGGGGATAATGGCGGTGTCCGTTGTCTTAGTAACAACATATTCAATAACGTGTCTGAGGAAATTACAAAGTCCGTCCTAGTGCTGCGTGTTGCCTAATGTATTTAATGAGTATCTACATTCAATATATGGAAATGTTTTTTTTTACTTGGTAACGACGCTGTATCAACTACTAGGTTATTTAGTATCGATGGGAGTGGTGATAGCGAGATGATATTTGGTGAAATGAGGCCGAGGATAGATTACCTGACATTCGCCTTATGGTTGGGAAAACCTCGGAAAAAACCAACCAGATAATCAGTCCAAGCTGGGATCGAACCCGCGTCCGAACCCAACTCCGGATCGGCAGGCAAGCGCCTGAGCCGACTGAGCTACTCCGGTGGCTACGGAAATGTTCCGAGTATCCATAAGAAGATAACGGAATTAAACAAGAAGAAACAAAAAGTGATATAATTTGACAGAAAGGGCGTCGCCCAAAACAGTCTTCAGTATGCGCCACTGGTATATAGAATAACATTACATATTGGCATTCTCATTATATGTTCAAAACGGTGCAAATGCACTGCTTAAGGCAACACAAGCACGACATCAGGGGCGCACCCACAATCCAGTTAGGAAGGAGATACATTTTCACTGGCCTGCAGGGATTCGCAAGATTTTTAGCCGGAAATATCACTAAAATATGAGTCTCTTCCTTTGCTCAGCCAAAGGTTATAATATGGATGAATAGACATTCATATCTGTAACCTACTCAGGACCGCCCCTGCAGAGGCAGCAACATAATTTACTAGCAAACAAGAGAAGAAAAGTCCCACGGAAATGGGCCTGACAGCCTTGCAGACTTCGCAACACAGTAACAATGATTCATAAAGTCGTTGAAGTTCGGTTTAGGAAAGTTCAGCGGCGTTGGCCTGGGTGTGGCCAAGGCGAACCACCAAAATGTCGCCTACATCCTGTCGCTAGGCAACGTAGATCCTGTAGTCTTCCGCTTCTATTTTCAACTTCCAGGTGGCATGAGTCACAAAACATTTTTCTACCTTATCGTAAATTAACTGTAATATATAACTTTCCTGCAAGCAAATTTTCATTCACATTGACTGATTCTTCTGTATGTCCAGCCGACAGTGGTAATCAAGGGGAATCAACAAATTGTCGCCAATATCATGTCGCTAGGTGCAGCGGGGTTCAGTTAAGATTATTTACTAAAAAGCTAATATGGCCGTCTTTTCAATGTTGCCAGTTGTTATCGAATGTCACCGAAACACGTAGAATCAGAATGTTATGTACTATAATAATAATAATAATAATAATAATAATAATAATAATAATAATAATAATAATAATAATAATAATAATAATAATAATAATAATAATAATAATAATATATTAAAATACATTTTGTCTGGCAAATGAAATTCATGGTTTGATTAAACAGTTTACGATTCATGAGACCTAACATGAAAATTTAGGGTAAAGGTTAATAATATTGTGTTATGAGTAATATTGTGATAGTTCTTCCTGAGAATTTATTACAATTTTACTGAGAGGGAGGAAGATCGGTTTTTTGCGTCAACGTATTAAGGGAATGTTCGTAGACAAGTTTACATTCCACATGACATCCCGAGAGAGTATTCACGCATAAACCCAGCAGCCGTGTGCTCGATACAACCTAATCCGATTCTGCACAAAACCGGTCCTCCTCTCGCTCAGTAAAATTGCAATAAACCCTCAAAAAGAACTATCACAATATTACTCGTATCGCAATATTACCAACCTTTACCCTATTTTGTTTGATCACATGAAATGAATAGTACGAACTCCGAAAACGGAATACTACTTTAAAATATTCTGTTCATTTATTAATTTATTAAGTTAGAGTTCAGCACGTCTAAAGATTTAATGCCTAATATAATAATGTCTAATTTCTTATGTCTAACGACAGAAGGTCTAAGAAAGCAGGTCTAATACCAATAAGTCTAATGTAAAATGAAGTCCATTACAACTATGTCTAACTTACGGTCATGTCCAATACCTCTATGTCTAACTTTCAATATTGTCTAAGCTGTGAAAGTTAAAAAATGCGCAACAGAATTCGACTCCTAAAAAGTTTGAATACAGAAAATTATATAATTATATACAGTAAAAAATTAATAAAGTGAATTAAGTTATGTATTTATACACAGTAAAAATTACATTTTTATATCTGTGACCGTGATACATGATATATATTGAAAAGGTAGCTCAACCATTCTAATTTTCCTGTAATGGTTCAGTTTGCAATTGAGCCCAAAGCATAAGGTTCTTGAATAGACATTGTTTTCAATTAAACAATGTGTGACAACACTACATGCTTTTGTTGGATCAGAGAGTGGTAACACTGTTAAATTGATAAGGAGTTGCAATGTTATCTTTTGCACTTATACCAGAAAACTTTATGTTCATGGTTACCTGTAACCCTAGTCAATTTCAATGAAAATAAATTATTAAAAAAATTAGAAAGAATGTAGCATCTCCCTGACACCGACTTCGTTACGTCAACTAAATGTAATTTTGAAAGATTCTAAAGTAATTGCATGGGTCATTTCTTGCTGGCAATTTTGCGTCATCAAATCGTGTCCTGCTCATGAGTAATTGCAGAGGCGTTTCATTCCTGCGACCCCGTTAGTTGGTTCGTTTGTTACGTAACTGTGACGACTAGGAGTTAATTCTTGTAATGGCGTCTACGGATAAAAGGGTTGTCAAGTCAGGTAGAAAGAGATTGGTCTATAGCGTTCACAAAGCCTCTGCCCACGTCAGTGAGCGCTGTTAACCTTGTAAATTGTTCTTTTTTATTTATTTTGTAAGTATTTGTCAGAGTTGAATTGCGACTTACTTTTCTGTATAATTTTCCGTCAAAATATCCACAGTGATCATTTTAGAATCAATTTTCCATACTGGACATAAAAAGAAAAAACTGTAGGAAATCATAGTGTCCCATAAAGTGCTAGATACTCCTAAGAAAGGCGAAAAGTGTTAAAAAGTATCCAATATTTTAGGAGGTGCTAGTATGCATCAAAACAAGAAAATAACGTCTAGTAAACATGGGTCCTAAAACACATATTTTCTGAGATCTGAACACTTGTTCATAGGAGGTGCTCAATGTAACGTCCATTAATGGCAATGCATTCCTCTGCCCTTCGGCGTAAGGAATCACGTACTTTTTGAAACTGACCTGGTTCTTGATAACCAAACGTTTAGGGGATTTAGGTTTGGGGAACAAGCAGGCCAAGGTTTGGGGCCTCTCTAATCAAACCAGCGGTTCTGAAATGTCAGCGTCAAGTGTTCATGCTCATTGCGGAAAAAATGTGCTGGTGTGCCATCATACATGAACCACATCTGTAGTCTTTGCGACATGGCACATACTCCAGCAAGATAGACAATACGTTAATAAGAAAGTCCTGATAACGAGTCCCAGTTAATTTCTGTGGTAGAACGTATGGCCCTTAATCTATCGCCAAGAATGCCTGGCCATACGTTGTTTAAGAATCGGTGCTGATGCCTTGTTTCTTCAACTGCATAGGGAATTTCATCAGCCCGCACATGCTGGTTACGAAAATTCACAACACCATCTCTGCTGAACCCCGCTCATATCCGCAACCATACTTTTGTTTTCAGTATTCCTTGCGACGTATTATTATTCCATGCCACGATATGATTATCTGGTAGTCTGCTGTATTGTAGGGCAGAAAAATACATTGCCAAAATGGACGTCACAATGGGCACTTCCTATGAACAAATGTTCAGATCTCAGAAAATATGTATTGTAGAACCCATGTTTATTAGACTTTTTTCTTGTTTTGATGGATACTATCACTTCTTAAAATATTGGACACTTTTTTTTAAAACTCTGTATATATATTGCATACATATCACGTGATGAGTTACTCCACGTAAGTGGAGTGATTTAACAGGATATTTGAGTCTACGACTAACAACATAACACATTTCAGTTTTATTTTTTTAATTTGTGTCCCAGTTCCTTCCAAGGACTTCTGCACCGGGCAACACTAGATCATTGAGCTCCAACTAGTTGCTTGAAGTCTGCCCATCTTCTTCGCCCTGGGTCCTGCTGCCAGTGTAGGAGTCACATATGGTTGTTGTCTGTGCCTATCTGCCTTGTTGTTGCCTCGCCACATGTCCTCCCACTTCCACTTTATGATTCCAACCCGTTGTCCTATGTACTCCGAAGCTATTAATTCTTGCACATAGTGTCTCTCAGCGTTATGTTTAATATCTTCCTGTCCATTCTTCTTTGGCAGGCTTCCATGTTTTTCTGCTGCCTTTCCGTAAAGGACCAAGATTGGCATCCGTATAAAACACTGGTTGGACAGAAGTGTTGAATGCCTCTAGTCTCAGTTTTCGGTTTAGATCTTTGTCTAGAGTAACAATAAAATTTCAGTGACCAGAAAGCCTTCCAAGCTTGAACCGTTCTTCTTTTTACTTGTTTGTTCACTCATTCATATTGTTTTGCCCAACTGTGGTCTTCCACTGAAATCCAGCATTCTTCAATCTTTCCTATTTTTCGCCTTCCTCTTAGTCTCCGCATGCTATCCACGTAACTTAATGTATCATCTGATATCTTCTTCTGCCCCGAACTTTTCTCCCGCACACCATTCCTTCCAGTGCATCCTTCAGTAGTCAGTATTTTCTTAGCCAGTGACCCAGCCAATTTGTTTTTCTCTTCTTGATCAGTTTCAGCATTATTACTTCTCCATCCACTCTTTCTAGCACAGTTTCGTTTCTTATTCTGTCTGTCCATTCTACACGCTTCATTCTTCTCCATATCCACATTTCAAATGCTTCTATTCGTTTCTCTTCGCTTCGTTGCAATGTCTATGTTTCTGCCATATACAAAACAATACTCCATGCAAAGCATTTCGCTAGTCTCTTCCTTAGTTCTTTCTCCAGAAGTCCGCAGATGATGATCTTTTTTCTAGTAAAAGCTTCTTTGCCATTGCTATCTTCCTTTTGACTTTCTGGCAAAAGCTCATGTTACTACTTATAGTACATCCAAAGTAATTGAAGCTAACCATTTATTCTACTGTCTTATTTCGAATTCGCAAGTTTACCTTCTTTATTTTTCTTCCTATAACCACGGTCTTCGTCTTATTTGCAATTATCATCATTCCATAATGCGCACAACTCTCATTTAGTTTCAGCACCATATTTCTTTTCCTCTATCTTATTTTTAAATTATACAAACTGACCCAAACAGACAAATTCATCCACATACTGCAGCTCTGTGCCACATACTTCAATTAGTCTTGGTGGCCTATTTGACATTAGTAAATTTATAAGAGGCGAACTGGAAATGCAATCAGTAAAGATTTGGATGAAATAGGAAATTAATTTGTACACAATGGTTAGTAACATGAGACGTAGATGACATGCTCAAAACAGCCTTTTCAGCATCGTGGATGCTGAAAATGTATATTTTTTCGGAAATCTTTAGTAGTTTTTTTTTTTTTTTTTTTTTTTTTTGCAATTTTATCATGCTTTCTGTAATGAGAAAGTAAGAAGGAAACTTCAGATCAGAATGTGAGCACCTGATAGCGTACTTTTTGTGAAGTTGTTATGTAGTTGAGTCCTCTTACGGTAAGTTAACGTTCTACGAGCTTATTGTTATGATAATTTTAACTTCTTGTGGCTTAAATAGGAATTCCGTGAAAGTGAAACAGAGTGTGGATGTTTAACATAGCATCGACCGCGAGATCTTGTGATTCTGAGGCTGTAATATACCACAGACACGCGAGGCCGAAGGAAGCAGGTCGTGAAAAAATGCTACAAACACGCCAGTCCGAGATCATACTGCAAGCGGACCATAAATTCCTATCAATCAATTTGGGGAACTCAAAATGGATTTTCTTTGTATTACTGAAGCTAAATTTCTCTAGGCAGGTACAAGACGAAAGACAAAGCTGTGAAAAAAATTCTGTGACGGACGTTTTAAGAGCTTTGCGACTTGTTGCTAAGGGATTGTGTACAGCGAAAGTGAAGTGTAAATGAATTTTATCGGGTAAATAAAGTTTTATCCTCGTCTAATATCACATGTGAATTAAACATTTTAATCACTCTCTACTTAACAACCACGACATTAGCGACAATAAAATTCATACATTAATTAATTTATAATTCTTCACAAACAACATATTACAAAGAAAAGGTCTAAAATTTAAAATTAAATTTAGATACCAGTAATGGTTGAAACATTATATAGCACACGAGAGTAAACAGATTTTATGTGCTTGTTGAAAATTTACACTCACAAATAAAATCTAATTTTACTCTCATTATAAATTACTTGTACAGTAACTGAGGTTGTAGCTGATATATAGACTATATATATTATCAGGCAGTACTTCTCATTTGACAATGTGTCAGAGGAAGAACATTGTTTGCATACATTTGAAGTCTGATTAGTGAAATATGTTGCTATAGTCGCGACGCTATTATTCCCGGCGTGACTCCTCCTCTTTGCTTACGTCTTAGGAAGTCAAGGTTCTATAAAGTCTAGGTAGGTAGTATCGTTCGCCATTTTTGTTCTTTCGTTGTCGAGCTACCAGACGAGGGATCTATTTACCACACCGTTAAACATTATCATGTTGTAGCCCCTATGATAATAAATCAAACGCACTATAATTCAGCAAATAATTGAACGGCAAATAACGTCCTCGTGTGTTTTCTGCGAACGCCAACGAAAGAGCCAAAATGGCGGGCGATTATATATTAAGTATTTCTCCAGCCTTAGGAAATGCTTTACATCTTCATCAGCGAATCACAAGACGCACACGTTTAAATGTAGCCGACCTGCAACGTGATTGGCTGCCGGAAATTAGAACGACGGGACTATAGTCAGCAACGTATGCAATGGAGGGGGAAAGGAACTGGCCACACTAGCCCATTCAGACTAAGACACAACATGTGTTGTTTACATTAGTGATTCCATAATTTACAACTCTCAGCCAACTGCTAAACTTTTAGGAATTGTACTGGATCCCGAATTATCTTGGGCTCCACATATTGATTATGTTTGTACTAAACTCTCAAGATTTATTTATTTATGAAGTAAATTGAAATCACTGGTGCCTAATCTATGTATAAAAAAACCTTACGTATTTTAACTGGTTCCGCTTATGATGCGCACTGTAAGCCACTATTCATAAATGAGGCTATTCTGACTGTTATTAATCTTTACATCTTCACTTCCTTGCTGAAGGTAAAGAAAAATTTATCAAATTATTATCATAGATCTTATTATCATAATTATAATACAAGATACAATTTTCACTTGACTGAATCTAATGTTAGACTGGAAACAACTAAAAAAACAATTTATGTCCATGGCAGTATCTATGTTTAATAGATTACATAAGTCTGCACATACTGTTAACTAGCCTATAACACATTTAAGAATGTTTTAAAACGCTGGATGATTAATCATCCTTTTTATAGTATTAATGAATACTTTGAGTCCTCCGTTAATAACTTATGTTTTTAATATAATTTTATTCACTCTGTTTTGTTTTATTATGACTATGTCCATAGTATTTGTAGTATAATACTTATGACTTTAATAAAATCTAATCTAATCTAATCTAATCTAATCTAATCTAATCTAATCTAATCTAATCTAATCTAATCTAATCTAATAATTATCTCCTGGAGTAGTTGCCTCATGAATGACGCCTTATGAGGTTCAAACTTGCCTTCGGACATTTGACTGAACAACATTCTACTCGTATAAATTATTATTATTTCCTATTGCTGTACTTTTCGATGTCGGAGATGTTTTCGTCACGAATGTGGAGGAGGAACTCAATTGGTTGACATTATGAAAACCATCTTACTGCTTCATCATGTATATTCATTCCTCTGCTGAGATCATTGTACTAGATGAAATTTGATGAAATTTAATGAAAACACTATTACAGTACATATAAAGTGGACTACGAACAAAGGGCAGAGCTCAGTGCTGTCATCCTACAGTGATTAGCCACTTACTCCCGGTTTCACGAAGCTTCTTTAAAACACTCGAAACGAGACAGTAATAAACGTTTTTTTATTTTAATTTTAAAGCCACGTTGGGTGGCCTGGATGGCATTCGTGAAATTAATGCTCACAGGTGGACCACCCTGCCTCAGTCCTGACAGAGGTGCTATCCTCAGAGGAGTTCCTGATAGGCCCCAGGGCCTAGAACGCCAATTCCTTTCAATATCAGCATCGCAAACTCGTACCACCCCAAGAAGATAGAGAATATTGGTGGAATGATATGGAGAAACGGGAGAACTTCAATAAAAACACCCTCCAACATCTGCTTTGTTCACAATAAATTATATCACGATCTGGCGGTAGATCGAACCCGAGCCGCCTGGATGGAAGACCAGAGCGCTAACGCTTGAGTTTAAATCACAGACGCAGCTTCTTAACCTTAATCTTAACTGTTGTTTGTTTTACTTGATTTTGTTTCGAAATATTATTTAACGAGCCTATAATTTTGAGAAATTTCGTAATTTTGCCTTAAATACTCTTTTACGTTCGTAAATTACACCCCAAATAGCTAATAATATTCATTTTTAAATAATTATATTTGAAAACTTAATCTTACGTCTTACAGGGTGTCGAGCAAAAAATTTTATTATTTTGGTTTTATTGTAAGATATTTTCATTCGAAAAAATGTCAGACTTTTTAAAATCTGTATAGGTATATTACTCTTTGGGGGATGTCCTCCGAATTAGTTACAACTATTTGGTCATCGGCGTAAAATAAAGTAGTATTTTAAGATTTGTGTTTTTAATTCCTGTTTGCACATCCTGAAATTCGGGGTTCCTTTATGTTTGATTTCATGCTAAAGCTAAGTTAACAATTATTTATTTATTTATTTATATGCTTATCTATTTATTTGTCTATTCATTTACATGTATTCAAATATTTACTTTATTGTAGCAGTATGTCGTGTCTCCACAAACAACTACAAGAATGTAGACTCCAAGCAGGGCTTCTTACAAGAACTAAAAAATCTTTTAATATATTGTATTTATTGTAATGCATAGTCTGATGTGTCCAGTTCTTGCATTTGTTAATACATCAATATAATTATTACAGTAAACTTTCGATTAATTATTTCATATTGCAAAAGTTACATTGATAATATGTTTTATTTTCCATTAACACTAAGGGCTATATTCATAGACATTCTTAGCGCGGGATTCCGGTGGATGATCAGCGAACTAACGTTTTTTGTATTAATAAACCAGTGTTAGCGATGTGATATGATAAGAATCCTGTACAAGTAATTAGTCGACAGCCAGGGCTAGTTTAGCACGCTCGTAGCGAGGGCTAGCGAAATGTCTATGCATAGCACCCTAGATATTTAAGGGCGTTTTAATGAAAAATATTGGTCAATGACTACATTATCATTACTCACACTACTATTTTAATTTTATTATTATTGAGGAATTTCTACATTAAAGTAATTTTCCTTCACACAAAACTAATATTTAATTATCCAAATCAGCATCATAACATCAGACCATGGTAAAACTATACTTCATCTGATCCCTCCATTCATTGCTGCTTTATTCTTTTGCCGTTTATTTGACACAATTTTATTCATTTACAAATTTCTAATTTCACATTCTTTTAGATAACAATATCACTTCATTATTCTCTTCTTTTACTGTGTCAAAATAAAACTACCATCAAGAGAGCAAGAATGTCCCACTTAAGTTGCAAAATATTCTCTGAGACTATAAAAGGAATAATTATATTAATTAAACATAAACAAGAGCGAAGAACAAAATGTGATCTAGATTGCAGAGTACACTCTTTGATGAAGGAATGCTGGTGAAAGTATTGTTCTGAGTTTATTGCTTTATTTCTCAATAATTAATTTTACTTTCCATTTCATACCTCACGAAGTAAGTGTCTGAATTTTAGCATTGCCCTCAATTAAAGTGTGAAGTCTAGGACTAAATGGCACTGGAAACCCGATCCTAACCCGGGCCGAGATTTCGGTATATTAAGGGAAACAAATGTTACATTTCAACATAACATGCCACTCATCACGTTTGTTGGGAGATACAGTATAATAACGGCCGCATCTCGTGTTTCCGCACCGACTATCGGAGTCACACTGCATATTCCTGCTTGCTCCAGTTCCTCAGAATTATGAGGTGAAACCCATTATCTCGTTATAATTGTTTATAACTTATGTATGCATTCATTTGAAAGCTCCGGTGGTGTCCCTGATATACGGTAGGACGCAGGTTGGTGGAAGTGATTCTCGTTGTCAGTTGAGTACTTTAATAAAACTTCTGGAAGTTTGATCATGGCAGGTGTTACATTAAGGAAATTCATAGCCATTATCTTATAGCCCCTTGGTAATCATTGAAGAATATTGCCACAGTTGACGCAAAATAAATATGAACATATGGTGCGGTGCTGTAGTCCTATATTTACTACGCATCCAAGCGTTCAGCCGTAACTGCGAAATGCTTAACTGAACGTCATTACTGATAATGCTGAGCGCATGTAACAATTCAGGCCTTCCAACCTACGAGAGGTGAAATGCAGGAGATGGTAATTTAGTAGGAATAGCCCTTTTAAGAATAATAATAATAATAATAATAATAATAATAATAATAATAATAATAATAATAATAATAATAATGGGACGCAAAATTAAACATGAAAGTTATAAAATCACCTCTAAATCCCGGTAGTTATCGTGTCAATGTAGAAGAGGGAAATTCATGAGATAATTGAAGGTATTAGTGGATAAAGGGGTTTTGTTACTAATATTAGGCTTACCATAGACAAATAACACGACGTCAATGTGCTGCATTATATTTTACTGTTAATAGTACAGGGAGATCATTTTGTTTTTACTAACATTTTTAATATTAACCTGGCTATACCTTTAGAGAACCGGAAACACAGTTTGCTATCCCCTTCCACGACTGTAGTTCGATGATACTGGCGTAAAACACAAACAAAATACTCTACTAGGTATAGGAGGGAAGAAACGTAGTTCATCCATTTACGTAAACTAGGAAATATCGTGATTTTAAGTTCGATAATTTTCATTAGGTTTTTGTTTAATCAAAATACAATAGTGTATTAAGAATAAGTATTTTTACTCACGAACTGAGTTATCCATGCGAACGTATTCATTATACAGTGTATGTTATAGTGTCTATAGCACATTAGCGTACACTTCATTGTTAAGTTGTCTCGGATCCTAAGCCTGTTCATTACACTACTGTCTTGTAGAATTATAATAATATACACTACACAATTTTGAAATTTGGTATCTAAGAAGGGGTAAAATTAAGCAAGAGGGTATTCAATGCCTGGTCGATGGTCGGAGAGAGATGTTCCTTAGATGGAGGTAAAAATATTTTTGTTTTATAGGTTTTTAAATAGGCTCTAAGAAAAATCGGTCTCTAGAGAGGTTTCACTGTACAAGGTTATTTAGCATTGATTGTGCTAGTGGTAGTGAGATGGTGTTTGACGAGCTGAGGCCGAGGATTCGATATTGGGTTACCTGACATTCGTTTTACAGTTAAGAAAAACCTTGGTAAAACCCAATCAAGGAATCACGAGAATCGAACCCATGCCCAAGAGCAGCCCTGAAATAGCACTCGAACACGCTACCATTGTCTTTGTTTATTTTGACTGTTTTCAGACTAATAGTATTTCGAGTTTTAACGTAAAAAGTAGAACTTACTGTAACAATACTAAGCCCCAGCCGAGTGTTAATATTATTAAGTAGTTAGGCCATGAATCAATGTAACTTGTATGATTACGCCCATTGACGTCACCTCTCCTAGCTAAGAGCATGTGGGCGCCGAAATTGCGTAGGCCTATAAAATTAATCATGCCGTGCGGCCTCCCTCACTAATGTCTCGACATCGAGAGCAGCTACAGACCTGTGCTACCGTCTATTAGTAAAGTCCTTAAGCCTATTTTTAAATACTTTTTGGTTATTGGTAAAGCCTTTAGTAAGTTTGAAGGTAAAGCATTCCAGTCCCTGATAGTACGATTGAGAAAAGAATACTTTCCAATGTCCGTCCTCTCTCTTCTTTTCCTCAATTTATATAAGTGATCGTTCCTTGAAGAGTAATTTGGCGGCTGCATCCTATTTTTTATTCCTCTCCAGGCAGGCTCACCTCTGTAATTTTAAACATTGCGCATAATGGAATTCGCATTCTCTGTCCGTGAGTGTGTCTCATTTTAATGGTGAATTATTATGACAACTCTTGAGAGTCCGTTTTTTTATCTTTTCCAGTGTCTTAAAATGTTCTAATCTGTAAGGATCCCAACATGCAGCATAATATTCCATTACTGGACGAACTAGTGATTTATATGCAATTTATTTGGATTTATCACAGTATTTTCTTAGTACCCTCATCACAAGGTGTAACGCTCTCCATGCTTTTACCGCTGTCAATAACGTTTTCCCCCCAGCCGAGATCGCTGCTAAATGTTATTCCTAGGTATTTACATTTAACTTCCGGAATTGTTTCACCCCCTAACGTATACGATGCGATTATTTTATTTCTTTTTCTTGTAAAGCTGACGGCTTTGCTCTTTAGAGAATTTATTTTCATTTTGTTGGCTTTGCCCAATCATTTATTCTATTGAGATCATTCTGAAGAAGAGTAGTATCTTCAGAATTTTTTTCCCCTGTATACGATACAATCATCCGCGAATAGGCGAACCCTGGACAATATATTAACTGGCAGATCATTTACAAAAGCCAGGAATAGAAGGGGCCCCAAGACACTTTCCTGTGGGATTCCGGAAGTAAAAACTTTGTGTTAAAACGCCTCCTCCCCTATTAAGTAACCACTCCTCTAAAAGATCAATTTTACATTGGTATTACAAATGTAGTTTAATACAGTTGATACAGCGTCGTTAAAGAACGAACTAAAACCAATATCATAAACGTATACTGGCAGGCATTCAGACTACAGGTGATGTTTGAAGGCAGAATGCAGTAATACCATACTGGCTTCCACCTCACATAAAACGATGGGTGTGTGTTTTGGCATTGTTATGAGTGTCACCTGAAGCGCAATAAAGCGCTGTTAGAAAGCCGAGAGCTCCGTAGATTGAAAGCGGGGCGCGTTCTGCTCGCGTGCCCACTATGTGCCCGCCGGCACGATATTTGTGCCATAGCGTGCTGCTGTACGTTCACCGCATTCTTGAAGGTCTACTTAACAATTAAAATAGATCCCGAGACTTCCGTAGCAATTAACAACCGAAGGACGATGACATTACACAACATGTCTTTGATGTAAATTGATGCAGACAACTGCATCGTCTGTGAGATGTTACGAAGACGAGCGATTGCTTACTTCAGACTACGACAATTTTATTAGCCTCTGGATCAATTCATTCCACAAGATTAAAATGAATTCTTCAGACACATGAAAATATAAAAAAAAACGGCTGTGAATATGATGCAGTTGTTCTAGATCAGTAGTTCATACACTTTATGAGTTCGGGGACCCCTTTCATTAGATGTGCATTTTGCAAGATCCCTAACACATTAGCGTAAGTTATACTTTTGCTTAGTACCAGATAAGAAAACATTTTCATACATAACTATTGACTTTCCACTATATAAATTATTACAAACTCTAGTTTATTTTACACAATTTGCAAAATTAGCTTTGTTATATCTGGTAAGGTTTATCTTGCCTCAGTAGCAATAAAACTAAGTCCCTTCAAATGAGGGTGGAGATTATAGGAAGGTTGTAAATTTTCAGGATTCCTTTCAAAACCTTGTAGCCTGTACGGCTACCGGAACTCAATTTCTTGAAAGACAAGCTCAGTGATGGAATTACACAGTACGAAGAGAGATATTTTGTAATTTTATTTTGCGCTACAGAATATATCAACTACTCCCTTCCGTCACTGGATGGATGGACGGTACCGCTCCACTCTCCCATCGCCATAACAATACAGACGAAGTAAGACATATCTCCTTTCTCTATCTTTTCACAGTGAGACAAGATACACCACACAGACTTTAATAACAAAAAGATATAATTAAAACATTTATAATGAAAGTTAAGATATATTATTTGCTGTTTGCTATGGGAAAGATGGTATTGTTGCTTCGCCACTAGACGTTCAATATTTAAGTGAATGTTTGAATCACGTACACGTAAATCTGTTTCGATATAAACCGATTTCGATACATATTTTTTCATGCATGTAAGGTTAAAAGAATTCTATCAGCACAAATATGTTGCGCAGAAGGGAAGTAACACTCTGACAGATTTTCCTAACAGTTTTGGTTAATTATCGTTCACGCACAACCAACAATCAGAAAGGTTATTCTGGTTGAAAGTAGATTCATGAAACCATCAATAGTTCTGCAGATTCATCCTGTTCTGAAGAAGTCAAAATTTTTTGGTTCTGAATTTCTTCACAATGATATGGATCACCTATCCAGTAGTTGACTGTAATTGGTACTTCATGGTATTTTTGTTGCATTTTTCATAATGAAATAAATCAAATTTTAGTTTGCGGACCTCTGACAATTAACTCTCGGACTCCTAGGGGTCCGCGAACCACAGTTTAAGAAATTGCTGTTCTAGACTGAATAAGCAAAAGACGCAAGACAACAAAAGGAACGCATACTTTTTAATGAAACTAATCCAAATTAGCCACGTCTTCAAATTCTATTAGGGTACGACCAGGACCTCAATTCTTTAATTTTTCTGTTCATAACATCTCGCTTTATGTTAATTTCATCAATAATTCATTAAACACTTCCTCCCTGGATGCCTACAAAGACACAGTATAAAATAACAAGAAATAAAATTTCATATAGGGTAAAGGTTGGTAATATTCTGATACTAATAAATGACAGGGCTACTACAAAAGAATCATTCGTTTTCAAACTGCTATAATTTCCAAAGTATTACTCGTACAACAATGAGGGTTACATCAAAAGAATCGTACATGCAACACATTTATTGCCACACTCTACAAATGTTCTACGTGTGCCCCTCGGATGACACGAATACGTCCAGGCGGTAGTCCAGTTCGTTCCACACATTGTGTAGCGTTGTCCTCTCAATCACCATTACTGCATTATTGATGCGCTCCCTCAGCTGTACCAGTGTTTGTGGCAGTGGAGATACGTAGACGCGGTCCTTAATGTACTCCCAAAGGTAGAAATCACATGGCGTTAGGTCTGGTGACCTGGCGGGCCAAGGGAACAGAGCTTGGTCATCTCCACCAACCCGCTCAATCCAGCGATTCGGCAGTTCATGGTTCAGGTATTCACGAACATCAAGCATCCAATGAGGGGGTGTCCCGTCTTGTTGGAAGACAAAATTGTCTCGCATATTCCAACATAGGCCTACAAGAACTCTTTTCTTGTTTTGTCACCATTTTGTGCAGGCACTACACTCGTGCTGCCAACTGATGTACACAATGCAAACAAGGTGCGTTTCCAGTTCTTTTGATGTATCACTCATTGTTGTACGACTAATACTTTGGAGAATATAGCAGTTTGAAAACGAATGATTCTTTTGTAGTAGCCCTGTATTATGATAGCTCTTTTTGAGAATTTTCTACAATTTTAGTGAGCGAGAGGAAGATCGGTTTTTTGCATTAACGTATTAAGGAAATGTCCGTGTACAAGTTTCTGCACAAAACCGATGCTTCTCTTGCTCAGTAAAATTGTAAAAAATTCTCAAAAAGGACTATCATAATATTATTAGTATCACAATTTACCAACCTTTACCCTACGTACAACCTTTGACATGGAAAGTGGTCGCTCTCCTGTAGCGGGTTTGTCTAAGTGTCGTGCACAAGCGGAAATATTTAGCATTGAGGTCCGAGGATGAAATCAAATCACAGCAGCGACGTGTCTGTATGTCACGAAAGGACGTATTCCATACGAAGTCTTTATGGCTTGCCAATAGAGCTGTTTCTTCTCGTTACAAATACCGGACTTCGAATCTCTCTATTTAAAACGCACGTGTATAAACACAACGCACACGATGATTCCCGAGTTATTCCGCGGTGGGACTTAGTCTCCGAATAGCGTCCAATTTCGGTGTCAAAGGTTGTACAATGAGGGACATAACTAAGCGACTCGAGTATTTTTCTAAGTCAAAGAATGTCACATTGCGCATGCTCCGAGCCGAAAGTTTTGGTTCATATAATGACGAGATATTCGCTTCGCTCTTTTGTTTAAATATTACATAGGCCTATACAGGGTGTAGGCCTATCTAAATTGGTATCAAATATTTCGGGGACGTGTTCCTCACATCGAAACATTTTAAAAAGTTAATAAGAATATGGGTCTGAAAACCATTCGTTAGGGAGTTATTAAAGGATTTGTCCCTTCATTCACCGCTGATTGTTTGATGGTTTTTTGTTTGTTTGTATTTTGTAGAGCAAAGAAATCAGAAGAAAATGTATTCTGTGAATGAACAGAACGAAATGATTTGCATCATTTAATTGATGATGTGCTTCTGGACGTCATCCAACGAATGTGTTTTAACACGATGCTGCTCCAGCTCATTTCAGTCTGATAGTTCGTAATTTTTTTAATGATCGATTTCCCCAAAGATGTATTGGTCGAAGGGGATTCATTGCATGGCCTGCTCGATCGCCTGGTTTATGTGACTCCTGTACTTAATGTTGATATTCTCAGAGCGTATCCAAACTGGATTTCACGAAATACGAAACACTCCAGGAATTTTCAACAGAGTAGGCCTACGCCAGAGAATGTAACGCAGGTTTAGGGGACACATCGAAGCAGGAGGAAGCCACTCCGAGTAATTTTTGTAACATTAAATTTTGTCTTGTAACTCTGAAATAAATTATTTTGAGATCAATGTTCATATGAACTTTTTGTAATGTTTTGGTGTTAGGAACATGTCCCCGAAATATTTGACACCAATTTAGATACACCTTGTATATGCTGAAAAGAAATTAAAATTGTAGCCTCTTATGAACTGCGCTACAGATCTTCAAACATTTTCACCCGCTCCACAAGTAAGAGAACGAGGGGCAGAACGAAACCTTTAACAAGAAAATGTATATAACATGTTATGTATTATAAATAAAAAGCAGAAATTTTGTAGACATGTTCTTTAATATAGCCTATTCTCTTCACTATGAAGCAGAAAGGTTACACACAGAAATGTATGGGGGCAACCAATAACAAAAAATAAAATAATATGGAAGTGGTCCCTTCTGCCCACCCCTGGAGCAGAATGGAACCCTATTGATACATTGTCAAATTTCACACAATTATCTCCCGTGAGGTAGCATATCCAAAGCTTATTTAAAATGGGCTAATACCAGTATCTTCCATTCAAATCAATAGCAATAAGGATGCACTACAGGCTTCAGCTACATTAACCAAACATTCAAAATGACCTCTCTTCTTCCTTACCGCTGGAATAGTAATTCCTGAAAGTTTTAGAGCGTGTACTATATTACAATGCAAATAAGTGGATAATTCCGTTCCGTCCCGGATTTCGTCCCGCCCCTAGTTCCCCTATGTCCCTCAGTGTACATAAAAGTATTCTAAAAAAAATTATAAGAACAGAAATTAATAATACAAATAAAATTATCTTTAAAATATTACACTGAAAAATACAAATAAATTAACTCAAATATTTGATAATAATTGAGAAAAGTGCTCAATAAAGTAGTAAAAAAAAGGAAAAGAGCGGAGAAAATACAAAGTATTAGAGAACTCTAAGCCTCGAAGTAATTCCATAAATTCTGTCCATCATTAGTGGTCATCCATTTTATACCTCTAGTTGTTTCTCGCAATAATTCAAGAATACGATTCACTGTTCACTGACTAATCGAAAGTGGTACAAGACGCGGATGCACAGAAGTAATAGCACCAATCACTCAATGCGCTTTCCTTTCTATTCGCTACAGTGAATCACGATAACAAGACAATAAAAAAAGTCGGAGATTTCCTTGTTCAAGAAAAGTATTAGTACATGTGTTAAACTTGCAACAGGGTTTAAGCTAGAAAATAAACATTTGTCGCAAAAATGCACAAATGAAGAATTATATTTGTGTAATTCGTGAAAATATTGTGCAACATTCTAAATGTTACGGAAAGATAAAATTAATAAGATTTGGAGAAACAATTTGCTTCTTCCAGTTTCATTACTTTCAGCCTATCGTACCATACCGTACTCTAGGTTTTTTTTTTCGTATATTTAGCCAATAGTCCAAAAACTGGTTGAAACCTCATGACACCAATGACACATCACTCATGAGACAATTAACCCAGGAGATAATGATAATAGATGTATCAGAAGAACCTCAATCAGATAACTGCAAGTATATGTAAGTAAAACGTTAGATCTATATTTAGACACAATTACTGCTGAATTTACATCACATTAAAATACGTATATTTTTATGAGCACTCCAAATATTGAAAGTACTTGCGAAGTCAAATTCTTTACGAGTATGCCCTTCAAGATTTATTTTTAGCAGAGTGCTGACTCTTTCTACTGAAAGGCTGTTTCTAATTTTAGGTTTTGCAAGATTCATGCAACTAAATTCCCGCTCATAATTTACTGCATGAAACGAAATTGTTGCAACATAATTAATTCATTATAATTATGTCAATTGGAGGAAATTGTTTACTTATCAACATGTACTTATTAATTTTTGTAATAAACTTTTTGAAATCCCTTCCTGAACATCTATTACGCAATATCTTCTTGAACATTGCCGTACACCGCTGTGGAGTAACGGTTAGATTGCCTGACCGAGAAACGAGCGGGCCGGGTTCAAATCCTGGTTGTGACAAGTTACCTGCTTGAGGTTTTTTTCCGGAGTTTTCCCTCAATCCATCAAGAGCAAATGCCGGGTATCTTCCGGCGCTGGACCCTGGACTCATTTCGCTAGCATTATCACCTTCATCTCACTCAGACGTCAGATGATCTAGCAGTTGATAAAGCATCGTAAAATAATCTATTAAAAATATTGCCCATTCCATTAACATTTCATTAAAACTACAGATTCTCCAGAACTAATTAGTTCATACACATCAATTTCATTTGCTCCATAATCAACTTCGTTTCTAGTTTTCTCAATTCCAATGTGATTGTCGAATTTGTGCACATTTACTTTGAAAGTTTAACGCAGCATTAAAAGTCAAGTAGCAAATTGCGACAAATGTGACTGTGGCTTAAACCCTGCTTCTAAGTACAGTAGTGGCAAAAAAAAAAAAACCGGACCGACCCTTGTAGCTGATTTCAGAGCCTTGTTCACTCCAGAGCACGATAGACTGGTAACTAAGGGTGCTATTCATAGACATTTCGCTAGTCCGCGCTACGAGAGTGCTAAACTAGCCCCGGCTATCGACTGGTTACTTGTACGGGATTCATATCATATCATATTGCTAACACTGGTTTATGAATACGAAAAACGTTAGTTCGATGATCATCCACCGGAAGCCCGCGCTAAGAATGTCTATGAATACGGCCCTAAGACTTTCGTGGTTCGAATCCTGCCTGGAAAGGAAACTTTTTTTTGTTCTTTATTCAAATTTATTCCCAATAATTTTCGATTGCTGGTAAAATTCATGTTCTGGGAATAATAAGTTAATTAAGTAGTAAAATATCGCTGCAATCGAAAAGTATTGGGAATAAATTTGAATAAGGAAAAAAAAAGTTTCCTTCCCAGGCAGGATTCGAACCACAAAAGTCTTAGTTACCAGTCTATCGTGCTCTGGAGTGAACAAGGCTTTGAAATCAGCTACAAGGGTCGGTCCGGTTTTTTTGCCACTACTGTACATATTACTACATATTGTAATTTCAAAATAAAGCAGATTACATCCATTAACATGCCGCCACGGTGGTCTAGTGGCTAGAGCGCTGGACTTATAATCCTGTGGGTTCGGTTTCGATCCCCGGTGCACCCCCAATTTATAACTTGTGTTGTTCAAGCCCGTGGTCTAGGCAACACAGGGGTTTTCTTTGGGATCTTCGGTTCCTCTGTGGTATCCTAACAAATCTGTACCATCATCTCATCTCATCTCATCTCATCTCATCTCATCTCATCTCATCTCATCTCATCTCATCTCATCTCATCTCATCTCATCTCATCTCATCTCATCACGAGTGTAGCGTAATCCAGTTTCCTATGGCGCACCCTGGGCAACGACTCTGTCGGTAAATTGGTATACACAACTTGCTTCATATGGGTGAATGACGAACAGTCAAGCATCCGCCATTAGTAAAAAATAAATCCATTAACACAAGCTTTTAATTGCTTGTAAAATGATTAGTAATCACGAACATTGGAAGTTTCTATATCTTAACACAGTACAAAACCTAGAAATATTGCAACATCATTGTGTTGCACTCAACTGCATTGATAGCCTACTTCCTATATATTGAACTGTAGAGTTACATCTGTGGTTCAAGCACTAGCGAGCCGGTTTTCCATCAGAGAGACCGGGTTTTAACACCGGCCAGGTCGTGGTGGAATTTGTAGTGGACAAAGCAAACGTTGCAGAGGGCATTTCTCGGGGTAGTCCCGCTTCCCTTTATCATTCTACCAACACTCTTCATCTTCTCCTCATTAAATGTACCCTCTGTCATAGTTAAAAACAGGCTGGTGTGAAGTCTTGGGGATAGTACGGTTTTCCGATGCTGATACGCCTATAGAAAAGACTCGGAACTACGTACCTTGGGGCTTATAAGGCTACTCTTCTGCGTATGGGACTGACTCTGTCAGGATTGAAGTGGGATGGCCCGTCTCTCAGCATCAGATTCACGAATATCATCCAGGCCACTCGTCGGATTTTGACAAATATCGCACAAGTACAGAGTGTTTCAAAAGTTATGGTAAAACATTTAGGAATGAAAAGGAAAAACGAAGAGAAGCAAAACAAGTTCCAGTAAACATTGGTCCACAAATTAACCGTTTACGAGATAACGCCATTTTGTGCTGGTTTGGGCCCGCTGAATACCAAGTACTAATTCCAACAAAAGCAGTCACAATTTTACTTAATTTATCAACCACGAGACAATAAATAAAATTCATAATTTTGGCTTCGACACACAGAAATACCGTATAATTAAACATACACAAAAGAAACTTTTTGTTTGAATAACAGTAAAGTTTGTGGATAAACAAGGTACAGTACAGTATGAACATGTTAACTGAAGAATTTTAGAACAGGTGTTCAAAATGCTGACCATGCACCTGAATGCATCTCTGCAAAGAGAATGCGCTCGAGCAATCCTGGCACATTTTTCATTTGCTGGATGGCATCTACAATCCGATGCTGCAATTCTTCAGGTGTGTTGATGTCTGCTGTGTAAACTAGACTTTTTGCATAATCTCATACACAAAAGTCCAAAGTATTTAAATCCGGTTATCTAAAGTCGCGACGCTGCTATTCCCGGCGTGACTCCTCCTCTTTGCTTACGTCTTAGGAAGTGAAGGCTCTATAAAGTGTAGATAGGTAGTATCGTTCGCCATTTTTGTTCTTTCGTTGCCGAGCTACCAGACGAGAAATATATTTACCACACCGTTAAACATTATCATGTCGTAGCTCCTATGATAATAAATCAAACGCAAATAATTGAGCGGCAAATAACGTCATCGTGTGCTTTCTGCGAACGCCAACAAAAGAGCCAAAATGGCGGGCGATTATATTAAGTATTTATCGAGCCTTAGGGAATGCATAACGTCATCATCAGCGAATCACAAGACGCGCACGTTTAAATGTAGCCGACCTGCAACGTGATTGGCTGCCGGAAATAAGAGCGACGGGACTATAGGTACAGGGACTCCTCTTTCTATCCATCGTTCACTATATCGTCTGTTTAGATATTATCTCACAGTTAGAAGAAAATGAGATGGGGAGAGTGCGGCATACATACGAAGCATGAATGTTGCCGCTCTACCGTACGCAGGCGCTCGGTTCACTGGCGGACCCAACCAAAAAAAAAAAAAAAAAAAAAAAAAAAAAAAGGGATTATTTCGTAAACGATTAATTTGTGGACCCATATTTACTGGAACCTTTTTGTTCTTTTCGTTTCTACTTTTCATCCCTAACTTTTTACTATCGCTTTTGAAACATCCTGTAAACGTCGCACAATACCTAAGTGCAAAGATCCGTCCTGAGTCTGATCCTTGAAAAGCCAAGTCAAATATTTTACACCATGAGGTCAACTTCTAATGCATTCCTTTAACGAATCGCATTTGAAATACTTCCAGTTGTCAACATTCATGTTTATTTAAGAAAGATCATACCTGTATCGAAGCTATCGAAGGTGGTACCTCCACTAGACACGCCCAGGGAAAAATCAGCAACCTCTCTTGGGGAAATTCCACTAGAATAATCTCAAGATAAATCGCCACCACTTCTTAGAATGTACAGTAATATGTTTCTTTTCCTTTCACTGTTCTAGTTGTCCCCTCCTCAGATTTTATTAAGCTATTCTTCTGTAATAAATACATTCTGATCCGGCCTCTTCTGCCTTCTCAAGGTTATGCCCCGGAGTTGAGCACCCAGTAGTTTGTGTAAGTTTGCGTGCCACGAGCCCGCCCACACCGGGTCCGCAGCATCCCTCGAACCTGCCCCGCAAGTGGATCAGTTGGTTTTCTGGTCCGGCGCACTTTCTCAGGCGCTACCGGTTTCCCCAGTTGCTTTCGCACCCAGCTTCACCGTCTTGGGGGCTTGGAATGTTCTCGCCAGCTGTTTCCATGACCTACTCTAAACATTAAATGCGTCGCTTAAGGCTAGGAGACGGACTTAACCCTACAACGGCTAAAATTTTTTTGTACAATATGTCATTTTTTTTTGTTGGTATAGATCAGTGGTGGGAGCGTTAGGAATAGCAGAGGAGCTAATGGAGAGAGGAGGTTAGATTTATAAGTCGACTCGACATGCAGGGTAACAACCCAAGATACCTCAGCAAGTGGCGGACTGCAAATTAGAACTTTTCATCGTGTTAGTTTTTTCTGTTCGGCTGAATAGTGTCGTTCGTCATATTTAATTTTTCGGAAAGGAATGCACTTTAGGATAATATGTTTGAGGAACGAGATATTTAATAAATGAAATCGATTAATTGAGATCTAACATCATATCATTAATGTTTTAATTACTTGTATAGAGAAGAAAATAATCGTTCACAATAAAACATTGTAAACAAACTGAAATGGAAAAATAAAAAGAAGTAGTGTCTTAACTGTATTGCTAATACAAGGTGTAATAATAATGTTTTAAAAACAAAACTTAGTAGTTTATTTTTTATAATTAATAATAATAGCAATTAATTATATTTAGTAGCAACCGCCATAACAAGATTAATAATAATCACACAATAACAAATTTACCTTCAAATGATACAAACTCATGTTTCTCTTTTATAGTAAAAATCCTTCGATCATTATACACCTTTATGAAAGACAATATTTTATTGCATATTACGGAATATACAGGGTGATTCACGAAGATTGTGCAATACTCTAGGATGTGGTTTCTGACATTCTAATGAAAAAAGTTCATATATACATGTGTCCGATTTTCAATAGTTTCGGATAAAATCACGTTTCCTTCTTCTGTAACACGAATTGTTGTGAACTTATCTCTCTCTCTCTCTCTCGCGCTCTCTCTCTCTCTCTCTCTCTCTCTCTCTGGATGTCTGGAGCTCTATAGTATAGCTGATAGCAACGACACAAAATTTCGTCGTGACATCTGGGTCACCATCAGAGATAACTCAACATCGGTAGAACGTATCTACCTAGCATCGTAACAACAGAAGTTAGGGAATGCGGCGCGCGCAAGTTCACACTCGGGCGGCTACATGTATTGTTGCAGAAGTTGGGATCTTTGAAAACCGGCTTTAATACAGATTTTTCAGGTGAGTAACAACAGGTTGTAACAACGTGAATGTTCTTTAATGAATTTATAATACACCCAGTACCGTTACTGTAAATAATTTAAATGCTTAAACCTTCATAATATCTATGTTTATGTTTAAAATTCAGGAGGGCATAACTTGTTCAATTTAAAAAAAAATATGACGTGTTTATATTAACTTTTTTTCATCAGAATGATGCCAGAAATCACATCCTAGAGTATTGCACAATATTCGTGAATTACCCTGTATACTCTCGTCTTTCTATTCAAGCCCCATACTTCTTTATGTCCTTGCTTTCCTTTCCATCGTATTGCAGTGGTGCATAAGGTTAATGAAATTCCACCAGTGTTCATTATCCACTACTAGTAAGTTGTGATGGAGGTAGAAAGAAGACACGTGACGGTATGACACATCTGGCCTCGGATGCATATATGCCCTACCTTGGTATAGACTATCAGCTTGTTTTAGCCATTACTGAGTCACTCCATCAATTGCGAGTCATTCTAGGTCTTACAGAAAGTTGATCTTGTTATTTTTAATTCTCGGTTCCTACTTCTGCTTCTACACGTCACTCGCGACGTCCGGTAGTGCCCAGAAGACAACGAAGAAAGGATATGACTGTTAATTGAACCGCTTGTTACAGATACGTTCGTTCTCGTCACGCTGTCGCTCACTGTCTGCCGTAGTTTGTAAAGTCGTCTACTGTTATAACTGGATAACGTGTCGCATGCGAAGTAAGATGAAGTCCCTCACTCCAGAACTTGAGGTTGATAGTGCTGTTCTAAGTTTGAAACTATTACAAAGTAGAGCTATATGTGTACAATCGGTGATCAAAATAAAATGACAAAATAAACAATGGTACATTCTAACTTACAATCATAGTACAGTAAAATGTTGTTATAACGAAAGTCAGTGTTACGAATATGGAGTATTACAAAATTATTTTCTGTCCCCTGTCTTTTCCCCATTTAGTTTACTGTTAAAATATTTCAATATAACGAATTTAGTTTTTACGAAAAAAAATCTGTATAACAAAATAAAAATTTCGCCCCTTGTCGAAAAAAAATCTACTTTTTTTACGAAACATATTTTACTTATAGATACAATTCGTCAGCAAGCAGAGACATATTTTATATTATAATAATATTGCAATTGCATAGTGGCCACATAGTGATTAAATATCTGGCCAATAGAGGCCTAGTATGTGTATTATGATGCAGATGTCTCTGAATGTTATGTTAGTTTTGTTATTCAGTCGTTTCAGTTATTAAACCATAATTATACATAGCATTCAGTGAACAATCAAGTAATGTTAACTTTTCTGCAAAAATCATTGACTCTGAAAGCATACCTACATGCCCAGCTTACCAGTTTCCGTTTCTGATGAAGAAGATGGTCACACTTCACTTACATATTCATGTTATACTAAGCAATAGGCTATTCTTGTTAAGGCAAGGGTCCATGTGACCTGGAACTTGTGATGACATGTGTCTTTATTGACACCACCAAATAAGTAAATAAAATAAATAAATAAATTCAGTCGTTTCCTTGTTTTCCTCACTTTAGTTTCCTTCTACCAACCAGAACTCACTAATCTCGCAACATGGCACTTCTTGTCCTACAGATTGCTTCATAAAACTTGAATTTTGTATTTTTCCTACGCCATTTTTTAACTTTTTCTTTTCAAATACAATGCAAGTTCAGTTTATTTTATTTTATTTAATGATATTTTCCTGTCATACATGCAAAACATCTAAGAGATGTAATTTATAAAACAGCTAGGCCTATATTACCAGTTGTTCTGTATGGTTGTGAAACTTGGACTCTCACTTTGAGAGAGGAATAGCGGTTAAGGGTGTTTGAGAATATGGTGCTTAGGAAAATATTTGCGGCTAAAAAGGAACTGTTAGCGCGCCTGGCCGCGAAACCAGGTGGCCCGGGTTCGATTCCTGGTTGGGGCAAGTTACCTGGTTGAGGTTTTTTCCGGGGTTTTCCCTCAACCCAATATGAGTAAATGCTGGGTAACTATCGGTGCTGGACCCTGGACTCATTTCACCGGCATTACCACCTTCATCTCATACAGACACTAAATAACCTAAAGATGTCGATAAAGCGTCGTAAAATAACCTACTAAAAAAATAAGGATGAAGTTACAGGAGAATGGAGAAAGTTACACAACACAGAATTGTACGCATTGTATTCTTCACCTGACATAATTATGAACATTAAATCCAGATGTTTGAGATAGACAGGGCATGTAGCACGTATAGGTGAATCTAGAAATGCATATAGAGTGTTAGCTTGGAGGCCGGAGGGAAAAAGACCTTTGGGGAGGCTGAGACGTAGATGGGAGGATAATGTTAAAGTGGATTTGAGGGAAATGGGATATGATGGTAGAGATTGGATTGATCTTGCTCAGTATAGGGACCGATGGCTGGCTTATGTGAGGGCAGCAATAAACCCCTTTAGAAAAACAACTCATTTCGATATAACGAAATGTCACTATAACGAAGTAGGTACTTTCAGAAGTCCCTAGCATTTCGTTATACTGGTATTTTACTGTCCTTCAGGGTTGGTGTGGTGTGAGACTGATATGGACCCTGATTATTTGCGCGGCAACTATGAGTGTTTATCTTTTCCCCTGAAGTTGGAGATGACTTATACTTATTCAATATGATCTACTGTTTTCCACTTGATCATCATTAATCATTCTCTCCTGATCCAGTCATTCATTTACGCAAAACTATAAATAAATATCTTCATCCCAGTATCTTTCTAACATCCTGAAACACTATTATAAACGCAATGAAATGTGCAGTCGTAATGAGTTAACGGAGATATTAGCTTGGAACTACGTTTTTTTATCACTGGTGCTGATGCTGGTAACTATGGTGCAAAAAAGTCTGCGATTCTCTGCACTTTCTCGCTGCCCAGCGTTCCTGACAGATGCAGGTTGAGTTATAATGTGCCCCTAGTCTCGTCCTATTCAATGCGAACTCGAGGATCGGGAATTGACTCGAGTAAACTTGATAGACTGCTTTCAGCACATCAACGCTCCTCATGTGTGCCGCTCTGCGAGGAATTTAACCTGGATACATAGCGTTGAATATACAGTCTGTTCTGTAATACTGTACATATCGTAATGCAATTCTCAAATAACCACTTCAGTACTTCCTATGGTACGGCCGCCACGTGTCTAGTAATCTAGCGGCTACAGCGCCGGATTTATAATCGCTGAAACCAGGTTCGATCCCTGTCGCATCCTCGATTTATAACTTGTGTTGGACAAGCAAGTGATCCAGACAACACAGGGGTTTTCTCCGGGAGCTTCGGTTACCAACAAATCATCATCATCATCATCATCATCATCATCATCATCATCATCATCATCATCATCATCATCATCAACGCGAGTGTAGCGTAGACCAGCTTTGTATGGCGCATGCTGGGCAACGAATCTGCCGATAAATATTATTGGTCTACACCACTGCACAGTGGGCCAGAATCGACTCAAAATGGGACAAAATTATTTTATGTCTCTATTGTTTTCTTGGAAGCATAAAATCAATAGTTATTCAATAGTTTTCACTTTTTCTTTAAATTAAAAGTACTTTCACATCACACAGTTGTTTTTATTCGGTATCTGAGTCCTACCTAATGAACTAATTTTTTTCTTTAGTTCTGAAGAAAAACCTTATGGACAATTTTCAAGTAATCCTAATTAGGAAATAACAAACTCATGTACTGCTGTCTTATCATTATTATTTTGAGCAGGGCTTCCATGATTTCACTATCATCTCGAATAGTAATGAATAATACTGTACGTAAGTATCTGAATTTTCGCACATTAAACAGAAAAGCGCAAGTAGTTGCAGCTGAATACGACTATTCTGCAATCTATAAGGTCTGTTTAAACCATCGACACAAAAGTTTTCGTAACATCGAATGACACGCGCTTTATAACCCCTTTTAAATATTGAAAACTAAAATAGGCTATATTACCTTAAATTGCATCCCTCCGAGATATCGCAAATATTTACACTCTATTTAAACCAATTCAAAATTACATATATTCCTAATAAAACCTACCCTTTGTTCTAACATTCTCAGTTATTATTTCTTTATTCATGACTGTGACCACGTAACATACACCACTGTCTCAAGCTCACGGTCTAGGACTGACTTGGTGCGTTACAATAGCTCTCTTTCGAGGATGTAGCCACAGCTGTCAAAACAACATTATCGATTACGCATCATGAGTTTAGTGCTCACCAACATCCCTACTATGAGTATACACTGTCAAAAGTATTGTAAAAAAAGTTGATTTTTTCAATTTTGTCCCATTTTTTACTCAGTCTGGCCCACTGTGCACTGGCTCTGGCTTCAAGTGGATAAGTGGCGAATAGTCGAGTACCCGCCTTTGGTAAAAAGAATATGCATGTACTATTTGTATACGTGTATATACATTTTTTTTTGTGGCACTAATATTTTGACACTACCTTTGTAAGCCAGTGGTTGTGAAAGTTTCTTCCGGAAAGATGTTTTTGTATTCCACACAACAACGGTGACTATTTCTTGCTTACATTAGTCATGCGACGACCTGTTATTTCTGTAAAGATCAGTAATATAATCGGGCTGATATTTACTTATATCATTTTTGTGGTTACTTGAAGTTGCCTTCCAGAGCTTTTTCAATTTATTTAAGAGATTAATAGAAAGTGCTTCTAATATCTTTGGTCTATGGCAATTTATTTCAATGCAATGTACATAAAGTATTTCTTTAATCTGTGACGCAAATTGTTCAACGATTCTCAACTGTACGTGCCCCGGACCAAATAATCGAAAGAAGAAGGTGCTTCTAAGGTCTTTGATGCAGGACAATTTATTTCAATACATTGAAGATAAGTTACTTCTTGAATTTTTTGCAAGACAAACTATTTGAATTCATTGAGAATTATTTCTTCAATTTGTGTATTTGTCTCTCAGAGGTTTATAACAGATTTAAGAGATTAATAATAATAATAATAATAATAATAATAATAATAATAATAATAATAATAATAATAATAATAATAGTTTATTACTGTAATGAGCATTTCAAAAAATGCTATAGACATACACATTGTTTGGCAGAAAATGGAAGCAATAGAAGAATTGATGTATTGGCCTATAAAAGCAATTCTGATATTGACATAATGATCGACCATAGGCCAGAGAAACTATTCGTCAATATTTAAAATTATTTTGGCAAACATAATCTAGAAATCCAGAAATCCATTGTTACCTCTTATAGGATACATAGCTCTTCTACGAAATCATTGTTATAACCAGACTGCGGTCTAAGGTCACCGATTCGCGAATCTGAAGTTTGGAACGCATGGAGTATACGTGACGTCATAATCCATGGGATGGGATGGCACTGTGAGAGTTCAGTTGGTTTCATAAGAAATTACATTACCGCCTTTCTCATTCTACTTGGCGTGGGTCCTTGCAGTCACCATACGTACTTGAGATCCTCGTGAGTAAACAAGTATACTTTATTTCTTTTCATTTATTTATTTCATTATTTATACATGCATATTTGCTTAGCCTTAATTTCGCTGTTTTATAATTCACACTACTGAGGAACATGTCGAAAATTAAGAGCACAAAGCGTTCCCTTCAGAACGAACTTGTAGAGAAATTTGGAAAGGAATATTTTCTTATTAAAGGAAAAAAACACTGAATTTTGCAAATTGTTAGAAAAGTATAAGGACAGATAGAACTCGATTCTTTCAAAAGCAGTGTAATAACAAACGGTACATAGAAAATATTTAATTATACAGTCAAAACTGGCCTTCAACATCAAAATCAGACATAAAACATCAAAAAGAATTTCATCAAGATTTGTGTATGATGTTGGTACATGCCAACATTCCTTTCAACAATATTTCAAAGCGTTTCTTGAAGCAGTCTGATCTGCACACGTCTTATTCTTAATGCAACTAATAAAGAGTTAAAAACTTAAATAAATCGGATTACAATGTAAACAATTCAAAACTCATTCCTAGTGTCCCTTAAGCGATTAATCGAAGATGCTTCTAAAGTCTTTGATCCAGGACAATTATTTCAATGCAATGGAGATAAGTTATATCTTGAATGTCGTAAGTGAATGTCCACCCGATTGTACTACCGGTACTGTTTGTTCTGTAAATAGCAGATACAGAAGACATTTGAATGGTTCAGAGCCATAGTGGGCCAAGCGCCATTTATTAAAACCGGAGAAAGCAAGGGTTAAAGTTAAGTGAATACCACAGTTAATAAATGGCGCTTGGCCCACTATGCCTCTGAACCATTCAGATGTCTTGTCAGTTGATTCATTCTTTATCTATCAAATTAATATAATTTACTAACAGGGGCGTTTCTTTATTATTTTCAGGTATTATACGAGTCATACCCTTCAGTATCCAAGATTCTGCACAACAGGACAATTCTAATTGAAGAGTGAAAAGGTGAGACAAATTACATAATAAGCATTCTTTCATATTTATTATGTTCTACCTCTGTTAATTTGTTGATAGAAATGTTGAAAATTAACTTTTTGACATGCACCATAAAAAATTTTGTCTTTGATTTAAAACGTGAGAAATTATATAATGAAAACCACCGGCATAGCTCAGTCGACTAAGGCGCTTGTCTGCCGATCCGGAGTTGCATTAGGGTGCGGGTTCGATTCCCGCCTGGGCTGATTATCTGGTTGGGTTTTTTCCGAAGTTTTCCTCAACCATAAGATAAATGTCAGATAATCTATGGCGAATCCTCGGCTTCATCTCGCCAAATATCATCTCGCTATCAACAATTCCATCGACACTAAAAAACCTCGTAGTTGATACAGCGTCGTTAAATAACAAAGTAAAATAAAATTGTATAATAAATATTCTTTCATATTTATTATGTTTTTCCTCAGTTAATTTGTTGACAAAATTGTTGAAAAATAACTTTTCGACTTGCATAATAAACATTTACCTTAGATTTAAGTAGGCCTATATAAAAGCTTGAAAACCACTATTATGGCAGCTGGGCCCCCTTGAAAACCTACCAAGCATGGTAATCACTCGACCATCTAAAATGTTTGTTCAAATTATGATGAAAACTTTTATTGATTCTAATTCACGTTAACACTTTGTTTAAAAACGTAAAATTGTTTAGTCGACACGTTAAAAGTGTTAAAATTTAAAATAGGTTATGTACCTTAGACAGACGGTCCGTTTCGACGCAGGTGCTGCGTTATCTTCAGTGTCCTACGAACTACTATTGTTCCTGTTGATCTTGAATTCTGCCATTTGTATCCATCAGTTGTAGGGGTGGGGATATGTTGCTCTTATGGTGGGGGGTGGTTGTTTGTGTGTTATGTATTATGATATCGAATAATGTGTGGGTATTGAACTATAATTGTGTATTAAGTATATGTTGTGGGTGTGTTATTGTATGTTTGTATATTTCGTATTGTTCTAACATGTTTAACTGTGGACTTTTTGGTGTGATGTGTAGAATTTCCATATCTGTTTCTACATTATTGTAGTCGTGATTATTGTTGATAATATGTTCTACGTAATCACATCAAACATTCAAATGAATATAATTCAACTGGCATCTTCAGACTAAAATGCAATAGCGGCACACATTTTTACATAGGACAGACAGGAAGATCCTTTCAAACAATATATAATGAAGACGTTAAAGCTATAACCAAACCCTACATCACATCAAATTGCGCGGAACATATTATCATTCACATATAGGTAACGTAGGCCTACTGTACTGATTTGTGAATGATCGAAAATGTTCATTCATGTATGATAGCACAGTAATCAGATAATGGGTTGAAGCTATAAAATCAGTGGCAACTGTTGGAAAGGGAAACTGGATGCCATCTTCACTGTGGAAATAATTTAAAATGTTTATTTTGTTTCCAAGCGTCCGACGGCGGTTTAATGTTATTATTTGAGTTGCGATGTATTATGTATATTCAATGCCGAATTCACCATCCAAACACTCCATAGTTCAGAGTGTTGCATTGGAGTTAAATCGCTCGCTTGAACTCGGTCGAGTGTCGCACCCTCAAGTGAGATACGATCGGTCGTGACACGCTCGTAATAAATAGAAGCACAGTACAAGGTCATCTCACCGACATGTCTTATCTTGTATGGAAGGCGACAGATAAGATATAGATATATTTTGCTCACACGGTAAAAATAAGGCTTTATTTTCTGCGTTTATGACAAACGTTTAATGGAACAGTCAATGGAACGTACCAAAACAGGAACATGAAGTTATAAATAAAATAGTATGAAAAACTTCGATATACAGTTATTATTGCTAATTAATATATTTGATTTACCACATATACAGTGTTCCGCCTATATACTACGACAATGTAGAAACGTTTTACAAAATATTATTGATATAGCAGTAGATTAATAACAATATTAGTACAGAGATAACGTCACAAAAAATGTAATAAAACGAATAATCATGCTGCACAACTGTTACAGACGCAAAGATTGATACACTAATATTATTATTATTATTATTATTATTATTATTATTATTATTATTATTATTATTACTAGAAAACTTGATACAGTTCTTGCATTATCGTGATTGTGTTCTCCGTTTATAATAATTACGTTTACATCCAATAAGATCTATCAGATGTGGCAAAAACAAAATCACTCCTGTGGGGGGGGGGGACATTTACCTACAACATTTATATTACATTTTAAAGCAAGTTTTGTAGTAGTACTATGGAGAGGTTAGTTAAACACTGCAAAGTTTTCAAATGATAAACAACTATGATGTTATTACACAGTTCATCACTGTAACAAGAACGAATGTCTAACGCTCGGCTTATAACGTTCGAGGATTTATCGCTCGTGACAATTTTACCCATCATGCATGTGCGCTACCTATCGGATTATGCTATGAACTACTTGGCGCTCGAGCGAAAACGTCCGATGCAGACCACTGCCACAGTTTATATGTAGTATTTTGATTTCACATAACTTCGTTCTCAAAAATCACTGACAGCCACTGCATATAAGCTGAAATAAAAAAATAATAATGAAGAAATTACTGTTAAGATACAGCAATATCAAAATACGAAGAAAGATTACAGGTTGAAACTCAACGTCAGCTCACGAATTAGGGATGAAGAGAGGGAGAACTTTAGCGTGCTGGGTTGCAAATGTGCGTTCTGATCATAAAGAAGAAAATGTCCTCGAGCGTCAATACAACGAGGCGTCGCCTTGAGGTTGTGTGACGGCGCGTCATTCCCTTCCTCTAGGCTCTCGAGGTGAAAGTCGATTGGGACAGCCGTCGCACGGATGGCGTAGTGAGTGGTCTCAAACGGATGCACAATGTCGGTAATTGGTGATCATTTATTTAACCAACCATGCAGTTGTCCTTCGTGGTCGTTTGATTATCATGCTTATTTGTCACTAGATCTGTGGTTTGCTGATTTAATGGCAGCCAAGGACTGTATATTTTTAAGGAAAATAAACGTCTTTCTTCAAAAGAAAAGTGGGTGTGAGAGGCAGTTGAAGGAGTGCTCCTTTGGAACGTTGTCCTCACTGTGAAAATAATTCAAAACGTTTACAGTATTTTGTTTTCGGTTTCCCCATAAGTTTAATCCTATTATTCGAGTTATGATACATATTCAATGCTCAATTTGTCGTAATTGCTTTTAGTTTTCATTTGAAATAGGTGTACTTATTTATTTTTCATAATCGGGTCCTTCCATTACTGATTTTCTAGCAGCCACTGGAATTTAAACCTGATTGACGGTATGTAAACTAAAAGGCTCGTCCTGAATGAAAAGGCTCCAGCCAATGTTCTTGCTCGAAAAGAATTCGTCCATGACTAAATTTCATCAGCCGCAACTGGAAATTAAACCGGATTTACAGTACAGTACAATCCTGCTAGTCTGAACTCCGCTAATCCGAAATTCCGGATAATACAAACAAGCAAAAGACAGCGAGAGAGAGAGAGAGAGAGAGAGAGAGAGAGGGAGGAGGAGGAGGAGGAGGAGGAGGAGAAGAAAGAAAAAAGAGAGGGGAAGAAAGAGAGGAGAAAAAGAGAGTATGCCCTATTTGAAATGAAATTCAATTTAATGGTACGGTATGTAGAAACTCAAAATTTACAATATACAGAGTGTTTAAAAAATACGGGGCATAATTTCAGGTATGTATTTCCCACATGTAGGCAATCAAAATAGTTAATTACAACATGTGTCCGGAAATGTTTTATTTCCAAGTTATGGCCTTGACAACATTGAAATTCACCGGAACGTTTTTCTTTCCGCAGGTCGTTGCTGTCAAAGGAGACATTAAGAGGGCACTCTGACAGTTCATTCCGAGGCGAAGGTTACATTCAGTGTTGTGTAGGCGTTAGACTGTGCGACATGTATTCAAATCAAGAGCTGGCAGAGATACACTTCATGCACTGTAAGGCGGACGGCAATGGTGCGCTGGCTCGTCGTTTGTACCAGGAGAGGTACCCACAGCGACAATGTCCAGATCGGAAGACATTTGTACGTCTCCATTACCGTCTGTGCGAGTATGGAAAATTTAACTCTCCTGGTTTAGGAAGGGGACGACCAAGATCTACAACTCCAGAAGTACAGGAGGAGATTCTGGAGGCTGTGAACAGACTCCCTCTATCAGCACACGAAGGGTAGCGTTGCAAGTCAATGTTCTCCATACGACTGTCTGGAGACTGTTGAAAGAGTATCAATTGTATCCTTATCATTTGCAACGTGTACAGGCCCTGTCACCAGAAGATTACCCTGCACGAGTTAGGTTCTGTCAGTGGTTCTTGCAGCAGTGTGGTGTAAATCCGAACTTTCCTGCCTTAGTATTATTTACAGATGAAGCACAGTTCATACGAGATGGCATAACAAACTTCCACAATCAGCATGTATGGGCGTATGAAAACCCACGTGCAACTGTTCCATCTCATCACCAGGTGCGGTTCTCTCTCAACATGTGGGCCGGTATCATTGGTGATCGATTAGTTGGACCCCATGTACTTGTAAACAGACTTACGGGGCAGGCGTACACAAACTTCCTGGAAAACACCATGCCTCATGTTTTAGAAGACACTCCACTGATCAATCGTCAACACATTCACTTCTTGCATGATGGCGCTCCTGCACACTTCAGTCGTACGGCTCGCTGGTACTTGGATCGAAGGTTTTCTGATCGATGGATAGGTAGAGGTAGCCGAATTGCTTGGCCTCCACGCTCACCTGATCTGAACCCTCTCGATTTCTACTTGTGGGGCCATTTAAAATCATTGGTTTATTCGTCTCTGGTGCCTGATTTGGAATCCCTTCGGAATCGAATTGTGGCATGTTCTGAGGACATACGCAATACTCCTGGAGTTTGGAATCGTGTTCGCAGGTCAATGAGACATCGATGTGATGTCTGTATTCAAGCAGGAGGTGGACATTTTGAACATCTTCTGTAATGACAACGACCTGCGGAAAGAAAAACGTTCCGGTGAATTTCAATATTGTGAAGGCCATAACTCGGAAATGAAGCATTTCCGGACACATGTTGTAATGAACTATTTTGATTGTCTACATGTGGGAAATACATACCTGAAATTATGCCCCGTATTTTTAAACACCCTGTATAGTAAAACTTACTTTATCACTAGTGAATTAATTAGTCCTTGTCTCCTTAATACTAATATGATAATCTGTCTGCTTCTTCTGACGAAGAACAGATAATCTTTTCAATACGGCAATGTCCCTCCAACACTTCATAAACCTCGAAACTGAACAAAGCGGTGAACAGTAAAGAGCGGGAGGCGATAAGGCTTTGCATTCCTGTCTCCCGCTCAACACAAAATTTTAATAATCCGAACACAGCCTCAATCTCAGGTTGTTCCTGAATTTGATATGCAGGGTCCAGCAATGAAACGGACGATTATAAATAGTTGCTTATGGACTCAAGAAATTTTCTTTTCAAAATGTCATATAGGAGATCATAAATCCATAGTCTGGCATTTATTTCTTGAAAAGGAGGTCCTTTAAGTGACTACCACTCACGCGTACACACTCTTCATATCTCCGATGTATGTAGTCAATAGAGCGGCGCATTGTTGTTTGAGTACACACGGTTCTTCTTCTCCATGGAGGCTTTTTCTTCAATGCCGAACCAATTTCCTCGAAGATGACGACGAAATTCACGCCTAGGAGCCTCAAAAGTGTAGTTATCGTAAAAGCATTTAATTGCAAAGCCAAATTGTGCACCACTCCACCTTTCCACGATGACTAAACAGCATTGCACTGACAACAGAATGTGCTCGCAATTTATCGCTCCCCAACTGTGCTATGAGAGGTAGCTATACGATCCTTAAAATCGCCCGTTCCTCTGTTGCAACTATATTAATCTCAGAAAAATCCACAAATCATTACGGAAAACACTGAAATTTTACTTCAAGCAAGTAAAGCGATAGATTTGGAAGTAAATCCTGAAAAGACAAAGTATATGATTATGTCTCGTGACGAGAATATTGTACGAAATGGAAATATAAAAATTGGAAATTTATCCTTCGAAGAGGTGGAAAAATTCAAATATCTTGGAGCATCAGTAATAAATATAAATGACACTCGGGAGGAAATTAAACGCAGAATAAATATGAGAAATGCCTGTTATTATTCGGGTGAGAAGCTTTTGTCATCTTGTCTGCCATAAAAACAATCTTGAAGTTAGAATTTATAAAATAGTTATTATATTACCGGTTATTCTGTATGGTTGTGAAACTTGGACTATCACTTTGAGAGTGTAACAGAGGTTAAGGGTGTTTGAGAATAAAGTTCTTTGGAAAATATTTGGGGCTATGAGAGATGAAGTTATAGGGGAATGGAGAAAGTTACACAACGCAGAACTGCACGCATTGCATTCTTCACCTGACATAATTAGGAATATAAATCCAGATGTTTGAATGGGGAGGGCATGTAGTACGTACGGGTGAATCCAGAAATGCGTAATAGAGTATTAGTTTTGAGGCCGGTGGGAAAAAGACCTTTGGGGAGGCCGAGACGGAGATGGGAGGATAATATTAAAATGGATTTGAGGAAGGTGGGATATGATGATAGGGACTGGATTAATCTTGCTCAGGATAGGGACCGATGGCGGGCTTATGTGAGGGCGGCAATGAACCTCCGGGTTCCTTAAAAGCCATAGATAAGTAAGTAAGTATGGCGAAGCTCTTAAAGGGTTTTTGATGCTTAACCTACTCAAAAAAATTTAGGGCCGTATTCATAGACATTTTTAGCGCGGGCTTCCGGTGGATGATCAGCGTTTTTCGTATTCATAAACCAGTGTTAGCGATAGGATATGATTTGAATTCTGTACAAGTAACCAGTGGATAGCCGGGGCTAGCTTAGTACGCTCGTAGCGCGTGCTGCGTAATGTCTATGAATAGCACCCTTAGTTATTATATCTAGTAACAGTATAAGTTCGTAGTAACGACACAGTCTAGTATATACAGACACGAAGCTTCAGTTGTGAGGGTGCTAGAAACAATAGACTGTGCCGGTACTATTTCGCATTGTCTGTAATGAGGCGATATTAGCGATCCTAGTGGTTAGCAACTATCTATGGATGCATATTTACTACGTATTGAGCTTCGTGACTGTATATACTAGACTGTGGTAACGATATATCGTAACACTTGGTTTCACTTCGATTCTTCTATATATTAATCTTACTGCTGGCAGTCATTCCACTGCGAGAGGCTTGTGGCAAAACCTCGTAGCGACGCGCGACGCCCTCGCTCACAGGCAGCGCAACTCGCAAGCTTGAGGGGAGGCCGAAGGAGGGGGTATCGATTAGCTACAACTCAATAGCAAGATATGGAGCTAGCCTCAACCGCGATATAATATCCTGCGCTATATTGGTTTTCTGTGAATGCGCTGCATTGTTTTGTGTTAATTCAATCAAAAGTGCATGCGAATGTTGTTACATAGACCTACTAATTTTGTGTAAAATTGCTCATACTGAGAGAACATTGAGGTCATTATTTGCAGAATTAAAAGAAAAACCGTTTTCAAGTTGGGCGTATGAAACAAAATGTGCTTACAAAGATAGGAGATCGACACTACTTTTACATATTAAAATAGCGGATGGAGGAAGACAAAATATGAAATTTCAATTTTCATAGTACTGTATAAGAAATATTCTTGGCTAATAGGGTGCTCTAAGTTATAATGTTATACCTGTACTCTGTTTTGGGATGAAAATGAGTAGTGATCATTTTCTTACGAGGTCTGTGTTACAAAAAATTTTGATAGAAAATTCGAAAAGCATCTCCTGTATAAAAATATACTAGGTAAGCAGATTTTTTCAGTTAGTTAGTTAGTAGGGTTTAAAAAGGGCGCGTCAGCTACTATGGCTATTTGCGCCCTTATCTAAAGTCCTTCATAAAACAGAACACAATACAATAATCAGAAGGCTTAAAATAATTAAAAAGTGTTGTCACGGTTAAAACGAGGTACACAAATGCAGTTTCAACAAGGTGATGCAAAAAATCATAAAAGTGAGCAGTTCTCAGACCCTAACTAGTATTTAAAAAGAAACAATAAAATAATAAAACAAATGCCACCAGAAATAAATTATCTGGCGCATTTCTAAAATACTCGGATGTAAAAGGTCCGAATGTCAAGCTTGTTAAAAAATATATTGAGCAAATGTAACCTCCAGATGTAAAGGGTCCGGAGGATAGATTTTTTCAGTCTACTCAGTATTTACACCTTAGCTTCGCCACTGAAGTCTCATAGGTAATCTTTAGCTCTTGTCTTTGCAGTATGACAAAGAAGATTAAGGAATAAAGGAAGACCTCCCTTGATGTGGAAACAGAAGTTGGATATGAGGTCTTCCTTGGTGATTAGGATGAGAAAGGTGCAGTCCTTATGGGATGTGATTATTGATATCCTTGTTGATGATTATAGTAAGGACATTGAGAGTAGTGGTGATGCTGTAATGGTGAACAAGAAGAAGAAGAGAAGAGAAGAGAAGAGAAGAGAAGAGAAGAGAAGAGAAGAGAAGAGAAGAGAAGAGAAGAGAAGAGAAGAGAAGAGAAGAGAAGAGAAGAGAAGAGAAGAGAAGAGAAGAGAAGAGAAGAGAAGAGAAGAAGGGACAGTGAAACTGCTCTGCTGTGGAATGAAGTTAGCGCCATCTCCAAGAAATTTAATAGTCATGTGGGATATACATCGATGGAAAGAAATTCAACCGCAAAGGGATTTTTATTTTCATGATGTGGTAATTCACACAGAAATTGGAACGCATGCAAATGATGCAGCTGTATTGTTATTCAAAACAATGGAAAAATTGAACGGAGAGTTTCTGTTCTAATTATTGCAATAAAGACAATTGCTTGTACTTCGCACAGGTGAATATGGCTAGGTTCTGTTTCTTGCCCTCAATTTCGTTCTACGTGCTGATAGCGGCGGTCAGATCGTGAGGCGCCCAGCAGAAGGAGAGGAAGATGAACGATGCATGAATTCGCACCTACTTTCCCACTAGATGACAGAACTCATTCATAAGTGAAATTTATGCTTCGACATAGCGTGAAAGCTTTGACAACAGATTCCAATCCCGCACACGGAATTAGTATTGCAGGATTTTTACTTTTTCATATTAAGTATGAACAGTGTGCTTAAATGCGACAGGTTCATGTCAGTAGATTTACTGGCATGTAAAATAACTCTTGCGGGACAAAATTCCGGCACACCGGCGACACTGATATAACCTCGGCAATTGCGTGTGTTGTTAAACAAAACAATTTACAATTTTTTTTTTCGAGATTTTTATGTACATTGTACGTGTAGTCAAGATCTCTGATATTGAAAAAGTAGTGTTAGGTTTGTTGTCTGGCAGTTCGTGTGTGTAAAGTAAATTCTCCTAAAATAAAATAGCGGTAAAAATAATTTTGTCTATATCCATTACCTACATGTCAATTTATACGTACAGAACTGAAGTGCAAGAAATGTAATCACATTATAAAAATTAATGGGACATCAAAAAAAGACCGGGATGTACACAAGACTGGCTGCAATCTTTCCTTTTTCATAAATTTTTTGTATGATAATGTGAATAAGTAGAGATATTATGCCTCCAGAAATGTTCTAGTTTTAAAAATAAATAATCATTATTCATATATTCATTCCTAAAATTGAACTACTCTAAAAGAAAAATTTAAGGTTAAAAGATACGAGTAACTCTCTAACTTCAGCTAACAACAGTCATTAAAGAAAATACAAAAATGAAATGTATTGTTCTGTAAAATAATTAAGAATATATACATATTATATGTCTCCAAATGACAAGACTTTAGGCTTAAAGATAATATTTACAATAACTATTTTTCTAAAATTAATCTAACTAAATATGCAGGAGAGATTATTTTTCTTCGAAAGTAACAAATCGTACTATAAGATCCCTTTCTCGCTACAAATAATTTAAAAGTAATCAAATAATAAAATTGTGTTAGTTCCTCTTGTAATGGTCATAAAGATTTTCTTACTTTCAGTAAGTTATAAAAACCACTTTTTTTGTACGCGGGCTATGTCCATAAAATATTTTCCTTCAAAATGGTTTATTTTAATGGCGCTATTGGTTGCTTGACAAAAAATCTCTTTATAAAATGCTAATATTATATATGAACGACAATTGTCTGTCTGTACTTATTTCTTATTTCCTACCCTGTCATAGAGAAAGACTTTAAAGACCAAAGACGTTCCATTTTGAGAGACTACTCCGGGAAAATTGTTAAGGGTCTATTAATTTCTTTCTTAGCCTGCTGTGGGCCACGAACCAATCGAATGGTATAAATGGAAAAATATTGCAATTAATTTTTTATTTCGTTGCAAAGCCTGCTGCTATATGATATTAATATATAGTGAAGCGAGGTGAGTCAGTGAAGTTATGGTTTTACAGTGCAGTGAATAGTTCCGATCAGTGATAATTTATAGCGTCAATGAAATGTGTTCTATAGTGTCAGTGAAATGTGTGCTAAAGTGTCAGTGAAATGCGTCATAGTGCCACTACAGTGAGTGAGATGAGAATAAAGTGAAAGACTATTGAAACTTATGTAGGGCCTGTACATAATAATGTAGGTTGTAATGTAAAATTAGGTATTTTATTTATGTTTTATTATTATTGTGTTAAAGTCTATTGTGTATTCTTATTGTATTGTGTATTATTGTGTATTGTTTATATTTTATTGTGTATTGTTTATATTGTATATACACTGCCACCGGGTGCATGCCCACTTGCAGTGTAAATAAATACATACAAAAAACAATAGTATCATACGTGTAATTCTGAACAGTAGCAGGCCGTGGATAGAGATGCTACTTTGCCTTCAAATGCTTCTCGCATTACGCATATTGTGTTCATTATCTGTTTGTAATTGTCGTAAATTAACTGATACATCATCATTGTGGACATATGGACATATATTTTTTAGTGTTACAGTTATGAATGGTTATATAATTTAATGCTCTGGAATCTTCGTTTCACTGATTTGTTTGAAGAGCTGCGTATAGTTAAATACAAGTTAATATGTTAATATCTTCTTGAATTTTAATGTCTTTATCATCTGGAGACCTCTTTCTATTTACTGAAGTGTATAGGTCTAAGAACAACGATGAAGGATCATATAGGAATTTTCACTTCGTATATTGTATATCTTGAAGTTCTCGAAGTTGGAGAAATAGAATTTGTGGAACGTAAGGACTTAAAACAGTAGTCTAACATACCAGTGTGTAAGGAACCGCCTTTGTATTCTGGCCTTATGAGTTAATGTGTTCAATATACTAGAGTGTTAGGGCCTATTTCCCTCATGTAAAATATAATTTAAAAATGTGGGCGGTAAAGTTTAAAATACAGGTAAACAAATCGTTCCAGCATTAGTGATGACCTTGCAGTGTCGAGCCTTGAATCAAATGAGAGGAAAAACAAGTGAAGATCGGTAAAGATGACTACGCAATGTACTCCGAATAATTACCCTGGACCAAAGACTGACTAGCTTAGTAGATGTAGTTACAAAACATCAAGTTAAAATGATTAATGCGTTTAACCAGCGAATAAAGTAGAGTATTTCCCTTGGATAAAAAAATTGCACTTTCTCTTGCTCAAAAAAGTACGAATGAAAGGGAAGTACAGTATTTTCCGTGGACTGATTACCTTACAAATTTATCTGTACAGTTGCTCTTGATTTCTGGCAAAGTTGCGAAATGGTTTTTAGCTACTTACCTGTATTCTAGAGTCTTTCTTGAGTGCAAGTTGTAAATGATTCTGCATGGACGATGTATAGCCATATCTGTTTAAATGTGCAATACACTATGTAGAATACAATACGAAAGCCTACTCATAATGAAACTCAATTCATAAAAGAAATTATATTGGTCTTTTGAGCTGTAGTAGGAGAATTCGTTTATGTTTTCATTTTATAAAATAGCTCCAGAGCTGAATGTCATATAATGTATTACTTCCCGAATTTCTGTTGATTATCAACGGGCACTGCTAGTAGATTTTTAAATGCCTATTGTAGTAATTATATTAGCAAAGTGATTTCAATGTTCGAAGAACTGTATTATGATAATTTGTTCAAAATTAATTATATACATCTATGCTGTCCAATTTAAAATTTAAGTCAGATATTTTAAGTATATTCTGCTTTGTCTTAGATTGAGACTCGATGAAATGCTGACAGTATACCATGTGAGTCTAGTAATTTATCCGTTGGTGTCAGGTTAAACTAGTTACAAAATCTAGCACATAGAAAAAATCTCTAAAATGAAATTTGTAGTTTTAAAAATATGTGAGTTAATTTCGCTTATGATTGTGATATGTACACCATCATTTCCTTGAACGTTCATTGCATTTTTCTTGACACCATTTTAATGAACTTCACCCGGTGGACGTATTTTACCCGAGCCCCTACCACGCCGTAGCGGAGAAGTGAGAAATATGTTCCCAAATTGAAGCAGCGGAAAGCCACCATTTGTTAGGTAGAAAACGCGCGGGATTTCGAAACCGCTATTTGAATACGTGTTGTATTGCGTATTCGAAAGCTAAATATTTTTGTTTAAAGGAACAATACTTCCTTTGCGAGATATCTTTAATACCGTTTTTCTGCTGTGAGCAGAGTTGCTAGGTTTTCTGCGAGGGAAGTCGGGATATCAGAAGCTAACCTAAGACATTAGACTTGTCAACAATTTAACCTATCACAAGATTTATAGCAGTTTTCTGCACAGTGTTCACGTGCTTTTTAATGTAATATGCCTATTCGCCTCCGTGAGAAACACTAAAATACGAAGGACACACAGTACAGTGAACACTGCAATAATTTTTTTCTTTTACTGACTGCGAATAGCCTATGTTTTAACAATTTGCTAATAAATTACTTTTGGAACCGGTACTGCAACATTTTCACTATCTGACGATGAATCCATGTTTAAACATAGTTCAGTAAACTATAAAACGCACCAATTTTATGTCTCTGTTATTAGTGTTAAGTACGATATCAAAACGCTATCTTTCTTGCCAGTCAACGCACTTGAAATACACAATGTATACTAATTGCGAGAACAGCGACTAGGGACCGAAACGGAATAATCAACAATGCAGTAGAACTAGAAGTATTATTTTGCGAGTTTAGTTGCCTTACGGCAATCAGCTGGGCTACCTCATAGACTTACTGAATATCCGCAGGTTATCTCTGTGTTTACAATGTTACCATTTGAGTCAATAATTATATAAATAAAAATATCGGATAACAGGAAATACAGACTAATTTGTTTAAATATGTTCGAGGCCAATATTTGTAAAATCGAGATTTTTGTCAATCCCGACTCGCTTTAATCGGGACTCAACCAGGAAATTGGGAGAATCCCGCCTAAATTGGGATACCCGACAACCCTGGCTGTCAGACATAGGTACTGTGTTCAGACTTGCATCATTTCCATAGGAACTCTGAATGTGAACATTCATAATCACGGTTAATAAAAGAATTAATATGTCAACTTTTTAATTCAATGTGTAGGTTAAACTGCTGTATGAAGTCAAAAAAGTAGTAGCAGCAGTAGCAGGAATAGTAGTAGTAATAATAACAATAGCAGCAGCAATAGCATAAGAAAATGTTTCATTAATCCGTAAGTAAGACAAGAATTACTTTCAATCAGTTATATTAAAAAATATATGTTTATATTTTATGCAGTTTCTGTATGTTCAAGTTCGGTGAATAATTTTATTATTCATGTATGCACTGAAACAACAGCTGTTTGAAGAAAATGAATGATATAGAGTGAATGAAGGACAATAACAGTGTATAATAACGTAGTTTGAAATGTAATTACTATCTTCGAAATGAGTTGAACACACTGAATGATTCAATGTAGGGTAGAAATTCTCTCTGCGGATTGCACCTATCCACTTTCGATTAAGGGAATCTTTACTCAGAGGAAACTTGAAGCATAAAGAGCCACTCGTCGTAGAAATTAAGGATTAACTAACCAGTGAAATATAACATTCCTTCCTTCTTTATCGTTACATCCGTGTGCATTGCTGCAATAAAAAGCAGCACACGAAAGAACCATACTTATTCAGCTCTACCAAACAAATGGCCGCTCGTCGGCTGTTCAATTTGGGAACATAACACTAGCGCCAGTGAGCGGTCTAGCGGTTATTTAGTAAGTCTATGATTTCACCCATATAACATCAATGAAGCCTTATGTTTATTTGATTTCAGTTGGGAGCGGCCAGCGATGGCAGCTTTGGCGTCATGTTACGTGCTGCTCCTTGTGGCCGTATCAAGTACTACGGGCCAGTGGAGCAAACCTATCCCAACAGCCGACAGGAGATCATCGTCTGTGTCCGAAGACTGGGTAAGTGGTTAATCCTCCCACTACATATATTGAAAACAGTTTTGAAAACCTCGTTACACTTTGCATTCTCAATTATAGGTGCCTGTTGCATCCGCTGTTCCTGAGCAACCTGAACCTAGGCAGGCGTCCATTCTTCAGCCGCCCCCCGCGTACCAGCCCGCAGCTCAGTCAGCCTACATTCAACAAACTCTCAGTGCTCAGCAGCGCGAGATACAAAACCACTTCAACACCCAAGGATTGCTACCAGCCCTCTTTCCAACACCCCAGCAGTTTTCTGCACCTCAACAAGGAGTGTCTGCTCAACAGACCTCTGCAGCATCCCAGCAACAACATCCATCAGGTCAACGGAATCAGCAACAACCATCCGGTCGTCTCATAAATCCACAATTGATCTCTGCACAAGCTAGCCAGCAACAGCCATTAATAAACCAGCAGTCACTTCCTGAACAACTGAATTTCCGACAACAATTACCTAATCAGCAACTACCATCTGGGCAACTCAGCAGTCAACAACAATTACTAAATCAGCAGCTACATTCTGGGCAACTGAGAAATCAACAGACATTGCCAAATCGGCAGTTACTTTCTGGGCAACTGAGTAACCAACAAGCATTATCAAATCAACAAATACATTCTGGACAGCAGAGTGTTCAGCAAGTATTATCAAATCAACAGCTACATTCTGGACAGCTTAGTGCTCAACAATCATTACCAAATCAACAGCTACATTCTGGACAGCTTAATGCTCAACAATCATTACCAAATCAACAGCTACATTCTGGACAGCTTAGTGCTCAACAATCATTACCAAATCAACAGCTACATTCTGGACAGCTTAGTGCTCAGCAGGTATTATCAAATCAACAGCTACATTCTGGACAGCTTAGTGCTCAACAGTCATTACCAAATCAACAGCTACATTCTGGACAGCAGAGTCCTCAACAGTCATTACCAAATCAACAGGTGCTTTCTGGACAATTGAGTAATCAACAAACATTGTCAAATTCACAGCTGTACTCTGGACAACTGAATAACCAACAAGTATTAACAAATCAACAGCTGTATTCTGGACAATTGACTAGCCAACAGGCATTATCAAACCAACCACTCTCTTCTGGCCAGTTGAGCCAACAACAACCAGCAGTGCAACAACTAGTTCCTGAACAACTAAGTCAGCAACAACGAGCACAGCCTCAGCAACAGTCGGCAGTTCAACAATTGCCATCTGGTCAATTGAATTATCAACAAACACCGTCCAATCAACTCAGTAAGCAACACACAGTAAACCAAATTACACCTCAACGGGGCAGGAGACCTCGACCCACAACGACGAGTACCACTCCGGAACCACAAGAAGAAGTGCAGTTGCTTTACGTGCCAGTGGAGACCCTACGACAACAACACCAGGTAACAACAGCGACGTCTCTTCCCACTTCACTTCCGAACATAGTGATTTCAAAATTTGGAAAGAGAGCGTTCATATGAACTAGTTTAAATTGATGAACATTGTATATTTCAGTAACTCATTTGGTTCAAAATAATTTGACTGTCGACCTGGTTGGCGAATTGGTATAGCGCTGGCCTTCTATGCCCAAAGTTGCGGGTTCGATCCCGGGCCAGGTCGATGTCATTTAAGTGCAACATGCTCATGTCAGTAGATTTACTGTCATGTAAAATAACTCCTGCGGGACTAAATTCCTACACATCCGGTGACGCTGATATAACCTCTGCAGTTGCGAGCGTCGTTAAACAAAACATAACATTTAACATTTTAATCTTGACTTGGCTTTCGTGTCTCCATACTAACTGCAAAAGTAACAACTAAAATCCAATCGTCTTAAATCTTGTTTTATAAATTCTTCATGTTTTACATCAATATAGAGTATAGAATGGAGCTTTAATCGCACACTATATTGCGAAACTAGACGGTTTATAATACGGTTTAATCATATGTGAATTGCTGAACGACTAAACACATCCTATATATTATCAGGAAGACAATATTATCTTTCTAATATATCCTCCCAGATTTCCAATAAGGATTTTTTAAAAATATTTTATTTACAATAATGTAACTTATACTGAAATTCGTGCTCAGGGTCGAACATAAGGTTATCATCAGCTTCAGAGTGACCGTCCTGAAAATAATTTCAGTCGTCGTCGCGACCTGTTATTTTTTACTTCAACATACTATTCGGGGGATTTTACACTTATCAATTAGAACCAAAGTGCTTGTGAAACCTAGCCTCAGTCCTAACCAATTACACTGTGAGATAACATCCTCATACAGATTTTATCGTAGCCGTTGTATGGTGTATGTACCGAATTTGATGCAATTTTATGACATGCGAGAAATAAGATTCATATTACCTATTACTGCTTAATGAAAATCAAATCACAGAGACCTTATAACATGAAAATATAATACCTGTGTTATTGTGGTTTGTTTGTATAATATCTTGAACACGATTAAATCTAAGAAATTGGTTCCTTCAAGATTTCCAACTAAATTTTCTATGCTCTATCATACTTTGTGTTGTGGCAAACTTTGTGTCAGTTCATTTTTCAGGTTTAAATTAAAACTATATCCATGTTCTAGGCATCTCTCGAGCGACAGCAGCAGCAGTTGAGGCAAGAGCTGCAAAGCCTCAAACCCAAACCGACAACAGAACAACCGATCACCACTCCAGAGCCTTACCAACCGCCGTTGTCCGTATACATGGGGCTACAAGGCGACCACAACATCAAACTTTCTGATGTGGTGAAAGTTCTCAAAGAATCCAAATCGATATCAGTGCTTGACACGGTTGGCCCTAACTCCCCGCAGGTGTTTGTGGGTCCCTCAACACTGCAGGCCCCAGAAGGCTATGCCAAGTTCGAGCTGCCTTATTTATCTGCTCTCGAGTCCAACCGCGTGGAGAGGAAGGTAGACAAACCGCCGTTTTTCGTGGCACCTCTGAGTTTTAAGCCGCCCCCCGGATATTCTAAGATCCCGTTTCCTGCTCCGCACGTGGGATCGGTAGTGGTCGGCAACGTGACGGAGCTACTGCACGACAAAGAACAGCCCAGAAAAACATACAGCCTGCCAGCCGAGTTGCCGCCCATCAACCCAGAACTGCCGTCGCTTGTGAATTCACTGCAAGATCAACGTAATGTTCTTCTGTTACCACAACAACAGGCCGTAACAAAGTTCCTTCAGGCAGTGCAGCAAGTGGGACTGGAAACCTCAACGGAGAGATACACCCGACACAAAGTGTCCCGGTACACGACTCAAGAACCTGACGTCACAACTAAGCCATCACGGCACACGAACAAACATTTCAGACAGAGAGGTAGGCCAAAAGAAACGCCCACTCAAGAGTTCACGGTGACTACTGTTCAACCGCAGTACCTAGAATCCATTGAAGAGAAGAAAAACACCCCTCTTCACCAGGCACAAGTTCCCTCGCTCCAGCCCCAGTACAAAGAACAAGACGCTAGATATCCCACATACCCAGATGACGCAGTACCTCTTCAATCACACAATCCAGAAAATACAAAAGGTCCGACAAAATATACTGCTCCCTTGGACACATTTCTACCATCTGCCCAGGAAGACAGTGTACCAGATTATTCGGCACTTTCCAGGAAGCAGCCACAATACAATGCACCTCAAGAACATACAACGTTTGAACCAGATATAAGGACAGTGACTCCAGCCTACAAGCCAAAGTACTCTAATCAGCAAACTAGTCCTATTTATCAGACACAGACTTTCGTGCAAGATACTTCGGCGCCAGAAAAACAGAAACAATACAATAATCCCCCGAGTGAGCAGGTATATTCAAGAGAACCAGTTAAATATATCAACAATCAAGAGAGTTTGCCCACTATTACATCCCAATATTCAGTAACAGAACCAGTGCCACTGCCAAAACACACAATACCACAAGAAAATGCTTCAACACGTCGACCACAATACTTAGTTTCGGAAGATGAGCCAAGTTACACCACATCAAGAGACGTTATTTTACAGAGGCAGCAGTATGTGAGTCAGGAAACTCAGTCTGAGCTAAAGACACCAAAATATATTGCATCACAAGCAGATATCCCTCAGCGCCAGGCTCAGTATCAGGATCAATCAGTTGTATCGAAATCAAAATATGTTAAGGAAAATTCACAATTTTCTATTAGAGAACCATCAACAAACCCATCGACATATTCTACTGTAAAGGACGACATACCAATACCACAGACTTCATATTCCGATGAAGATCTAAATGTTGAGCTAAAATCAACTAAAGATTCTCTTATACCTGTTGTCTCCCAGGATCACAGAATTATAACAGAAAATCCAACAAAATACGCAGTTACACAGAATGATTTTCAGTTTCAGCAAGAACAATATTCACAGCGGAATCCAACGAGACCGGTAGAACCTCCAAACTATGCTTCCACACGCGGTGATATTTCATTACAGACAGTGAGACCGCAAATTTCTCCTTCTTACACAAGTAGCGTTCAGGAAGGTGGTGCACTGCGTCGCCCGCAACAGCCCGTCTATAATACAACCGCACAGCAAATCATTCTCAATCCATCGCAACAGTCGATTTATTCTAATCTTCAAGACGACATACAAACGACCCAAAAATACTACCAAAGTACAGAAGACTCTACTTCCGGCGAACAGATAAAATACGCGAACCCACAAGAAAATCTTTCTCCACGACTTGTCCAATACTCGGTTCCTTCAAGTCGACCATCGGTTGACGACACTTACCAGCTATTAGAAGCAGAGCCGGCTGTTTCAACAACCACGACCACAACAACTGCCCCGGTGTACACTACACCTTCTCGTAGGAACAGAGGCAGACACCGGCATACTTCTTCCTTCTCTACCACGACATCGGCCCCTCGCAGCAGAACGCCTTCATACTCGAGAGGACGTCGCCCCGTCTCGAGGACAACATCAGAGCCAACATCCACTGGAGATCAAGTGAGTCCCTTCGAGAGCAGCAGGCAGTCCTCGGAGAGGGCGCAGACCCACAGGTTCGAGACCCCACGCAGCAGATCACGCACTCGCAGCAGAACAAGGAGCACCACTACGACCACAACCACGACGACACCCGCCCCACAACAAAACACAGACCTCTACCAAGACGAAATTTATGCCACCGTCACGTCAACGCAGCACTCCAGGACAGACACTGTCACCGAGGACTTCCTGCAGTTCGCACCTCCACAGGGAAGCCAAGTCACCCGCACCAAGCTTCTGAGAGGTCAGGATCAGTTCTACACTGGCGACACGCCACAGTCGCAGTCCCGGCTCCCAGCTGATCCTCCGTCAAATGTCCAGATAGATGAACTCAACTCTTACACCCAAGTTTCGAGTACACCGAGTTATAGTGCAGTGATACCTAATGGGCATGCGGATGCGTCATACATTCCCCTTGGATCATCGCCTCAAGCAGGGATATCAAACGAAGAATCATTCCGTCAGCCACCAAACTCACAAAACCCTACAGGTCAGGGACAATATGTGCAAACGTCCACAGAACATTTCATCCAAACTCCTGTTTACAATGAACAAATACTTCGCAATCAAAATATAAGGAACCAAGGAGATTATGATCAGATTTCCAACGGCCATCTTGTAAACAACCAAATTCCAAACAGACAATTGATAAACGCTCCAAATTCTAAAACACAACTAGTTCCAGACTACTACGACCCTACTTTAACAGCCCCAGAAGACAACAGGCAACTGCCTTTACCAGCAGGTCCTGCAGCTGGTACAGAAACTCCCATAATTTCCAAAGACGCGTTCCAACCGCAGCAACTGCAGGAAACCATTGGTGGAACAACACAACGGCAATACTCATCTCCGCCACGCACGCACAGCGTCACTCCCTCGGAAGTGAGGTACAAAGACACGAGCGATTCCCAAATTGTTACGTCTGAAAGAACTCCAAGCGTAACGCAGAAAGCGGCGTTCGTAAGGATAAGAGGACGTCTGCGAGGTCGCCAAAGAGTCACTCCACAGCCCACAGAGCAGCCTGCGACAATTCCCACAATACAGCCCGAAGTACTGACGACACCTATCGCGAGGAAGCACACCAACTTCCTCAACAGAGGTTCAGCTCGCAAAACACAGGCGCCGACCACAACCCCCACGGCTGAGACCACCACGCCTCCCTCTGACAAGGTACCCCACTGTTACTATTACATTGTTATTATTATTATTATTATTATTATTATTATTATTATTATTATTATTATTATTATTATTATTATTATTATATTTTACTTAACTACACCTTCAACTACTGAAGTTATCCAGTATCGAAATTAAACGTGGACGAGAAATGACACAAATTTTGCTTGCAACCCTCTACCATAAGTATAATTCTCTTACATATCTTAATCTACAGCAATAGACCCACAGCTTTGTTTTTCTCCCTAAGAGAGCTATGCTAGGAATTTGATTGTACTTTAAAATCTATTGCCCTCTAAATACTAGCGTGGTAACAACCGGATCACCAAAAATTATGATCATTAGATTATTATTATTATTATTATTATTATTATTATTATTATTATTACTATTATTATTATTACATTATCTTTATCAATCTTTTTGTTATCGAAAGTATCAATGGTGCAAGGACACTGTCAATGGACTAATATATATATATATATATATATATATATACTGTATATATACACATACATACACACACAGAGTTTCAATATAACACGTCCCACGCCGTGGCGTCGTAGTCTAAGGCATCCTGCCTAGGACTCGCGTTACGGAATGCGCGCTGGTTCGAGTCCTTATGGGGAAATAAATTTTCTCATGAAATTTCGGCCAGTGAATGGGACCAGTGCCCACCCAGCATTGTGATGAACTTGGAAAGTTACGATAGTAGCGAAATCCGGTTGCGAAAGACAGTTATAACGGGTGGGAGGATCATCTTGCTAACTACACGATACTTCCATTCTGGTGGTTGGATGATCGTTCACCTCTGCTTCGGCATGAGAACGCGAGGTCAGCAGCCGGCTGGTCGCTTTGGGCCCTTCAAGGCCTGTGGTGCCACGGATTATTATTATTATTATTATTATTATTATTATTATTATTATTATTATTATTATTATTATTATTATTACACAATAACACAAAATAAAATTACTTAAATGTAATATTTATGCAATCCTAGCGTTATAAACAGTCTTTATCGTTAGTGAAAATCCTGCATAATATGCCACATTATTGTAACAGAGCAGTAAAATATTACCATGACAACTAAAACGTCATGACTTCTATTATGACCGCATAACTTGAGCCATAAAGTTAACATTATGAAACGATTTGCCATGCTATAATATTTAATACATCAACCTCTTTCTTCATAAACCACTATCAAACTATCTATCATTACAAATCTAATGTTATTTCTTTATTCATTGTTTTATAATAGTTTTATTACTTATTTTAATGCTAGAATTGCAAAGAACGTTGTATGTAACACGTGAATAACCTTTATTATACACACTCGTGAAAATTAGCGCGCTCGCTTACTTTCACTCATGTTACAATTACCAAGAAATTAAACTACCCAGCATCGTGATGACTTTGGGGAACTACGGTAGGTGGCGAAATCAGGTTTCTAAAACAGCTGTAATGGCTGGGGTGGGGGGATCATCGTACTGACCACACGTTACTCTCATTCTCGCTGGATGATCGTTCACATCTGCTGCGGTATGTGGAAGTGAGACGAAAAGTCTGCTGCTCTATTTTGGTCCTTCATGAGCTGTCGCTTCACGGATTATTTTCACTTTTACCCTAACACGCATAAAGTTGTTTGACACCACTAGTTCTAATAATTTGGTTTTGGTTAAAGTACATCGTAATTATTTATTTACTTACGGCTTTTAAGGACTGGATTAATCTTATACAGGATAGGGACCGATGGCGAGATTATGTAAGGGCAGCAATGAACCTCAGGGTTCAAACCACGTGGCCGGCCAATCTGACTGGAGTTTTTCGTGGTTTCCTTCAGTCACAACGGCAAATGCCGGATTGGAAATTCACATACCATGATTCATCACCGTCTCAGTCACCAATATCATAAACATTAATAAAAATCTCAAATCAGTTATATGAACACAAGCCATCTACAACAAACAGAAACAGAACTCAATAACAATAACAACGACCTACTAACTGGCATACTCACAGATCCTAACACACAATATGACCACAGATGCTAAAGCGTGTATGAGAAATAAATAAATAATAAGCAAGTAGATAAGTAAATAAATAAGTGAACAAAAAATAATTTCTTACTGTCTTGTGAGATTAATACACTTATTTAATGCCACTCTCAAACATCAGGTATTACTCTCATATAATTACGACTTCAAGTGGCTCGGGGGTAGGGAAGAGAACTTCCTCCACAGAGAAAATCACTTCCTCTCCCCGGAGATAAATTATAATTAATTACGACCCATTACTTTTTTCGCACCGGTACCTGAAAAGTAGGTACATTATTTGTAGACACAGATAATTACTACAATATACGTTCACATAGTAAATTATTAATTATTAATATCGTCACTAATAATCTCACGCTTTAGACCTTTTATTGGCCTGTTCCGTCTTTCAAGACTACAAAAACTGGACACTCCTCCTCTTCACAGGTCGACCCAATGACCTGTCTTCCGGTACGTAGGCTTAATTGTAAGTTTCTCTATTGGGCTACGTTCTTGTTACGTTTTCTGGCCTGTATCTTTGACTAGCAATTTTAGCTTGAATATTTTCAAGTTTCTGTTTTCTTTCTTTATTAGTTTCATGGCTCTACTAGTATATAGTACATATCCCGCGAGAATTATGAATAATTTGAGTTCATCTCCGGCTCCTATACGTCTTTCTTTTGATTGCCAAGGACGGAAGGACATACTTCTAAAGGTAATACGGGAAGTATCATATCATACGGAAAGGAACATCATACACGAAAAAGTCACTGATAAACACAATCAGAAACTCGAAGACAGAACTCGGAACAGAACGTGGTCATCCAAGCTCACAGATATTCCTAACTGGCAAGAAGTGAAGCAGTTTCAGAGATCAGAACGACAAGAAGTCACGACTGCCTGGCAAAGCATCTCCACCGAATAGGCATCTACAGCAGCCCTCTCTGCAACCAGGATTTCAGAACATCTAAAAGTCCGCACTGCTCTAACAAAGACAACCTCCTGGGAGAGATACTAAGACGCCAGAGACAATCTGCTATCCCATCACAATTAACAGTCTTTTTACACTATTATCACAGTCTAGTATATACAATCACGAAACTTGAGTTTATCAGGGTATTAGGAACAATAGACTGTGCAGGTACTATTTCGCATTGTCTGTGATGAGGCGATAGTAGCGATCTTAGCGGTTAGCAACTATCTATGGATGCATATTTACTGCATATTGAGCTTCGTGACTGTATATACTAGGCTGTGCTATTATACAATATTAATTACTTTCTTCGCTGTCTTTGAGTCGAATGATGTAAATCAAATGTCTTTGCTGCAATCAATTGCCAATGTCCATGTTGCAGAAAAGTACCACAGCTTTGGGAGTTCCAAGATAGGTCTACTATACAATTTGTAAAATATCTCTCTTCGTACTCTCCCTAATTTCTTCTTCACTCCAGGGATTAGACTAAGCAGCCTAATCCGGCATCCACCGCTCATAATTCCCCCTCTGTCTCTCTTTCCTGTTTCCCAATACTGTAATAGTAATATGCGTTACAAGAGCGGTATGTTGAAGTTTTCATGTTCGAGGAAAAGTTTGAAAAAGCGAAACGTAGTTGAGCTTTTTTAATTTCTGAGAATTGAAAGAAAACATACCGCTCGTGTATCGTACATTATTTTGTGCGAAGATCGTTTATTACATACCTGAAAGAGGAATTTCTAATTAGTTGCAATGAAATCTCCATCTTGGTTTCTGTTCAATGACGGCAAATTTGCAAAACAAAAATATCTATCTTCAACATGGTTGCTTTAAAATGTTTTCTGTGTTTACTATACTCCAGTAGGCCGTGATATACGTCTGTCTTTCCCCCCCCCCCAGTCTATGATGAGTCTGGAATCTTGTTGATTTTTTCACGGGTTCCTTAATGTTGCTTGCATCACGAATGCATTAACTTTAGCGGAGTTGTAGAGTTTACTTAATTTTTGCAAATATTTAAAAACAATAATTAACAGTGCAATTTAGGTGAAATTGCAGTGGTATGTTTCCAATTTATAATTATTACTATATTGAACGTCTCTAAAAATAATATGTTAAAAGGCTAAAGCAGTAAAATCAATATGTCACTTAAGCGGTAAGAAGAGGGAAATTGTTATGTGTGTTAGGTTGGGAATACTGAATGTGGAATTTTAGACTTTCCGCGGATTGGTTTTGTGCGGAAACCAAGCAAATACGCACGATCTCGCACAAAATTATTTTTGGGAGTCTGTTATTTTCCATTCTGTACATGTCTATATTCTATCTCAAATTTATTTGCCTTTTAATTTTTATTGAATGCTTGATCGTATGTTATCATTTTTTAAATAAATTGATTGATCAGCGAATTTAGCTCTATGCAAACCAATTCTGAATTAAGAATTAAACAAATGCAAATACAATGTGTGACACTGAAATGAGAGCAGCTTAGATTGGGCTCCTCTGTGAACAAAAATTGTTAATAAATAGAGTTGATGTGGCGACAATTTTGATTATAATAAATATCAGTTTCATGGAACGTTGGCTCTTAATTCTGGTGGGAAATGTAGACATTCTTCCGAGAAAGTAGTGGACAAACGCTTGCTTAAAACGGGTAATATGAAGCTCCGCAACAAAAATTTAAACTAAGCTCTGCAACAAAAAAGACTTTAACTTTGTATCAAAGTGCGCAACTACCTCCCCTCATCAATACTGCACTGTAATTAAATGTAATTTCTAAAATTGTTCATTTTTGTACCAAATACCTAAGATTAGTTATTATCGAAAATATTATTATGTTACTTACTAAATTGTTAACCAATAGGAGTTCTTCACCGTTATTGCTTTCTATATTGACTACTTGCAGGGCTTCATGAACTTTTGAGTAGTTTTAGGTAATCTTCGATAAAATTTTCTTCTTTGCGTGTGTAAGTTCCTTCTTGTTAGGTTTATATCCCTGGTCGTTATTTTCTCACTTATTTCTTGTGGGGCTGAGCAGATTTCTCTCCTGATTAATTTTGAAGGTCTGTCGAACAAGTCTTCTTCACTGGTTTTGCGTTTCACTGCATTTGTAATCATCTGACGGTGTACAGTTACATCTTTTTTATGGTTGTGGTTTCCTTCTGTCTTTAAAAGAATGTCACATTCAACAGTTGTCACTACTTTGGCATTGCACATTTTAACTACGCACCCCCGTTTCTGTTCTTCTTTGCTCTTGTAATACTTCCTGTATTTATATCCATCAACTACAGTTAGTTCCTTCCCTCTTTGACTGTACATTTTAATCATGTTGCTTGTAGTTAATGCAGGCCGAGGAACGTACAAAATGAACATTGCGCCAGCTGTGAAGAAGTGAGTCGTAGCTTCACGCGGAGTAATTAGTGCTGCGCGCGCACATGGAAAATAGTACCCGAGCTTCCACAATAGGGAAGGGGAAAACGGTGGGGGTAGTTGCTTTTGTGACCGCGGTGGATATTTGCGGAGTTTGAATATGTATTTGCGGAGCTTGATAAAAAAACTTATCTAAGAGTTTACGTCCGTTTTCGGTTTTTCCCCTTCAAAATTTTCTAGAGCTCCTTAAGTGGAGCAGCGTAACCCGGAGTGAGACAAGTGGCCAACAGGCTTGGAGCTCACATATATAGTTTCTTTCAGCCCCGAACCCCTTGCAAAGAAGCGTTTTGCGTACCTTTTAAAATTTCTCCTCCCACTTCCCTTTCAATTCAATCAATTCAACACCGCTTAAAACATTAGCTCTGCTAACCATTAAAGGGTAGATTTTGGCTTTTAAAGAACCTTTACAACTTCAATATCACAATCTCTTGGTCTTTCAGATTTCATTTTACATGAACTGAATAACTTCATTCCAATTTCTTGCTTAATGCAACATAATAAAACATGATACAAAGGCCATCTCTTAGAAGTATTTTGGTCTGAAAACTTTTTAATCCGACAGTGAAGTGTTTACATATTCATAACGAAATTGCACCAAACCAGATTCTTGTTTGAAGATTTAAGCTAAATTCTCAAACTTGGAAATTGTCTGAGCGTAAGTAGGGATAAATGACAGAGAAGAAGAAAACCTCCTACTCCCAATAAACAGCATCCTGCTAGTCACAGCATCGTGCTAGTCACTTCTCTCAGAAAAGAAAATTACTGAAGCCAACATTGATCTGCTTCTTGCAAATTCCGACACTGTGCTGTTTGCTACTTCGATCTCAATATTTTTGCAGGTTTACACGGTGCGTCCTGCCCGGAGGCCTCAGCAGGCGCAGACAAAACTGACGACACGTGGACGCATCCGGCGCCCTACACGCCCCACTACCACCACCGTCGCTCCAACTATCACTTCGGCCTCGGACCACAGGCTGAACGAGGTCCCTTACGAATTTACCACGGAGATAGTGCCCACGACGCGACGTTACCAACTGGAGTACGACCCAGTACAGCAGTATCAGCCTCGTAGACACCAGTACCAGTCCATCCAGCGGCATCAGCAGGATCAGCAGTATCAACAGAATCAGCAGGATGATCAGTATCAACGATATCAGCAAGACCAGCAGGATGACCAGTACCAAAGATACCAGCAGAATCAGAAAGAAGACGAGTATCAGCAGAATCAGAAGGGTGGTCAGTATCAACAGAATCAGAAGGATGACCAGTACCAGCAGAATCAGAAGGGTGATCAGTACCAGAGATACCAACAGAATCCACAGGACGACCAATATCAGCAATTCCCAGACAATCAACAATACTATCAGGATCAGCAGTATCAACAGTATCAGACGGTGGAGCGCTACCACCCCACAGATCAAACGTCCCTTCCGTCTGATAGTCGGCCCCATTACGCCACAGACGACCCTGAACACGGTGCGGAGAGTCAGTGGTCTACGAGAACACTGGCCGCTAACTCCAGTAACGCGATACCTGTCGTGGCGAAATCTGAGTCTATCACGACAGAACAGCCGACTACGGAGGCAGCTATCACGACGACGGAAGCGACGCCGCCGCTCGTACTGACGCCGTCTCCTGCAGTTAGCACGACCGCAGAGACTACAGAGACCAGCAAGGTACACGATTCAGTAAAAATAAAGCATTCTGATATTCATTTTTGAGTTCCGAGAAATTAAAATTCACGATTTTTATTCACACAATCCTAAGTGTGCATTAACTTATCAATAAAATATAATATTTATTTGACAAATGTTTTCGCCTATTTGTTGATAGGCATCTTCAGATTATATAATTTGTTACATGCTGAAATTTCAGTTACATAAAAAATAGTTTTAAAAAGAACATGATGTAATATTTTTCAATAGTTCTTTTGTATATTATTACTTTTGTCTTTTTTGTTACACATATGAGTACAAATATAAAATATTTTTAGGATGTAAGTCTCAAAATCCTCTGCAGCAGTTGTTCAGAGTATACGACAGCATATTTTACAACGGCTGCAGTTGTTCAGAGTATACGACAGCATATTTTACAACGGCTGCAGTGGATTTTGAGACTTACATGTATAAACATTTTATAATGAAATTATACTCATATGTATTACAAAAAAAAACACACAAATACACAACGCAAACAGATATTCTTATTTCTTTAATGTCTTAAATACCATAAAATGGTGTATTATATGAATCGCCATTTACATGTCTACTATCATACATATTTTTACAGCCTGGACACAGTCGCCGAAGAGGCAACTGGGTTCGAGTTCGCGTGAGGCCGCAACAACAGCCACAAGATATCTTCGAGACAGCAGAATCCCAAAATGTTGCCACTGTAGCAGCCGCCAATCAAATCCCAGGAGAAAGCACAGTAAAACAAATGACGAAGAGTCCAGGTTACAAGGATGAGTTTTTCTCAGCTAGTGTTCAGGATACTGCAGATCAAGAGAACAGTACACCCAAGATCGAAGGAGATTTTAGTTCCTCTGCTGTTGAAGAAGACTTCGGAACTACGGAAATCACCACCGTCCATGATACTGCTACTTCATCATCCAGCTCACAAAACAAAGAAGCAGCTTTAAGTAACAGTTATGCTACTAATGACGACATTACAGTCGAGGACACGAAAAAGTTCGTCACTGATGCACCTTCTGGCGATCTGGACGGTGTATGGAACGAAGAAAAAGTATCTGAATACACAACAAAACCAAGTGACGACAGCGGAACATCGACCACAATTTCTCCAGAATCCACGACAGAACAAAGGTCATATTTGTCATCCCTGTTTTCAACGCTAGATTATTACGGAAATTCTGGAAAAGATGCAGATAAAAATCTGAACTGGGGAGGATATGATGACTGGTGGAATAAAAACTACGCAAATCACAGACCGTATTACAGCGACGACAAATTGAATCGTCCTGATGATGCCAAGAAGAAAATTACATCAGGTCCCTCCATTTGGGAAATGGATAGTTTTAGAGATTACGAAGATCTGAGCGAACAAGAAGAACAAGCCAACAAAGATGACAGCAACACTTCTACCACGAAGTTGCAGACCAGCACTGAAAGCAACGTGGGTTTATCTGGTCTGGAGGACTACCCCAATTATCAGACGTGGGATGATGTGCTGGAAGAACACAACGGCAAACATTCCGTCAAAAAAGCAAATCCTGAAGTAGAAGAAGAAGTTAAGGATAACAATGTAAAAGGCGAAAAAATTGATGATAGTTCGTTTAAGAATCCACCAGAGGTTTCGCAGTCAGATGAAAACATACTGACCACAGCATATCCTGCCACATCCGAAGAGAAAGGTTCGGAGCTCGTAACAGAGCAACCAGGTTACAATGTTGTGGAATCGACAACAAATGTCCCGAATGCTACGGAACAAAAAAATGTTCATCAAACTACAACAGAATTCAGCGTCTTCTCTACTTCGTCAGAGTTGTCTACTACTGAACAAGCCATTACAACAGAGAAAGCTCAAAATAATACAAGCTCTTATGAAACAGAGGCTCCTTCAGATGAGGAAATATCATCATCGACAGAAGCTGCTTCTACCACTGAATCAAGTTCTGCAATATTATCGACAGAACCTGTCGTCTCCACAGATCCAAGCTCTCTTTATAATACTGAGCCGAAAATAAAGAGAACAGACACGCGATCACTTATGGCGCGAATTCTGGGCACTACCACTTCCACTAAGATCTCCCACGAGACGGAAATATGTTACAGAGGGCGATGCATAAAGACGAAAACTAAGGACTCCGACATCGACCAGCTGTCCACAGACTGAGATTATCCACCAAATGAGACCACATCGATCTGTGAATACTTTACCTCCTCTCGAAAACATACTCATGTCTGAAAATAACCTTAATATTTTGGTGTGCACGAAGTAACATATCGAATATTGCGAGGAAGTACAGATTTTAAGACAATATTCACGTGTGCCTTTTGAAGGATTTGACTAGTATTTAAAATTATTAAAATAAGAATAATTTTCACAATGTTATGTAAATCAGTCACTGACCCTTACAATTTTGCGGTAGACATTGCTTGATGTACTGCAGCTCCGTGTCGTGTAGATTTCACGAGGGAGATGTGTTAACCTAACTAAAGACTTCAGATTGATAAAATCACAAGTCCGCCGCTGTGATGAAGTGTACATGTAAGAGTGTGCTAATGTTTCCGTGTGTGACACAAGACTCAAATGTGGTGATCTGTCTCCAATGTTGCCAAACACACAAACTGATAGTGCTCAGCTAAGAGAAATGAATGTGATGTGTGCTGTGACTGTGTATATGTGAGTATGTGCGAGCTATTATTTATATTTATAACTCTGCTAACTGTCACGTGGTCCTGCAGATTATATTTTGTAGCATAACTGCGTTAATTTACTCTCTAACAGGGACGTTGCCAGGAAACATGACTGCATAGGCACTGAATCTGTTTGGAAACTTGTCTAATTTCTGATCTCTTGCATTGTAATCTATCAAATTGTAAATTATTAGCTTTTTCAGTTGTTAATGTAGTATGTAATCTCATCTGTATGGGGTTTAGGCAGATATAGAGCCTGGCAACATCCCTGGTTTTTCCTAAGTACCAGATTATCCTACCTGAAGATTAAGATTAAGTTGTGTAATTAAAAGAGAATAACATATATTGGCAAACAGAACAGCATCAACACTAATGTTGCTGCTTGGCGTGTACACTTCCAAGACCTCGAAATATTAAGACTGATTTAGTAGTTGGCTATAGGATTCCATTTTTGACGTAAGGAACCTGGAAGGTGGGAATTCCTTATCCCCAGTAATGGGTTAATAGGAAGATAATTATTAGCAGTATTGAATTATTAAATCCTGAGTGCGTGAGAGATGGCCAGAAATTTTTCCTGGAATTCTGTCTTTCAGGGAGACCCTTATTTTGACATTTTCTCTCGGCTTTACTTGTATTCAGAAGGAAGTCATAGGGCCTACAAAGGATTTTTATTTCGCTTACAAGTCATCGTCCTCGGATTAAATGAATGACATTCGATCACTGAGGAAGACTCAAACCACAATGCAAAATGTAAGTATTTATTTCTGTATCATATATGAGGGGTTCACAACCAGAGTGGACCAAGTCCTTCTGGAATAATTTTGAGAAATTGAGTCTTAAAGTTCCTGGCTCATGCTTAGCAACCTTCACCTTCCATAGGAAATGCTGCCCTCTGTGGAGTAACAATTGAGTTATGGACTTGATTTGTTATGGCAATGAATAAATCTAAGTTTTCTTCATTCCGAAATTGTATTAATCCACAAACTGACCACTGGTGGACTTGGTCCACTCTGATTGTGAGCCCCTTATATAAGGATCAATGTTACAATAAAAGTACTGCATTGACATATGCTGCCCGCGGAGAAAAAGTAATTTTAAAGCACCTGCAGTTACTTCTGAAGAAACACAACTTTGTGCGTGCAATAGTAAACAGGATTTCATTGAGACGGCAGAACTGGCGTCTATGAACTGAGGCCCACATATGAGTTAAAATTAGTATTTCTGTTTCCTTTGGGTTATGCAAATTGGTGTGTCGGAAAATCCGTCCCTTCCACCAGCATTTTCATTTGAGATGCTTGAGTCATTAATAAGTAGATATAACCAAATCGTATTTTCGATATGAAGCACTCTAAGATCAGTCTTATAGAATAAGAAATTGTTGTTTATTGTGTAGTCAAACTGAACGAAGGGTAGGATAGCCAGTTCCTTTCCTCCTCCATTGTAGCCTATACATCGCTGACTAGTAACACATTACACTAATCAGACTTCAGATGCATACAAACAATATATTGTTCTTTCTCTGACACATATCGTCAAGTGAGATGTACTGCGTGATGATTAATGTACATATCAGCCAGAAACTCAATCATATGTAAATAAGAAATTAATTAATTAATAAAAGAAAAGTCTGAAATTAAGTAACCCTTGTATAAACTTGGTCAAATTGTTAGTGTAGTTATTGTATTTGACAGTCTACAAAATCTACTATTACATAACGTTTAAGTAAAATGTTTTCTCCATATTTTATCAAACAATCGTGGATATTAATATTTCAAATATTGCTAAAAATGAGACGCAAAAGTAAACACAAGTACATATTCTGATCTGTGTTTTAAATCTGTTTATGTCTTCACATATTACACTAAAATATCGAATATTTTAAGATTATTGATATTTATCTTTCATTAATTTGCGACTTCAAGTATCATAAATGTATTTATATGTTAATTTTTATATCAGTTTCAAAATAAAAGACTTTGGTGCTATGATGAGAAAATATTCCTTTTTAAGATACTTTAATAACATCTTAAATTGAATCGTGCATATTTTCTTTGACAAAACATGTAGAAAACATACCTTGCTTAAAAGTTAGGTAATTGCATATTGGACAGAAAAACAGCTACATATCTGGCACAAAGATAATAAAAGTATCGTTGTAACGAAGATGATCCATCATCATTATCACTATCAATTATGTCTAATAAAATACACAAAATTCCTCTTAATCTCACTCTTATACGGAATATACAAGGCGACTCACTTAAAGTGTTACAAGTTAGTTTCTCTTAAATGGATCAATAAAACTTATTTTTCCACATCTCATTAGGGGACGTAGTGCTTTCAGATTACGTCTTAGACAGCATTCCTTTGGGTTTGTACTCATGGTGCACTCATAGTGCACGGAGGGGAGCAGCTTGATAATTTGAATAGAATGATGCAATGTTTGTATATCCTGGTTCCCCTCGACAAATCAGATAACTTTTGTTTAAAATATTTCATTTTCTAAATTGAGGTCTTAAGCAATTAGAGCTTGTTTGAAAATAATACAGACACCGAGTAAAATCCTAAATGCGACCTTGTCCACCTGCGAACCAGGATCGCCTGCGTGGTAGTCTGGTGCTCTAGGGTGCTATGCATAGACATTTCGCTAGACCGCGCTACGAGCGTGCTAAACTAGCCCCGGTTATGGACTGATTACTTGTACAAGATTCATATCATATCATATCATATCATATCATATCATATCATATCATATCATATCATATCATATATATCGTATCATATCATATCATATCATATCATATCATATCATATCATATCATATCATATCATATCATATATCATATCATATCATATCATATCATATCATATCATATCATATCATATCATATCATATCATATCATATCATATATCGCTAACACTGGTTTATGAATACGAAAAACGTTAGTTCGCTGATCATCCACCGGAATTCTATCGATCTGTCAGTTCTATTAATGAGGATTTAGTACTGGAGCAGATAAAATATCGAGATAAGACTAAACGAAAGAACTGGTGGATCAAATATTTGGTAAACCACCGCATAAATAATTTGTTATTATAAGAATTAAGAATCTTAACTTTTTTAAATTTAAAATGTTCCTGAGTAACAAAAACCCGCCGTCCTGAATCTTATTTCACAGGGAAGAACAGTTATGAGAAAATAATACAAGGAATTCAGCAAAAACTTCTGACCAAGAAAACAACATTCTATGGAACAATCGAAGGAGGCGTTCCTGAAAATTGTGTATGTCAGGTGCATGATACAAATATCGTCCGTGATCCTTGTAGAATTAAAATGAAAATAAGATAGGCTTCTTGCCATTCGGAAAAATATGTAAAAAAATAACTTTAACTGGTAAATTAAGTTCAAATTAATGTATTTAAAGTAGCAATAAAATTTGATGCCTTTAAGATACATATTTTCTCGTTAGCCTATATCTTACGCAGAGTGAATCTAACTTCAAACGGCAAACTGTGTTGATTGATAGACATCATCTAAAGCAGCGATTCCAGACAGGGACTAAACGGAGCGGAGCGCTCCACTAGACTGATTGCGTGCTCCGCTGTTTCCACAGACATAAGCAAGTTCAAGCTCCGATCTAGCTTACAACTCTGACACTATTGATCTAAAGTATTTAGAGGTATTTGCGGCAGTAAACCACATGCCGGAAATCCTATGTTGCTTAGCAACAGGATCCGAAATTGCCCAGGGAGGAATCCGATAATAAAATTACTTCCTGTAGGATGTATGCGCTCACACTGTATCTCAACTCAGTCCATAATGTAAGGCACTTTGATTACGAATCGCCTACTCAAACAATGCAACGGCTTGGAATACCTTGACAAAGCTTTTCGTGAAAAATGGGCTGGACGTGGTGGTTCAGAAGCTTGGCCTGCTAGGTCATCCGTCCTAAGTCCATTAGAGTTTTTTGTGGGGGGTCACATGAGGACAGAAGTTTGTTGCTGCAGCCCATGAATTAAGAGGAATTCCTCAGACGATTCTGAGGTGCAGACCCTCTGTATCGAATCAGGAGAATCACACTTTGAACAAAATTTGCAGTAAGTAATTTTTTTGATGATTATGCAATTACTTCCATGTGTTAATTTATTTCCTTTTTTGTATGTACAGTATTGATTTTATTTTATTTTTTGTCAACTAACAATTATGGTTTGTTAAAATAATAAATGATAATTGTGTTACAAGTGAATTTAAAAATAAGGTGATAAAGTATGAATAGTTTTCAAATAAATATAATTAACACTATGTATCTTGTGAACAATTGGTTTCTGGTCATTGGTTTCTGTCTCTTATTTTTATTTGGGTGTTCTTTACAACTTGTGGAAGTTTGTCGATTGAATTTAGATTTACCCTATATTTGTTTTCTAACTATTCGTGTTCTTGTCAGGTTACCAATTCTATTACTAATGCTATTTTATTATTTTGAGCTATAGTCTCAAAAAACGCGAATTTTGCCTTACTCAATGTCGTTATGAATGTAATATTGTCCCAGCGTACTGAGAAGATTCAGAACTCTAAATCAGTGGTCGTCAGCACTCGCTGAAATGGGTAACGGGTAAGAGGTGCAACTAAATGTGCACCCTCGTGCAGAAGGGAGAGGTAAAAAGCATACCCGCCAGCAACCACGGATGCACACTGGTGCTGTAAGAGACTTGCAGGTAAAAGCGTGACCACGGTAAAAGACGATAGTAAGAGGGTGCACTGTACTGATGATCGCTGCTCTAAATGAATTGAGATGTGGACCCTGCAATTTGTCGTCATTGTGGAAGCTTGTAAAACAGGTGGAAGGGTATACGTAGAATCTCTATAATTGCGTGGAAGGCTTAAGTTATTGATGATTGTGTGATTTCAAATAAACTTACATCACTGCTTTGTGATAATCATCTTAACATAAACATAAACAAAAACCAATGGTATGTTGCGGGTTACATCGATGTAGGCCTACTCATAATGAAGAGCAAGTTGCAAATATGGTAACGGGCATTTTTCCCGAATAGGTGCCCACTTAAACGTTCCACATTTAAAAATTTGAAGAGAGCGGTTCTGTGGCAGATAACAAACGTTGTGATAGACCGAAGTCCATAAAAAACGTTGTGAATGCTTCGATGACTTTACAAGAAGTCCAACAAGATTAGAAAAAATTCAGAATATGGAACATAAGTATGCTGTAACTACGATGTATGAAATAAACAAACGACAAATTAAGGCATGTTGCCTGCTACAATTCTTTATCTTCGATCCGTGCTCTAGCGGGGGAGAATTTTTTCCATTAAGAAGAAGAGAACGCTAAATATAAGCATATAGTATAAGACTATACAAATCTGGCTTTCAGGTATAGCTCCCTGTGAAGTTGACTTGAATAATTTCAAGGGAATAATTGTTCCGGGGCCGGGTATCGAACCCGGGACCTTCGGTTTATTCTTAATATAAGACTCATCTGTATTTTATTGAAATTGTAACCTATCAGACCAGGCTCGTGTATCTGCCGAGGTGGTAGCGTTCAAATCGCTCATTACATAACGCACAAACACAGGTTTCGCTTGGAGAGTGCAACTTTTTAATCCTACAGATAATATTATGGTGGAAACAGCACATTGCGAATGCATTCTGATAGTAAAGCATCTTTAACACTGAAATTCTCCGTACCAAGTTCGGCCAATACGTAAGTGTAGGGCAGCTATCTACTCGCGTCTGCTTCCTTTTCTCTAGCAGTTTCTGGCTCCTTAGATGACAGTAGCAGCTTTAATAGGTGTAAGACAGGGTAAGCACGAATAGAAGTTATGTGTAATAAAATTAAGTTTTGAAAAATACACAGAAAATTGTTAGCCATTTGTCTTGCATTAATACTGCACACATTTTCCAAGTTTGAGAAAATTGTTTTAAATCTTCAAACAAGAATAGATTTGATACAATGTTAAATGTGGTATAGAAACTTGACTACCGAATTAAAAAGAATTAAGATAAAAATATGTACATCTGATAAATGGCCCGTGCTTTGTTATCGTGCATTAATTAAGAAGTTTGAAGAAACTGGTTCACTTCATGATAAAACGAAATTGGAAAGACAAAGAATTAGTTATGTTCAGGTTGCAGAAATTCTTCATGAAAACCAAGATCCGACTAGAGAACCCTGATATCAGTCAACAGTGCTAATGTGTTAAGCAAATGCTTGCAAATATCATATACGGCAGTGTTTGGAAAATTTTACGCAAACTTCTGAGAATGTACCCTTGTGAACTGCAACTGATGTTTGAATTGAAGGATGTTGATTATGAAAAGAAACAACTTTTCATTACGTGTATTAGCTCAGATCGAAACTGAACCAGAATGGTTATCTCGAATACTGTGCACAGATGAAGCCCACTTTACTCTCTTTGAGGGAGTCAATAATCACAATTCGCAAAAGGACAACAGACAATACAAGTTCACAGATTAAATCCAATTCTTAGCACATTCTACAGCCGTTTATTTCATCCTGATTGTTCAACTTGTCTGGAAATTATATTAACTTTAACTATGTTCGTCGTTTTATAACGTCCATGAAACTTGTCTAACTTCATATTCCATATTTATAATAATAATAATAATAATAATAATAATAATAATAATAATAATAATAATAATGTTCTATTTCGCTGGCAGAGTTAAGGCCATAAGGCAGTGGTCATCAGCACTCGCTGAAATGTGCAATGGGTACGCGGTGCTGTCCCCCGTGCACTGTCGTGCAACAGGGAGAGATAGAGAGCATACCCGCTAGCAGCTACGGTGTGCACCCTAGTGCACTGCGTTTTCCGCGGGTAAGAGAGACAAGCCCCAAGCCCCAGCGTGCTCTGTGCTGACGACCCCTGCCATAAGGCCTTCTCTTCCACTCAACCAGCCTTAATCAGTACAATACATATTTAAATTACGAATATTTACACTACACTTTATACTCTATTACAGACGTCTCCAAAAGCGTACTCGCGAGTAAGCCCCTGAACGGAACTGAAGCCAGTACGTAATGAGTGCGGTCCGCCTCACCCATCTCCACCTGTACTGTACTCAATGTTTACGCGCAAACGAAGAGCAGTGGCGGACTGCCATTATCATTGTGTTGGTCAGAGTGTTCCACCGTTTCACAATGTTTTCTAATCATGTACATAGTAGATTCAAGAATGAATGGGAAGAGAAACTTTTTTGTGTTAGTGGGGAAAATGTGAAATACTTTATTTGTTCGAAAATTCTTAAGGGTGTGTTAAAATTCAACATGCGACGACAATACTCAACTCTTCACAAAGAATATCACACAGTTGGACATGTGAAAATAATTTATTTTGGGGCTATCTGTATAACTGTTGGTTATACATAATAATCAGTATATTACAATACGTTTACACTCAGTTCGGCATGACAAACTTATAGTTTTTCGTTTAATTTTAGGTGAAATGCGTAGGCCTACAAATATTTTGATAAGTAAAAAACAATAAAATACAAACAAATATCACATACGTGTCCTCAGTATTAAAGAAAAAAAGCTTCTTGCTAGCTATGTCCTAGCCTGGAATATTGGAAAATCAATGAAGCCCTTTACAGAAGCATCATTATTTTGTAAAATCGTGCATACAGGACGTTACTAAAATACTGTGTTCAGAACAAAGTCAAAGTTTAAGAAAATTAAAATGTGTCCAATTACAGTTCAGAGAAGGAATTTCAAGAATGTAAATGTAATTGAATCTGAAGTCGAAACCACAATTAACCAGTTTGTAGTTTACTCACTTGCATTGGACGAAAGCACAGATAGAAATGACAAAGCTCACCTAACCATTTTCATCCGAGGAGTTAATGAACATTACTGTGTTTGAATGTCTTCTAGATGTAATTACAAAATACAACTGGAGAAGATCTTTTCCAGGCACTGAAAGGCACCATAGAACAGAAGAGGCTGAATTTGCAATGGCTTGTGTCAATAGCAACAGACGGGGCTTCAGCTTCATAGTATGTCAAAATAATATAAAACGTATGATATTTCTTATTATTTTGATGTTATTATTTGTAAACGTAAGCAGATCGTTGCTGCGATCCCCCACTGATCGCTCCCATCTGTACGAGTCCCTTCCCCTGCTCTAGCCTTACAGCACACTGTGTTCGGCGGTCAGCATCGAGAGCATGAATGACGATACGCTTTTTGGAGACCTCTGCTCTATTACATTCTTACAAATATTACAAAATACTATTCAACTTAATTCCTGTTTTAGCTATTTCTTACATTGCAATACAATGTTTCATATATTTTGCTATTATGTGTCAGTGTTATGTTGCTAGAAATTATCAGAGGAGATGACGCATAAATCAAATTATTTTATATCAAGACTCATCACGTTAACATACAGAGTGATTCAGGACCTCTGCAACAAACTCTGGGGATCGATAGGTCTCTCAATGAGGATCATTTTTCATAAAACAACGTATGTTCTCCGATGCCTCGTGTAGGAGCTACGCGACATCGAAAGAAAGACAAGTTTTAGTGACATTTACAGTTAATTATGAAATGAATTATCCATTTATTTCTTCAAGTATCCTTGCGTGTTACAAGTGTCATATCATTTTGCTGTGTCTGTTTGAATGGAGTGCTCTTCGGAACACGCTTCTGCTGCTTATGAAGGATGTACCCTTCATGATGTGAGGGGACATGTGATTCAATATAACGTCCCAATGCACTTCAATCTGGTTGTACGAGCACATCTGAACAACATCTACGGGGAACAATGGATAGGGAGAACCGGACCTGTTGTGTGGCCAGCGTTATCACCCGACTTCACGCCCTGAATCTTTTTTTTCTTTTGGAACATGTGAAGTAATACACCACTCGAATTGACACCAGAGAAGAACCGACTATGCGAGTATTGGCTGCTTTTGATCAGATTCAACACAGGCCGATAACCACTGTTACGACGGTGTAATGAATGTAATCAAGTTTACTTTGAACGTCTGTAACTTATCAGCAAATATACTTGAAAAATAATTCTTTTCATAATAATTGTTAATGTCACCTGTCTTCGTTTTGATGTCGCTTAGCTCCTAAACAAGGCATCGGAGAACATGGGTTGTTTTACGAAAAATGTTCCTCATTGCGAGATCTATCGATTCCCAGTGTTTGTTGCAGAGGTCTTGTATCATCCCGTATAATTTTATATTAGTCTATATATAAATGATGCGTGAACTGATGCTTTGAAGTGAATACGTCTATACTATACTTTCGATCCGAGGTACGAATGGCAATATGAAAACGACACACGACACTTCGACACGCCGCCGTGGTCAACGCTTAGGCTTATCTCAGAAACTATATAACCTATCGTGTAGAGGACATAATATGTATCAGATAACATAACAATCACATCCATTGATGACGTCATCGCAGCGCAGCAAGGGAAAACAAAATGACGCCGATTGCAGCACCGCTATGTTTTAGTAACTTCAGACTGATTTGACATATTTCAATGATCGAGGTGTCATTTGAAAAGGAATGAAGAGTTCTTTAATGCATAATAGACTGCTGTACGGGTAAAGTGAAATTTGGAGACAGTATTTCAAAATGCCGAAGATAATCGCACAAAGAACACAAAGACGAAATTGATGAAATGGCATCAAGATGATAGAGAACAACGAGACGAATTGATTGGTGTGCCTAAAAGCGCTGCTCAACGTTGTAGAGAGTATACGGTACGGCACGTCTTAAAGACAAGCATCAGAACGGAAAAGACGCTTATGGCGCGAGCGAGTGTAGTGTTTCTGCGTCTGTTGTGCCTGATATAGACATTAAAAAGCATTGCCACTGCTGACGCTTACCTTAACAGCAATTCCATCAGCGACGTATTCACGAATAAAACTTGCGACTGTCCCTCCGATACAGCCTACCCCAGTTTTTTTGGATAGAGGAGACGGCTCCAGATATGGAGGGTAGCTGCGAATATATAGAATAAGCAGTCGCGGACAGCCGATAAGGAGTGGTCCTCCAGCTTGGGGGTTGGGCGAAGGTCTAACAACCCATCATCGTAAAAAAAAACGGCTTGTTACGGAACCACACAATAGATATGATTTTAGAGATGGATTAATCTTGCTCAGAATAGGGAACGATGACGGGCTTATGTGAGGGCGACAATGAACCTCCGGGTTCGTTAAAAGCCATAAGTAAGACCTAACATACAGTAGTACAGAAATAAAATAATAATAAGTACATTTCTCCCTGAATTTCCTATTTTGAATTTCGTAAAATCTTAAAAATCTCGCATTCTTAAATCAGTGATGTATACTAGGCTACATTGACGAGTTTCTGAACAGATTTTTAGTTAGCCTAATGCTATTTTAAAAGCAAAAGAGTTTCGATTCAGTCATTTTGCCTTCGATTTATAAATACTGTGCTATTACGCAAATGATTTCGGTTCGATTTCCGGCGAAGAAGATGGCGTTTTATCACTGTCTTTCTTACAAGGACAAATCTGTGGCCTTCTCTTGGGTTTGTCTACTATTGCGCAAAGAGGTGACCATGGAATCTGTCCTACTTATGAATGACTAGTACAGATTCACAATCATCAATTTTAAGACGGGTTAAAATGGCGATAAAATGTATTAGCTTTGCCTTTTAATCAAATTAAGTTTACAGCAGGCTTTTTAATAAGAAATTGGCAACCACAAATTCAATTATTAAATAAATTTAAAATAAACACAAATTATGTTGTGCCTTATTATCTCAGACATAGACGTAAGCTAGACACGTAATTTAAGTTTATGGAAAGTTTTTAATAATACAACGACGAACACAATATATTAATTATTACCAAATACACACAAAACATATCATAACTTATTATCTCCAATATCGACGTCAGCTAGACACAAAATTCAAATTAATAAAATGAGGAACACAAATACAATAAATTAATGTAGAATAACATAAAATAAATTATGCCTTATTATCCAAACATCAACTTTTCCTAGACACATAATTTAAGTTTACAACAGACTTATTAATAACAAAATTACGAATACAAATTATTATACTTACTGGCTTTTAAGGAACCCGGAGGTTCATTGCCGCCCTCACATAAGCCCGCCATTGGTCCCTATCCTGAGCAAGATTCGTGCCAGAGAATCAGTCCCATTCCGAGGCTTATTTTGAGGTTTCATAACAAGCTGTTTTTTACAGTGATGGGTTGTTAGCCCTTCGCCCAACCCCCAAGCTGGAGTACTACCCCTCATATTAAACGATTTTAAAATAAACTCAAAATATTACACCTTATTAGCACATATACAGTCTATATACAGTCACGAAGCTTGAGTTTTGAGGGTGCTAGAAACAATAGACTGTGACGGTACTATTTTGCATTGCCTGTAATGAGGCGATATTAGCGATCCTAGTGGTGAGCAACTATCTAATGTTTGCATATTTACTACGTATTGAGCTTCGCGACTGTATATACTAGACTCTGTTATTAGCTCATACCTCGATGTAAGCTAACCTCGTAATTTAATTTATAGCAGGCTTTTTAATACAGATTAATACATATTGAAATTACGGTATTATAAAACAAACAAAATTTCTCGTGCCTTATTTTCTCAAACATCGTCGTGAACTAGACACGTAATTTATATCTACAACTGCTTTTTAAATGAGAAAATTATTGTAAAACAAACACAAATAATGTTATGCTTTATTGCAGTACGTTATCAAACATCGACGTAAACTAGACACATAATTTTACAGTAGGTTTTAATAACAAAATGAACACAATTAATATCCTAATTGATTGTAAAATAATCAGAAAATATATTATGTCTTATTATATCAAACATTGACGTAAGTTACACATGTAATTTAATTTCAGAGCAGGTTTTATAATAAAATGGCGAACACAATTTAATATATTATTATAAGTTATTATTGTAACATAAAAATAATAGAGACTTATTATCCCAAACTTCGACGTAAGCTATACAGGTAATTTAATATTACAGTAGACTTTAATAATAAAGTGATGAAAAATATATTAAATTATTGTAAATAAACACAACAAATGTAATGTCTTAGACATTACGACAGGTTTTTAATAATAACATAATGATGAACACACTTTAATACACTAAATGATTATTATTTTATACAAAATGTGTAATGCCTTATTACTGTACTTCAAATATCGATGTAATTTAAAGATAGTGTACTTTTAATAACAAAATGACGAACACAAATTAAATATACTTGTATTAATAATGGATTGTAAACATACAAAAAAATGCTATGCTTTAGACAGGTAATTTATGTTTACAACAAACGTTTTAATATGAAAATATGAATACACATTAATATATTAAATTATTAAAATATATCTTTCATGTTTGGTGAGAACATAAGTCAAAAAATGGTCTTTTTTTTTAGCTGAAAGCACAGCTCTATATAAAAAAAGTTTTATTTCGTTTGGTATAGTCGTGATATCTCCATCTAATCTTATGCTATTTTTATTCACAGTTTGTAACTAGAATTATGATTTCTATAGGAAAAGTGAAAATAAAAATGCTTGTATCCCAAAATAGGTTTTTTGGAGTTATCATGTTTTACCAAACATCACAGATATATGTAATGACTCAGGCACATAATTTAAGTTCATATCAGGCTTTTTAATACGGAGTAACATGACGAACACGGATTAATACATCAAATTACTCGTATTATAAAATTAGCACAAAATGTCATTTCTTATTACCTCAAACATCGACATAAGCTAGAAATTTGAATTTTCATTGTGCTTCTTTACTTCCATCTACAATATCTAGGAATTTATCGAACCCAGAATCACCCTGAAGAATCAGTATGGAAATTAAGTCACAAAATAAGAAGATTGTACTGCAATGCCATTTATGGTAGGAAGAACAATCAATTGCGCTCATAATACAAACATCCTTGTCCTTACCCTGCAATTTCGCCCTCATCTTGATTTAGCCGCGAGGACTTGAGACGTAATGGTGTGAAGGTCGCGCACTATAAAACATAATATCGCGCACCTACAGAAGCAAACTTAGTAGCCGTCAGAGAGTACTGCAGCACTGCACACTCATCCGGAGCAGACATCTAGTGACATGGGTACAGTATTGCTATATTTCCTATCTTAACTCTACCAAGAGCTTTAATGTAAGCTAATATAAATGGGTAATTGGTAGGCAGCAGCCTTTAGGTGAAAACGACCCCTATCTTCCTTACGCGTTGCATATACAACTGCCTACGTATTTATCATAGATACATGAATTTTATAATACTTGAAGTGTGTCTGTGCTCATGTTTGCATATTCTATCAGAGTGTTTAACGCATCCAGAGAGCAAATAGGAAATCTTTCTGCAATCATTACGGTACTGCTTTCAAAAGTCCAAAGAAAAAAATGTACCGGTACCGGTACGAACAGTTCAATCTCAATAAGAGAAGTAGTGAGGGGGGATTTCCTTGCGTGTAATGTCTATACAGGAATTAGAGTAAATACATAAGTAAAATTTTCTGTAAAATCTAAATGTGTCTAATGAACGAAATTAAATCCTAAGCTATGAATGAAGTCAATCCTCCAACAACAACGACAATAATAATAGTAATAATAATAATAATAATAATAATAGACTAATAATAATAATAATAATAATAATAATAATAATAATACATCACACATTCATTATATGAGGTCTCGCCACCCTCATTGAATATTATCACGACTACTATGAAGTAGTCAATGTGTATTATCACCATTAATTCGAGAAAAATTCGTTCCGGCACCAGGAATCGAAGCCGGGACCTCTCAGCTCTGCGCGCTGAGCGCTCTTTCCAACTGAGAGGAGTTCGACCGGCAGCGTGGATCGTGTCCCGGCATAGCTCAGTTGGAAAGAGCGCTCAGCGCGCAGAGCTGAGAGGTCCCGGGTTCGATTCCCGATGTCGGAACGAATTTTTCTCGAATTAATAATAATAATAATAATAATAATAATTCATTAATCATAATGTACTATTAAGGAGTCAAGCGAAGAACTGTTTCTGAGCCGCTGACAATAATATTACGTATACTGAATATAAGCACATAATAATATCCCGTAAATGTTGATATTAATCTATCTGTAGTCTATGTGAGTAATGCCAACCTGAATTAACTCCATTTTGTTACTCGTGTAGTGTGCACGCGTCTGTTTCGCTTCCATATCAAAGCACAATTGAATAATATTATTTTTAAAATAAATTGCATTCTCACCATGGACTATAATGAAACTCTTCCAAATAAGTTATGTATACCGGGTATTCCGAAATGTGCATACTCGGCCTATATTGTGTAAATCCTGGATGAAAATGGAGACGGAAATATTAGTGACAAAATTTTGTCCGAAAAATTTTTATTGTACAATTGGGCAACACTGCACAACATAGTAGTTTACTGTAATGTAAAGTTTACCGTATTCATCACTGTAGCTGATAAGCAATGTTGCCTCATTATTAAAAATTCTTCTGACGAAATTTTGTCTCCTACATTTTCGGCTCAATTTTCATCCAGGATTCACACAATGTAGTCCGCATGCGCGAGTTTTGGGAGATACTGTATATGCGGAAATCACGGCCGAATTCTAATGGTGTCAGTGTAATTTCCTTTCCACCAAATATTTTCATTTTTTCTATTAAGCCTAATGTAGGTCGAATTTCAAATATATCTGCTTCCATGAGTGATAAAGATATATAATAAAGTTGGAAGGAGACGACGACTTCGTTTCATTACTTGATGTAAGCGTAGATTAGCAGAATTTTGTGAACAGGAAAATGTGCTAAATTCTCCTCGGTAGTGTAGCAGTTGCCATGCTTGCTACTAGAGCCGAGGTTTGGGGTTTTAAACTTGGCCCAAAATGTTGGATTTCAAAGGACGCTAAAAATATTAAACATGATGGCATGACTTCCTTCACAGAGAAAAAGTTGATACGAAGCGGGTAAAAGAACCTCTTCTTGAATAAGAGAGCAGTTCACACTGTGGCGGCGCAGTGATACGGATTTCTCACATATTTAAACTATCCAATTATTCGACTTTTTAAAAATTATATGTACATAAGCCTGGAACAAGACTTTTGAGTGTTTCACTATTTGCTGCAATTTAACATCTCCTTAAAATTAGAACATTTAAGGAGATCTTATGTCTGAACTGTTACAGAATGTAACTAGAGCGCATACCTACTCTAACGTATTTCATTGGACTATTAAAAATGGAGGGAAACTAATTCTATAGTGAGAGATGTAATATAATGCTTGTTGTTAACAACGCTAAGTTCCGTTTTATTAAAGAATAATTAAAATCAGGAGAAAAGCGAGTTGGTAACTTATACAATTGTGAACTTGATATGAAAGCATTGAACAGACAAATGATTAGTGGCGCTGTAATAAGGAAGGCCACAGGTGATAGTTGTTTTACAAAACAAATTGATAAATTAAAAGACAGTCAAAATACAAGACTTATACTTCTGTAGAAAGTTTTCTCTATTTTTATAAGCAGACAATGAAGGATAAGAAGTAACTCATTTGGATAAAGTAGATCAATTTGTACGGTACCCGTTATTTGAGTTTTATATAGTGACCATAACATTGAAAATTATAATGAGATTTATAAAATCTTTGAGTATATTGCTACGAAATCATAATTCACGGAAATATTTATAATACATAGACAATGAAGTAATAAATGCATTAAAAATTATATAATCAACCAACAAACCTAATTACAACAAAATTATATTAGCTTCTTATGGAATAAAAAGTCCGTATTATATCGTTTATAGTAGTGTTTATTTTTTGGATCTACTTTTTTTTTTTAATTATTCCGATGAAGTCTGGAATTAAAATATCCTTTTCGCATATTCTAAATAAGAGAGTAGTGAATTCATGTAGTATCCATTTCGCTTAGAGGTAAGAGCGGAGTTCGCTGCCGTCTTTAGCATTCTGTCCACCGTTATTCAAAAGCTAAATTATGTGCGATATATTATGAAAGTTGGTAACATAGTTATGCACTTACAAAAGATTTTTAAGGAATCCGGAGGTTCATTGCCGCCCTCCGGTCCCTATCCTGAGCAAGATTAATCCAGTCTCTACCATCATACCCCAACTCCCTCAAATCCATTTTTATATTATCGTCCCATCTACGTCTCGGCCTCCCCAAAGGTCTTTTTTCCTCCGGCCTCCAAAACTAACACTCTATATGCCTTTCTGGATTCAACCATACGTGCTACATGGCCTGCCCTTCTCAAACGTCTGGATTTAATATTCCTAATTATGTCAGGTGAAGAATACAAGCGTGCAGTTCTACGTTGTATAACTTTCTTCATTCTCCTGTAATTTCATCCCTCTTAGCCCCAAATATTTTCCTGAGCACCTTATTCTCGAACACCTCTGTTGCTCTCTCAAAGTGAGAATCCAAATTTCACCCAACCATACAGAACAACCGGTAATACGACTGTTTTATAAATTCTAACTTTCAGCTTTTTTGAGAGCAGACTGGATGACAAAAGCTTCTAAACCAAATAATAACACTCATTTCCAATATTATTTATTCTGCGTTTAATTTCCTCCCGAGTGTCGTTTATATTTGCTACTGTTGGTCAAAAATATTTGAACTTTTCCACCTTTTCAAAGGATAAATTTCTAAGTTTTATATTTCCATTTCGTACTATGTTCTGGTCACGAGAGACAATCATAGCTTATATCCTGTCTCTCGGAATTTACTACCAAACCTAAGTATTTTCTTGCTTCAAGTAAAATTCCCGTGTTTTTCCTAATAGTTTGCGAATTTTCTCCTAACATATCCATATCATCCGCATAGACAAGAAGCTGATGTAACCCGTTCAATTCCAAACCCTTTCTGTTATCCTGGACTTTCCTAATGGCAAAGTTAAAAAGTAAAGGTGACAGTGCATCTCCTTGCTTTAGCCCGCAGTGAATTGGAAAAGCATTAGACAGAAACTGGTCTACACGGACTCTGCTGTACGTTTAACTAAGACACATTTTCATTAATCGAACTAGTTTCTTGGGAATACCAAATTCAATAAGAATATTATATAGAACTTCTCTCTTAACCGAGTCATATGTCTTTTTTAAATCTATGAATAACTGATGTACTGTACCTTTATACTCCCATGTACATTTGGAATTTTACAAACTTGTGATTTCTCTTTCTCTAGCGACGTATGCAAAAATTATAGATTTAATATATTTCATGAAATTAGTAAGACGGAAATTGATATCCCACAAAATGAGATGATTTTTTTTAAAATTTAAACATATTTCTATTTAAAACAAAATTATTGACCTAAACCATACTAAAAATTATGAATTACGAGTAAATACGGTAGATTATAAACATGTTATTCACTGAGTGTAATAAAGATTATTCAGGTATAAACAAAATATGATCGACATCTGACAAGAAGCATTGCCTGCAAGGTGATAATAATTACGTAAGAGGAAAACTTTCAAGGTCTGAGCTCTCCGTAGTCACGTTGAATGAGCAGATGAGGTTGAAGAGATTTGGAATCACTATCACCTAGTTATAGAAGACTGTGAATCCCCGAGTGTGTTGCGATGTTTAGAAAAGCATTTTATATTACTATGTAGGTATTGCAATATTAGATCAAACAAAACGCATTTCAAGAACCCGATGGAAATCTGAGTATTCAGCATCCCTTGTGTCGAAAACAAATTTTTTAGCATGTCGGACTATCCGTATTTCTTTTACTCTGTTACTTAATGGCGTTATATCAACTATCAGATTATATAGTTCGCTGGAATTGATAACAACATTAGTGAGACGGTATTATGCGAGATGAGACCGAAGATTCGTCATGTGATTACCTGGCATTCACCTTACAGTTGGGGACAACTTCGGAAAGTACCCAACCACATAATCAGCCCAATCGGGAATCAAACTCAAGCCCAAGCGCAGCTCCGGATCAGCAGACAAATGCACCTACCACCTGAGCTACGCCGGTGGCTTCCCACTCTTCTTCTTCTTCGTTCTCTTTCTTGGCCTCGGGTTCAATTCAATGATCCCATGTAGCCAGCTAAATTCTCTAATGTAAAATTGTATTCTCTTATGTACTGAATAAATAGCACTGAAGTACCGCACCGACCGGTGACTAACTATTTAAAAAAAAAAACATGAATGGCTTCCCACTCCTATTCCTACCTTCCCCAATTTCGAGGGTCGTCCCGAACAGTAATTGCAACGTGTTTCATCACTGAACAGCTGTTTGCACCACAGAATCACAGTGAACTTGTCGTAAACTACTTCGCAGTACAGAAAGAGAGGCTGTCTGACTTTATTTACAATCAGACAGATAAGTTAACTCGTGTGAAGTATTTGTACAGTATTACTTACTTACTTATGGCGTTTAAGGAGCCCGGATGTTCATTGCCGCCCTCACATAAGCCGCCATCGGTCCCTATCCTGAGCAAGATTAATCCAGTCTCTACAATCATATCCCACCTCCTTCAAATCCACTTTGATATTATTCTCCCATCTACGTTTCGGCCTCCCCAAAGGTCTTTTTCCCGCCGGTCTCATTATCAAATAATAAATTATTTCATTATTATAACTACGCACTGTACCTGTTTATCATTCTAACCTTTTAATCTCCATTATGTCTTTTAATATTCCCACTTTGGTATGTCAAAGACTTCTCAAATTTTAATACCAGAAGTTGCAGTTTATGTATAAACTAGGACCATGAAAAGTTTCGTGTCTAAATTTACGATTCTCAAGAACATATGCTGTAAATGTCATTGATCTATTGCGTTCACATTCACATTAACTACTGTACTTACCGCTTTCTTCTTTTACACGATCATCAGGGAATGTAGATTCTCTACGTGAAATTCTTCAAGACCACCAATATATAAAATCCTAGATATACATATATGTACTGTATATGAAATTTTAATTGCAATATATAATGAATTAAGAAATTCTCCAGCATTAACTATACCTAGCCTACGATGCACATATCTACACCATAACTATTAAACATAAGAAAAACGTAAAGAACAGAAGAGAAACGTGATGCGCGACTAATTTCTTGCTGTCCATCATTGCTCTGACGTAGGCGAGTGGTACATTGGTTTCCGATTGGTAGATGGAAGGGTCGTTGCTTACTCTATAACAAACAGTAGGGTAAAACAGAGTATATAATCCCATTTACCTTGCGCTGTATGTCAACATATCCCCCACTGGAATTGAGACACGTCATACCATGTGATCAATTTTTGTATCCTTGTATCGTAGAAGTCAGCCGCTTGGGATCGGAACCAACGTTTGACAGCCGTCTGCACACTTCTGTCGATTCCATGATATGACAAATGTCTCAATTTCGGTGTGAAAAATAGTTCAACAATTGCTGTGCCTGTTTCAATAAATTTTTCCAATGAAATTGTGTTTTCTTCCTGTTAACGGCCCCTGGCGAACTTATTTTATTTTTTACGGCCCTCGTAATTGCGGTCGAGTGACCAAAATTTGTATAAGCATTTCTTTTGATATTATTAACATGGTGAAAGGAAAAAAAATTAATTTTTTATCTGGCCCCATCAGAATGTTTGCTTGTTAGCGACAATTTCAGCTGCAGAATACTGGTGTATCGAGTTAGCTCAGTCAATAGGGTGGCTGGCTACGGCTTTAGGGAGTATAAGTTCAACCAAGATGAACACAAATGTTTCTTTTCACTGGCATATACATGGTTACCTACTTTAGATAAAGACAATCAGATAAATTGACTCGCTGGTTCTGTACGGAGTTTACTGCGAAATGTTCGAAAATGGTTTCAAATCCCAGTGAGTTCAAGTGAAATTTACGGTGGAAAAATATTGTTTTGGCAGATTTTCTTACAGCACTCCCATTTCCCCTGCCATCACTCAAAATTCTTAATTACCATCACATTATTGATATCGGTACAGCATGAGGACCATACTTTTTTTTTACTAATGGCGGGTACTCGGCTTACCATACGTTATTCACTCATATGAAGCCAGTTATGTACACCAATTTACCAACAGAGTCATCGCCCAGGGTGCGCCTTAGAATGCCACAGGGGAACCGAAGCTCCCAGAGAAAACTCCTGTATTACCTGGACCATGGGCTTGCCCAACACAAGTTATAAATCAGGGTACACCAAAGATTGAATCTGAGTCTACAGGACTATAAGTCCAGCGCTCTAGTCACTAAACCACCATAGCAGCTCCCATACTCTCATTCATCAGGATTTTATTTTGACTCCATCATTGTACATAACGAAGTAGACTGATTTCATTTTATTTTCACTTATTTGATCACTTTAGTTGTTTAGCTAATGTCACCCATTACACTTGTTGTAGCTAGTTTTACATTTTACTAATTTTGTCTTATTTATTGTCAGTTTTATCAGGGATACATAGGAAGCCTGCTTCGTTACTTGATTTCAGTTAATTTAGAATTAAAGATTATTCAAGTATATTGCAAACAAAACTATGCAAGGTTTATTCAAATTAGAGACATATTATTATTTTACATAAAATAGTCCCTTTCGTTTTCTGTCTTTCCCAATTGACACCATGTTTTCTTCTGAACTTCCATGAAGCTTCTTTTGGGATCCATCGTATGGTCTTAGATTAATGTTAAAAAGAATAATGATCAACACAAACTTAAAAGCAAATGTCTTTTAAGAGTTCGTCACCAATTCTCCAGGGTAATGCATAATGGCGCCAACATTAAGATAGAATGGGCCTTAAAATCTTAAGGGGAATCTAAACTTCATCTTAATTATTAATATTCCAAATTGGCACATCCAGATGTCTTTAACAACAATAAAGGAATAAGTGAATTCAATGGAATTGCACACCAGAAAATAGTTCGAGTGATATTCCATCATCAATAACCAATTGGAATGCTTGACTTGACTTTAGCTTATAGTGGCCCATTTTGTGCGATGATTGTCCAAGTCCTACAGGTGGCCTGAATGACATTCCAATCTCCAAGACTTCATCAGTCTATTTTTAACTAAAGTGACATCACAGCCTAGTATATACAGGCACGAAGCTCAATACGTAGGGAATATGGATCCATAGATATTGCTAACCACTAGGATCGCTATTATCGCCTCATCACAGGCAATGCAAAATAGTACCGGCACAGTCTATTGATCCTAGTACCCTCAACAACTAAAGCTTCGTGACTGTATATACTAGACTGTGTTGACATCAAAAACTTTTTCCTTGAATTTTTAACTATGTCCTGATTGTAACTATGCAGAATAAAATATTACCATGGCAACTAAAACTTACCACTAAGTAAAGCCTGCATGGTATAGTCAAAAAATAAAGTACAATAAAAATGTAAGGAAAAAGTTTTTGATGTCAATGTAGATTGTGAGGTGTATTTTATAAAATGTCTTAAAGTTATGTGGAATGCCCTCTGAGCACGAGTATGTAAGTTACTCTTTCTGGGGGTGCTAGAGTGATTAGTGATTATTATATAAAAAAAAACAACATGTATCTTTGTTCTAGCAATAAAATATTGTTATTATTCACATGTAAAAAATACATAGATGCCGACTATCTCCTAGTGTTATGGAAGTCCATGCATAAGAACTCCTAGTTCAGCAAATTCCATTGCTCGCTTGTTAAGAGACAAATTTCATACAGCTAAGAAACTCCATTCTGAGATTTTTATAACATGTTACAATATTTCTGAAATATTTCATAAAATGATATTTCATAGGCCAATAGAGAAAGTGCTAGAGAGTATAGTTATGCCCTGGGGCACATGAGCTATGTGGAGACATTTATGTAAATTTTGTGATAATCAAAATGACATTTTTTCTTGTACACAGATATGAAGAGGGCAACACTCGTTGTAGCACTGTTGCTGATGTTGACGTTTGTAACTAGTGTTTTATCTCAGGGAAGTAAGTATGTGTATTTACGAGTATTCAAATATGTATAAATAAAACTAATCCAAAATTTTATGGGTTAATGTAAGTTACGGCTAGAATTCGGACTTGCGTCCTGATGACTGCATTGCAGCAGTCAACGAGCATGGCACAGTCCTGCCCCCTGGCTGAGGGGGATGTGCTTCATGGACTAATTCTTAGCAAGAGATTTCCCACCCCAATTGTAGGTCAAGTCCCGGTAGTGGGTTACATTCTCTTTTAGGCATCTCTTGTTCATAATTCTGATTATTATTATTATTGGATGGCATAATCATGAGTGAGAAAAGTCACCAATAGGCTTGAAGTTTCAACACCATTGAACAAAGACACTATAACACATATACAATTTACATATTTTGTCCTTTATAAGTTCCCCCTTTTGTTTCATTGTCGTAATTTAGAATCTTAATTTACTTTGGTACATTTTCAGGTAAAAGTGGACACTGTCCATTGGCGAGGACTGTTACCAACTGCATGAACCGATGTAAGTCAGATTATGATTGTTCCTTTAGCAAGAAGTGTTGTCCCAACTCTTGTGGTTCTACATCATGTGCAGACACTAGCCCTGTGTCTACAGGAACTGGTGAGCGTGATAATCCACGTAAGTATAGCTCCAGTCAGTGGACTACCGACTGGGGAGGTTAGAATTAAACCTTCTTCTCAGAGATTAAAAAAAAATTATGATATTAAATTCAGCCATCTTCATCACAAGTAAATGACACTTTAGTAAAACTTATGATTGCTTCAATCTGATATTCGTGGCATTGTTTTTATCTTATATTAATTATTGCTTTATGACTAATAAAAATTTGTTCTCGCATATTATATCAATTTCACAGTCAGTAGTTTTATGTCATGTGTGTAGAATGTGACGATGTCGATATAGCGTTTTTCGTGTACAGTAACTGTTTCTATTTATTTCAATATGACATATTTATGAATAGCCTTTTATATTATTTTGTCTAATGAGTTCAAAAAAATGCATTAACGTAAGCTTCATGAAAAGAGAATTTTAATTTTGTTATTGTTTTTAAGAAAGAATATTTGACGATCAAATAATACTGGCAGAAGGAAACAAGTTATGGTTTATTTAATGATGCTCGCATTTGCTGAGGTTATATCAGCATCGCTGGTGTGCCGGAATTTTGTCCTGTAGGAGTTCTTTTACATTCCACTAAATCTAGTGACATGACTTTGTAGCATTTAAGCACACTTAAATGCTATCGACCTGCGCCAGCATCGAACCTGCAACCTCGGGCACAGAAGGCCAGCACTATACCAACTGCGCCACTTACGGCGACCTGGCAGAAGATCATGATGATATTAAATATATGACAAATAAATTGAAGTTTACAATAAGTGGAGTGTTGAAGTATGTATTGAGAAAAGCACTATGTGGTTATTTGAGAAGCTAGTACAGATTTGGTCACAGACACAGCAATTAAAAAACATATAAATACATGTATGAAAATTCATATATTATTTATTTTTATATTACATTATTTATTGAATTCCATCTATTGAGATAAGGAAAAAGTCTAGACATGGGCTTGATGAAGCCCTTTTTCCTTTCACAACTGCAGTTCAGTAATTTTGTTAAGCTTCTGTAATAAAGGGGTTAAGGTTCAATAATTAGCAATCACTGTGAGATTCATGACTGACCAAGGAGCTGAGTACTTTGGTTTTTCCTTCATTATCTCCATAAATTAACATACAAATCTGGATAACCACTGTAATTAAAAAAATTCCGTCACCTACTGTATATAATTGCTATAGTGATGCTGAGTAGACACTGAAAGTGTCATCACATTGTATACAAAATAAGTAAATATTGTTACATTTAGTTATAAAATCTGAGTAAAAAATTCATGATTCTGTTCACAATTTGACTCACATTACAATAACTGTCTCTTTCAACAGGTAACTCTGCATACTGTGGAAATGTGAAATGTCACAGTGGAGAGAAATGTGTGCTCGATAAAACAACGAAGAGGCAAAAGTGTGTCCGTGGTTAATCACTTCATAAAGTTGTTGATCGTCCAACGAAATTATAAACGTTGGTTTCCATTTGAGACTAATTCATTGGCTCTTGTGAACTGATTTCAGCTTAATCTAGAACCCAGTTTCAACTTGTGCACTTTGTTCAGTTCGTCCTAAAGTATCATTACTAGCGACAAGTAAACTATGAAATTTCATATTCTAAACCATTCCTGCTAGCAATATGAGAACAAGGATCTTGACAATTCACCATGTGTATAATGAAAATAACGCCAAAAATTTGTTCACACTTGTATGCATAATGTTCTGGTTAATTTTTATATTTCATAAGAATCTCTATAATGTAATAGTTACATATCACACACTCAGTAAAATAAGTCGGAAATCGCATATTACTTTCGTGCATTATTTCCAATAAAGATTTTGGTACCCATTTATTACAATATTTTTACAACAGTATCTTACTGGATATAGCATATCTTTACAAATCACAATTTTCAAGCTATGACACTATTTCACTGGGAGTGCGAATTGTACTGTAGTTCCTTACTATGTTCTTTAAGGGTATATGTACGTGAACGACCACTAATATTATAAAAAAATGCAAGCTCTAAATTCTAAAATTTTTTAAGAAAATGAACTCACAATAGGACAAAAATTACAAGGTACCACAACAAGACTTATTAGAATTTAAATACCTGATAAAAGTATAAAAAAAGGTTACTAATAATATTTTTCAAACCAGTTTTATCAAAGTATGAAAAAAAAAAAAAATCTCCAGTTACATCATTTGGTAACCATAACATTGTTATGGTCTGTCTGACATCTTTAATATTTTTCCTGCATGTAATAAACACTTATTTCTGAAAAGTGGACTACTCTCAGTCATGTAGAGTTATTTATTTTAATACAATTAATTTTTTATTTGTCCCATATAAAATATATTAAAATTTACATCATGTTTTGTGATCTAATTTTTCTCTTTTCAAAGAAATGGGTATTATTGTAGTCTACCTTTTGCATAAATGCATGTTAAATCAGTGTACAAAATTTCAGTATTCTATCTCTAATGGTTGTGGAGTTATGAAATAATATGTGTGAAAGTCTTCAAATTTTGGAAAATTTAATTTAAAGTAAAAAGTGAATTCTAAAAAGTATTATTACTAACCATTTTTATACTTTTATCATATATTTCAGTTCTAATAAGTCTTGTTGTGGTACCTTGTAATTTTTGTCCAATTGCGAGCTCATTTCCTTACAAAATTTTAGAAATTTAGAGCCTGCATTTTCTGATAATATTTGTGGTCGTTCACGTACGTATACCCTTAATGCAATATAATATCAATACTTTTTAATATTTTCATCAATTTTGTGATATTTATATATAGCTCATTTTCAGATATATGAATATTTTAATTAAATCGAGAGATACAGTTTTAGTTTTCTTTATTAACATTGAACGGCTAAGTGGGCATCTATTACGGAAGAAAGTTCATTGCCATTACTGTAAAACACTACACACCTCTTGCTTCTTAGTGAAAGCATGCCAATGCAACCCACAACATATCATTGCTCCTTAGCGACAGCGGGTTGATGCAACCCATAACATATTAGTATTGCAAAATAATGAAGTTTGAATATTGGCGTATATGCATTCCATTCAGGATATTACTAATGTCTTGAGCAGCTAGGTTCTACGCAGTTATATGGATTCTACAATCCCCTGCCTTTCCTTTCAATTCAAAGATTTCTGTCCTCTTCTAAGATACTTAAAATATCTAAATATCTCACATCAAATTTATATAATTAAATTTAAGTATATAATTTTAGCTGTCTATATTTTAATTCTAACACTGCTGTCACTTTCTAAGGTTCGTATAATGAAATAAAATTTTCATAATTATATTTAGGTACTGTACATAAGTTTAGTCTTCCATATCTTAATTCTAACATTGCCGTCCTCTTCTGATGTGCCTATAAAACGCCTAAAAGAGTGTTCTGGAGCCTATTTTAGTATTTTAAAATATACTGTAGGTGCTTTTTTTTTTTTTAGTTAAAATACAGTATTCAAGGCCTACTCATAAATATGGACAAAATCAGTGAATAACTTTCGTGCTATGAGTGTGGGGAGGTGGGCAGACAGAATCACGAAAACCACTTATTCGTGTTTAGTGATTATTTATTATTATTATTATCATTATCATCATCATCATCATCATCATCATCATCATCATATATACATAGTGTTCTGCCAAATGGCATTGCAAACTCAGTATTCTTCAACCTTTTTCTATTTTCTGCCTTTCTCTTAGTCTCCATATATTATTATTATTATTATTATTACTATTATTATTATTATTATTATTATTATTATTATTATTATTATTATTATTATTATTGTCTGCTATGGAAACAGCAGCTACAGTAGTTTCATTCCAGAAGAGAATATTGGACTCAAATATATTGTTATGAAAATGAATGCATGAAGTTATAACTGCATCATTCTAATCTCAAAAAACGTGTCTAAAGCTAACACAGAGTTCGAAAATCTTTCTTGTAATGGAACTTTCTTGTACTAGGGTATCTACCGAAAATGTGAAACAAACATTGGTTACTTTTTAGCTACCACAACTTAATTATTCTATGTACGACGAAAAACAATCACATTTCAGTCACCTTACAATCTATCACAAGACTTGTTCCTTAAGTTCTCTGACCTTCACTTCAATGGACACGCAGCCAACTTCTCTCTCAGTCTTCTATACTGTATTATACTCATATACGTAACTGCTGACTATTGACAACTGCAACTCAAGCCAAGATTAAAAATAAGTGAAGCAGAACAATACGCGTAATTTCGATACCATGATAATTCGAGTCTTTTAAATTCGTTACATTTCATTTGTTATCAACTGCTTAAATTAGTTACTTTCATTACCGGTAGACACCCTGTGTCTAGTATATACTAGTATCATATTGCATACACTGTTGCAATCAACTTCTGCATCTGTGATAGTACCTTATTAATTAATTACAAACTGCCCCCCACTGAGGATAGTCCTTACAGACTCCATATATACTCAAAAAATTAAGAGAGATATGTAAACACAGATTATTAAATTAAAAAAAAAAAAAAAGAAACAAAGAAAAGGGCATGAAAAATTACAATTGCCATTAATATGGCATCATGTGATTAATCATTCATTACTGTACTTGATTCACATTGAAACTGAATATCAAAAGAAATGCTAATGGAATACTCATTATTTTATTTATACTTGATGTTGAAACTTTCATCATGAAGAAATTATAGAAACTAAATGTCAAAAACCATACTAACTGGAATGCTCACTCTTTCATTGTATGCTTGGTGCTGAAACTTCCATCATGAAGAAATTATGGAAAATTTGTTTTGTTATAGTTAAGTAATAAGACTAATTACCTGTTATGAAATATAACTACCTTCATTTTGTAATCCACAAGAACTTTGATGGTCAGAGTCCACTGTTTTAGGGTAAGTATAGTCTGATAATGTCAACTTAAATATTTTATTGTCAGTAATAATCAAGCTACTTGATCAATTTAATACTTTGTCAAATTTCATGAAAGAATGTAGCCTTGATTGTCATATTTAATTTATTCCTAGTTTTCACAGTGACTGGTAATCTTCATTGGTATTCCTGCAGGTGTTTCTACTTCCTTCTCCTCATCCTCTTATGTATTTTACCACCAAGTCTGTCATGGTCTCAATTTCTTGAATCGTAGTAAACTTTTCTTTCTCTCTGATTAAAAGATAATAATTATGTTGGAAATGGTTAAAATTACTGAAAATAAAGAAGTAGAGATTCAATAACAAGAAACTTTAAGACTTTATCTTACCTATCTAAGGAACTGAATTAAAATTTAAAAAAAATTGCATACATTAATGCAACATGTCAGGCACATTTAGTTTTCATTTGTCTGTCACAATTTGTAATTAATGATAAATGTGTACTATTAGAAAATAATTTATTGTAATGCCGAACATTCTTGCATAAAAATCTGTTACGCCACATATTTCTTGTAAATAAAGCTTTGGTAATATTTAAGAACTTCTTCATCTGCACATATAATTATTACAGTGGAATTTATAATATATTTTAATTAAACTTCATCTATTTCTTCTTACTGTGAATAGTTACAGCAACTGTCTCAAAAGTAGGAAATACATTATATATAATTTATCTATGGGTGATGCCCTTGAAGGATCAAGGCCGACCAACTGACTGCTGGCTTTATGTTCACATGCCTCAACAGAGGTGAATGATCATCTAACCAGTACAAGGATAATGTGTGGTCAGCAGAATGATTCCCTAGCCATTACAGCTGGCCTACAAAACCTCATTCTGCTCCTCAGTGTAAATCCCCAAATTCATCACTATGCTGAGCGGGCACTTGTCTCATACACTGTTCGAGATTTCATAAGAAAATTTCTTCCCTCAGGAGGATTGAAATCAGAACTCATTCTGTATATGTATCGCTAATGTAAGGTATGAGCCTTAGAGCATGTAGCTATGGCGTAGAAAATTATAAATACCGTATACTGAACGGCTACTGTTATTATGAAAATAATTTGAAATTACTAAGATTTGCTAGCTTTGCCTATTAATTCCTTTCTTCTTGCTATGAGGACATTTCAAGACTAAATTAAACTTTAACAAAACTTGCAGCAAAATGTAATATCCAATACTGCATTTAATCCATGGCATGACAGCCCATGATGTGCCAAGGTCGACCAGCTATTGGCCTCACGTAATATTGCATTTGATTTTGATAAATTCTTGTTACATTAATCTTGTATAGGATACCAGGAAACAAAAATACATTTAAATAACATTTCTTATTATATTTTCACCTGTGCAAGTTGATTTGATATGTTCTATTAAAAGAACTTTAGACATATTATTACAAATCATGAAAAGTAAACTAAATAAATAATAGTACAAAACAACGTATTAAAAAACTGAGTCTCAACTAATTAAAGTTTATAGACGAGAGACTTCCAGTGATCTGATTCTATTTTTAACACATTTAATCATGATTCACAAGGAAGACGGAAGCACCAAGTTATGTATTACAACAGCTCATTAAGATTAGATGAACACAGTTCAGACTCGTGTTCACAATACAGAACGAGAGAGAGGGCAGGAGAGACTGTAAAAAAAACTGCACATCTTTCTACACAAGATTACAAATCCATGCACACAAAAACACAAAAATGTTAAAAAAAAAAAAAAAAAAAAAAAAAAAGAAAGGATGCTGAACTGCCTCTTAACTAATATCATGAGAACTTCCTTCAGATATAAAGTAAATCCTATTTTAATTACAGACAGTCCCTGACTAACTGCGCTAATAAATGAATCTGACAAGTAAATCATTTTCATAATATATAAAGTGAGGTTATTTAAAGTGTTAACAAAGGTTTGGCATTTGTTGGACCAATAACCTCCTGTTTACCTACTCACACTGCAGAGTTTGCACATGGAATAGCTAATATTGATACTGAAATCAAAATATTAGCACTAATGAAAGCATGGAACTTAAACAACTTTATTATAAATTCCAGCCTTGATCACAGTAGATATTCAGAATGCTGCATGTTCCCACATTTTAAGAAGTTGTCATTGATTCTTCTAAGTTCTTATATAGAAACCTTTAAAAATTCTTCTATTACACCTCTTAATTTCTCTATGAGAGATATTTTTACACGAATTTTCTGTATTAGTAAAAATCTCGTCCCAGGATAGACTAAATTCCTCAACTTTTCTTTTTGTCCACGTATATTATTTATATAATATGTACAGCACGAACTCATGGATACATGGTGGAAAATAGTCTTCTTACTTCTCTTACAGATTTTGTTTCAATATATAAATTCTATAAATAAATTTTATTGTGTAATAGCATATTTATTTACCATCTGAATCTAAATGTAAGCAACAAGAAGACATATTACAATTTCAGAAATGTAACTGTAGTGTTCCTTTTGTTCTGCAAGATAGAATCTTAATGTGATGGTAGAAAGGATGAAGGTACCCATAACAAAATGCTGAACCTTCCCTAGCACTCTAAATAACACACACACAAAAAACTTCTAAACATAATTCTATCAGCAAATGTGTTTACTCTTATTTATTTTTCTTTATTTGAATTAAAAAATTGATTTGCATTGTAGAAAATTCATGTTAAATTAAATTTTATAAAAGGAGGTAAAAATACAACAAGGCAGAGAGGGAAGTGTCTGGAAATAATTTTTTATCTTCTATGTAAATTTTTCTCACTTTTTATAAATCTTATTCCATTAATTTTCTTATACTGTTAGATAATAAAGAAAACAAAATAAATGAAATACTAGCTGAAGTATTAAACAACACTCTGCATTTTTATATTAAATTACCGATATAACAGTTTATGGTCTTCATACCTATTTTCAAACAGAGAAGAGATTAATGGTATTAAGTGTATAACTGGACAGAACTTAAAAAAAAAAGTTTAGCTTAATGATTTCTGTATCCTTGATTTGTGATGACAATTTTGAAAAGAAGTCAAAGAGTAAGAATGACATAGAATGTTTCTTACAACACTAATTAATACAGGTCATCTTATTTGGATTATTCCAATGAAATTTCAGAACTGCAGCTCTTCTCACAATCACTGCCAGAATGCATGTTGCTAACACCTATACTACAGAACATTCGAGCCAAGATGTCCCTCACTACCATGAAAACTAGTTGGTAGGTGGGAATAATGCGAGTCCTGGCATTTTACCTCTTGCTAGTTACGGCAGATTCCCACTGCTCTCAAGTCAATATTCAGTGTGTCTCTGTTGTGAGTGTTTGTGTTGTGGTGTGCAGTATAGAACAATGCATTTTTATATGCAAAACTTTCGTGAAATATACGTGGAGAACGTGTTGCCTTAAATTCAGACGCGTTTCCCCTGATGGTCTTATGCCAAATAAAACAATATATAGACCTGTAAAGAAATTTAACAAGACAGGCTCAGTTCAAAATAAGAACGTTGAGTGAATAAATGGGTCTTAACTGAGGAAACATTAGATGAAATAGGTTTTTGATTAGAACAAAGCCCTCAAAAATCTTTGCGCAGATTAACCCAGGAAGTAGGGGTGTCAAAAACCTCAGTTCAACATGCCACTAAATTGTTGAAGTTAAAACCATATAAAACCCATGTAGTGCATCACAAAGTAAACATGAACTACAGAAAGTGTCCAGGAATGTGCTGAAGCGATGTCAAGCATACTTGAATACCAAAAGTCACCATTTCTAGAAATTACTAAAATAAAGTAAGCCTTTTATTTCAGCATTATGAGTTTCATTTTGTCGCAATTACTGTCACTGTTTGGCAGGAGACGGGCAACCTGTACAGCATGCAGAGGCCGCACGGCCACCAGCAGTGAGTGGACATCTTGGCTCGAATGCTGTGTATTACAGGTAGAAGAACTGAAACCTCTTTCACAAAATGGTTTTATATTATTGACAATTCTTTCAAATTCACTGGGGAGTGATTTCAGTGTACAATTTGTAAGCATCAATAATTTACCACGTAACAAATGTGCCTTAACTGTTCTCTCGGTAGATGCTTTATTTTGGTCAATGTAAAGTATACACGAGCATTGTTTTTTCACTCGTACGTTGAACAGAACTTCGAGTGAATGTTTTTTTGCAAGGAGTACAAGATGGATATTTACATTTATTGCAGCTCATTCAAAGACTTTTTAGTTATTTGTCCCTATTATTCTTACTCCTAAATAGACACGAATACAAATACTTCTATCCTGCTTGTAGACCTGGGACCTAAATTGTAGTCGAAAATCCTGACACACTTCTTTTAGGTTTAATTTAGTCTGTGATAATTAATTAATTCGCACACTTACGGATCTTTTGTAAAAAGAATAAGACATACATACATACATACATACATACATACATACATACATACATGCAGAGTATTGGTAACACCTTAGCTCGTATTTTATTTATTTTACTTTATTATTATCCAACAATATACGAAATAACTGAGATGAAATTATACACATTTCAAAATCTGATTTCCGCAACATCTTCATATTCACATACAAAGACTGAAGAATAAAGTAGGTACAAGAAAGAATAACTACTCTTTTTGTTAAGTGTATGAAGTTAAATTCTTTGTCAATTGGATCCGAGCTTCCCAGGGACAATCTGTATATACTTATTAAATCATTTTCGATTTACGTATCTGTCATAAAATTATTATACTATCTCTACTATGACTGTCTTTCTGGTACACATCTAATAGGATAAAAATAGTCATCAAAATTGATCAGAGTATTTGTCAGTAGTTTATTCTTATGTACATATTACTTAATAATATTAATCTTTATACAACTTTATGTGCATCATGAGCAAGTAAAATAAAACTTAGTTCTTGCTATCAGCACAAACTGAGTTTTGATTTGATAATGAGACATTCTGCAGCTAGACAAGTATTACCAGTTAAATTTGGTGTTGACAGTTTTTTCAAGTGTATAACTAAAACGTTATTTTACTAAATCCAGTGTCACTATAAAATAGCATAACACTTATCTATAATCATTATGTTTTCAGAACAGAAAGAAAATAGACTTTTATTTCGTAACACAGTCAGTATTTACAAATAAAATAAATTAAAACTGAACTCCACAGTAATACCAGACAGAAATAATTATTGTTCAAGAAATTCCATAATAAAATTACGGGAATTTCACTATTGCACAGAAGCAAAATCCAACTGTAATAGTGATGGCAGAATTGAGGTGACTGCTAAAATTAATGTTGTAACGATTACGAATATAATAATTTCTGGAACATGGAACGTAATTTAAATGTGTATGTTAGGCTATATTCAAGACATTTTCACAGTGAACCTTAATGTGTACCACATATAATGAAAACATTTAATGCAGCATTCGATAATCTGTAAGTTGAAAAACTATCTTCTAACAAACTACATAAGATAATATTCTTCCAGGTACCTGACTTCGTAACAAGCAAAGTGTACATTAGTAAGTGCCAGAAATTTCAGTATGGAATTTACTGCATACAAGTACAGATATACATTAATTCAACCCCTAAATATGTGATATTTTGTAACACAGTGAAGTAACTAACAGAAGTGCTGAGAACTACTTTGAAACAGTTCTATAACTAACCAAGAGAAGGTTATGATCAGAAATTGTGGTTAATAAAATACAGACCTTTATTATCTAAGTAGTCTTCTATAACAACCACAATAATTCTGTAATACTTGTCTAGAATATTTTGCTCTTACGAAACAATATTCACACAGTTAAGCAGTGACTGTAATGATCTGAAGCTATTTCCTGGCCAGCAGATGAAAAGCTTTATAATACAGCAGATAGCATCTGCTTTTCATAAAGAAGCATTTATATATATCTCTCTTTCTCTTTTTACAAAACTGTGATCAATATGATATATTTAACAATGCAAATATAAACATAACTTAGGGCACTGTGAAATGTATACTGAAAGAATATTAAACAAAAGCAAAGTCCAATGTCCCATATTTACACTGACAAGACACTGCACATATCTCATATATAACTGACACAGACTGCTTTCTTTATAGTCTACTTGCTTCCAATAGCAAAATTCCTGTTGCAATTCTTCAGATGTTACTACTACCATACAAAATAAACACACACTTGTCAATGTTGTCTATTCTTCAAACTCAAGTTTTCTTTGTACACCTTTATCATTTCAATACTCTAAAGCAACAGGGGAAACTCTTCATTATGTTCAGACTTCTCTTATATGTTTATCAATAACATTCAATAAAAATGTTATCACTACCAACAAATATTAAAAAACCATTAATAGATATTGGCTTGATAAATCATTTTAATCACATATATCAGTCTGGAATGACCTCTTGAAGATAATCCAGATATCTACAAAAATATGTATTTAGATTTAAACAGAGTGAAAAAAGAACTTCATACCAAGTATTACTTAACATAGTAATTCTATTTCTTGGAAAAACAATTTTTTTCATATTTTCGTTCTTTAATCTGTGGCCTTGGCAAAAGAGCTTAGAATGTGTACAACACTCTCGTACAATGGTATCAACAAGACTGATGGGAGACAGAACCAAAGAGTAGATGTTTCGTGGCAAACAGACCCATCTGAATAAGATCACCTAATGAAGGTAAGAAACAGGAAAATGTATCAAAGACTATATTCGAAATGTTCACAAATAAGCCCTTACACCCTCACAACAAATCTTCAATTATTCAGCAAAAATAGGTATATTTGTCTAACCCTAACAGTAGTGAAAAAGGCAAGGGCAGGAGATTATGACGTATTTTCTTGCCAGGTCTGAATCACTCTATTTATCACATCTGATTTTCATAGCATGCACATCTCAATGAGCAGCACAGTGCCAGGCGTTATGAAACATTTAACAGACATATCTTACATGTTTCTATACAATATAATTATTATAAACAGTCAGGAGCTCAGCAAATATATTAATGATGTCTACATGAAATGCCTTGAGTCATATGGAAAGAACTTGTGTGTAACAGCTGTTTAATGGAGCACCAACAGCAAATGGGGGGAAAAAAAAAAAAAAAAAAAAAAAAAAAAAAAAAAAAAAAAAAAAAAAAAAAAAAAAAAAACATTATGCAAATTTGTACAATGTCATGACACAGATAGGAATAATAAGCATATTGAGCAATCAAAAAATGCATGTTCAAAATATTACAGATGTATAATGTTGTGAATTGTCAGCAAGACGATTTGTAACTTTACCAATTATTCTGATTAAATCTTTGTTTGCATTTCGGATACATTCATATAAAATTTAAATTATGTTTTATTTAACAATGCTTGCACTGCCGAGGTTATATCAGTGTCACTGGTGTGCCGAAATTTTGTCCTGCAGAAGTTCTTTTACATGCCAGTAAATCTACTGACATAAGCATGCTTAAATGCCATAGATCTGGGCTGAGATCAAAATCCACAACCTTGGGCACAGAAGGCCAGCACTCTACAGACTGCGCCATCCATGCCAACTACAATCATATAATTGAAGCAAAATATCATGATTGATACATTTCAATTCCACATCCAATAATCTTCAAAGAAAAACATACAACTTCTCTAATTCAATTAAAACTGCACTTAAGAGCACATAGCAAGTCTAGATTTCTTTTTTTAATTCTATTCATAGTCGCTTTAACTGCAAGGTCATATTGCAAACTGTCTGTTGAAAACTACACAGTATTGATACACTAGGTTTCAATTTTTCTGGCATTTATCAGCTATCATGCCAAACTATAATATAATGCAGATTCAGTTCTCGCAAGTCAGTGTTTATCTTTGTTGGAAGTGGAAACCAATCTTGCTTTTAACTAGATTCCTAGTTATTTATGGCCGGAAAAACCACTGAAAATCACGATCAGGTTTGAACCCAGGATCTCCCAAATGCGAGCCCAGTGTTTTACTACTAAGCAACCTCTCTCAAAACCATTTTAAACACAAAATAAGTTCAATGACAAGCATGGTAGAACTGCTAGGCAAATTTCACATTTCTTTGCAAAACGTAGTTTCAAGGTATTCTGAAATTGTGTGGTACTGACTTGTTTCAAAGGATAGAAGAAATGAGGACTTAATATGAAGAGCTCGGTTGAATTATGGCAAGTAATGCATGCTGCTAGCCTGGGAACTCAAATAACAATGTAACACTTCGTTTATTTAATGTACAGTATTGGAGCAAGTTTTTAATTTATTACATTTTTTATATTTCTAACAAATTACGCATTTTACGTGTTATGTAGGAATTAATTTTTTTTATGCATAACTTTCCAACCCTACCCACAATGTAATGGGAGGATGAGGCTCCCACCTTTACAATCAGCAGCGATGTCAATCTTACATGTTTGCTGCCTTTACTCCCAAGGAATACTCCCAGTAGTTATTATTTCTAATAAAGGCTGAGTGCAGCTGGAATAGTTACCATAGGTCCATTAAAAAAAGAAGACATCCTTTTCACAAAAATACGTTGGTATCAGTCCTTAACAAGACATATTAAGAACAATACCATATTATCAAGCTTTACTTAACAAATGGCAACAATCAAAATAGATTCTGTTCATCTTGACAAACTTATCACTCGCCTTTACATTGGTATATAAGTGACTGGCATTATATAATACATAAACATACAAATTCAGGCTATCTGAATTTAAAGCAACCAAAGCTACCCTTAACTAACCTAGTGAAAGTTCCAGGCTTATTTAGTTTAATATGAAGTTTCTGATAAATAACGGAAAGTATTTTCAATTTTAATCTTAATACATTCATGCAATGTTTCACTGTTGCCTTCTTTATATTTGTGCCATGGATAGTTTCTGGATGAAGACATCTCCCCTCAACAGTTTTGGGTTTCCAAATAAATATTTACAGAAATTCATGCAGTTGAAATCCTTGAACTTATATTGTACACATATACTATGCCTCGTTGTTAACTTAAAAAAAAAAAAAAAAAAAAAAAAAAAAACAATTTATAAAAGTTGTGCATCAATGGTTTTGTAGTCGCATTCATAACATACCATAGCCAATGCGAGTTTTAAAAGGAGCCAAAAAAACAGGTCAATTCGTCATTTTTTCATAAAATTTGTCCACACTTTTTTTAACCTCAAAAAGAGGAAGTGTCCGGTAAAAAGAAGATATATGGAAACCGTAATGTGTAAGAATTAGACCAATAGAGAAAATCCATGCGACCATCAGGAATTGAACCTGTGATGTGGGTTATAGTTACCTTTAACTGTGATGCTAGTACACGCTCTCACTATAGAGCAGCGATGTCAAAGCTTCTATATTATGTGCTTACACTACAAGCAATACAAATCCCATAACGTTCATTTTAGGACGATAAAGTACAATCATCACTCTTAAGGAAATGTTGTGCAGAGCATGTAGTGCAGGCACTTTGAATCCCTGCTAGAGACTAATGAATTTCAATTAAAGTTCAGAGGCTCAAGAGGTTATACCACTAACGTTGTCTCTCTCCATTCACCTTTCCCCATCATCTCAAATTACGTTCAATCATTCTCAAAAATGTCCTGGACCTGTCAGAAGCAAAGATAGTTGTGGCAGCTATGCAGAATACATGGAAATGCCAAGAAGAAAATAAATGTAAAAAAAATGTCCATAAGTTTTCTCCTTACTTTAAGATTTGTAACAGATATGTTTTCATCATTTGCTCCATGCTGTGCAGGTTCTTGGATCTCTGTCGGCATTGCCATAGGGAGGAACAAACACTTGGCCATGTCTTAGGGTCCTGTTCGCACAGCAAACTTCTCAGGAACTCACACCACAATCGTGTTCGCTCCTTCGTAGCTGAAGAACTTAAGAAAACTGATTTTTTCGTTTACGAAGAAGTCCATGGTCTTGCCATTAATGGTAGTTGTTGTAGGATCGACATAATCGCTTTTAAAGAAAATAGTTCTAAAGGATACATCCTCGACCTTACCATTAGATTTGAACATCACAAAGACCAGCCTGAGGAAGTGAACGAGAAAAAGAGCATTTATGAGCCTACGTTAGACTATTATAAAGCAAAATACAAGCTAAACAAAATACAGATGTCCGGAATGATGGTGGATGCACGCAGCACTATGCCACACTATTTTGTAGAAATTTGGAAAGGTCTCGGACTACCAATTAACAAAATTAAAAACATTTTTGTCATTGTAATTAGGGGGTCCTTGAATATATTAAAAAATCATTTATATAACAATTTTTAGAGGTAACACTTAAATGTTATTTTGATCTCTGATGTCATATTAATTTAGTATTTTTTTTCTTTCCTTCAACATTTTTTGTATGTACACTTAAATCCTAAATTTTTAATTCCCATTATTATTCTATTTTTGTTTACCTTGCCTTTTTCGACAACCTGTAAATTCAGGAGGTTGTTTAATAACAAACTGAGTACATTAGTGTCTAGAATGAATATTTTAAATTTTCGTTGGCCCAGTGATGTGGCTTTTGTGGACCTTTCAGCCAACTTTATCTAAGCTCTCCCAGCTTGATGCTATGGTCAGTTGGAGTTTGCACCCCAGTAGGACATTGCTGGTTTGAGCTTGTTAGCCAAGCTAATGAAGTCACGAGATTTTGTCCAGGTGAAGATTTGGGTCGAAATGATTTTAATTTAATTCTCTTCTTTTTAAGGGGAACCATTTTACTTACACTGAATTTTGGTATACCTTCATTCATTCATTTAGTGTTCTGCCCAAGGGCAGCCTTTCACTGCAAACCCAGCTTTCTCCAGTCTTTCCTATTTTCTGCCTTCCTCTCTGTTTCCTCATATGATCCATATATCTTAATGTCGTTCATCATCTGATATCTTTTTCTACCCCAAACTCTTCTTCCATTCAACCATTCCTTCCAGTGCATCCTTCAATAGCCAGTTCCATATCCACATTTCAAATGTTTCTATTCACTTCACTTCGTCGTAATGTCCATGTTTCTGCCCCATACAATGCCACACTCCATACAAAGTACTTCACTAATCTCTTAGTATACCTTATTAACTTAAATTCTAAATTAAGGTGATTTGATTTTCCCCTTGGCTAAATTCATTGTGTGATCCATTACGGGTATGAATGTCATGCTGACAACAAATTTGAAGGTCACTTTAATACTCTTATTGTAATAAATCATGCGCATTAATTTATTTATCTTGTATTTTATGTAATTAATTATATCGAGCGACTAGTTTTATTGCATTAATATTTAATAGTCAGAAATTACTGAATTATTGTTGTATTAAAGAGAACTACAACTTTTCAAGATATACATAGTGTAAACAATATAAATTGCCAAACTGATATGGCAGTACATATTGGTCTACTAAACAAAATATCTAGTGAAATTTAATTATTACTTATAATTTTATTTTTTTCTAAGACTGATAGTAGTTTCATTATTTGTTTACATTTCGACTGAACGTAAATGTTATTGCCATGACCTTGCATCCAACACTCAACACATACCAATATATAACAGTAACAAACGAATGGACTGGACTGCATAGGTATCGAGCAAAGTAGTCTAAATAATGACTGTCTATTCTCTTTTCCAAAAATGTTAGACTCATATAACATTTTTTTTTCTGGGAAAACCATGACAGTTACCACCAGTTCTCTCTCTCTCTCTCTTTTTTTTTGCAGTTTATATTGTTTACACGCTGTATTAAGTTAGATTGCATAATATCCATGCCTTGATAAATATTAAGAATAAATGTCAGTCTTACTCCACACTCATTAATTTTCTTATGGACCTTTGCAGTCAGCTCTAAAAGCATTCCCTCTTCCCCTTCAGGGCGACAATGACAATCACTCATGTGTATTAGATTCGGCAACCTGGTTCAGATATCACATTTATTTGCATAATTAATAGTTACGAAATGAAAAGGAAAACTTTTTATGGATATTACATGCATCCTATGAAACTAAACATTTCTCTAATAATTGTGTAATATAATTCTTGTTTTCGCATTATTTAGTTGTGGCATTTTCTTAATATCAGTGAAGCCAGAAATGCATTTAGTGTGTTAGTTGGGAGACCAGAGGGAAAAAGCCTTTGGGGAGGTCAATACGTAGATGCAAGGATAATATTAAAATGGATTTCAGAGAGTTGGAATATGATGCTAAGAACTGGATTAATCTTGCTCAGGACAGGGACCGATGGCAGGCTTATGTGAGGGTGGCAATGAACCTCTGGGTTCCCTAAAACCATTTGTAAGTAAGTAAGACATTTCCTTAATGTTACTTTACAATGGCTCATTAAATTTGATTATTTTCATATAATTCACCTTAATTCACATCTGAGTTGACTTCAATTATGTTTTCATTGTAATTCATAAAAATCAATCTTTACAGCTCATACTATATAAAAATAAAAATACATAACATACTTATAAAAATGAGAAACATATAAAACGTTTATTTAATACAATAAAGTAATGTCTGACTTTTCTGTAATTTTAACAAGAATTATTTGTGATTGTTTCACAGAAAATTTAACAGCCTGCGAGCAAAAGTGCATTATGTACGAATGACACCATCTCATGTATTCTAATGAACACTGTAATATTACCATATCAATAAACATTTTATTTTGCCTTTACCTCTAAGAGAGAGGCTTAATACAGACTTGCGCACTTCCAGTCTTATAAAACTTGCAATTAAATGCATGTGACATGGCAAATGTATGCTGTATAACTGTAAAATTGATAATGATATTCAAAATAATGCTTACTAACTTATTACTCAATCAGGCTCCTTACTCAGGGTCACACAAGAACTTTCCACTGTCCATGCTTTTTGTTAAGATCTAATCCCATTACATTTCGTTGGATGGATTAATGACGAAAATATACTCCCTTTTAATTAAATTTCATAATATAAGAGCATTTTTAGTGATTGGCCCCTGTCTTACCTTTACCATAAATATTTCTAAATCAGTGGTCTACTTTACTCTTAAACAATACTATGCTACAACATTTACATAGTGTAACAGAAGTCATGAAGTGAAGTTTCCGAGTCAAAAACTCGCATTCAATTAGAGCGTAAGATCTATTTCACTCCTCAATTTCAAATAAATGTGAAAGCATCAGTGCTGTTACAGAAATAGGGTTATATGTAAAAAAATCCAGTGGAAACCAGTCCAAGGTAACAGAAATGTCTAACTTGCTTCAGACACAAAGTTAAGTCTAAAGCCCAAAAAATATATTATGAGTATTATATCGGACTTTTACATTCTTCATTAACATATCTGCAAATGCTTCTCCAAGCAAATATTGAACATTTTCTTGAAACAAATTTCTAGTAACAATGATTCAGGCAATTTAAGATCTTTGATATAGGATACAGGCTATCTGTAAAGTTTATTTTCAAGGTAATAACCCTGGACAGTGTGAACTGGAAACAGTGAGAGTGATACGATACTTTTAACTTTCCCCATTGTATTAGATTATGTTTCAGTTCAGCACAGTATTTAAAAAAAAAAAACTGAAATTTAAATAATTACATCATAACAATATCAGTTACAATCTGGCTCTAAGATCCATATGCTACTTACCTTGTAGAAGTACTATGAGCACACAAATTACAACCAATTCAAAATCTTGAGTTTTGGTTTTTAACAATGGCAATATTAATTTCGCATGAAGTCTTCATATCCCGTTTGTCAACTGTACAGGCACCACAATTACGCATTTAACACCATACGCCTTCTCTTTAGAGGCAATTAAAAGGGAATTTACATTACCAAAGCACAGAAACCAACAACATACACATATATCACATGTTTGAATCTCTGGCTTAGGACTTCCTCCTTCTTTATCAATCTCTGCCTGGAATAATTTTCAGACCTTGTACATTGGCTTAAAAGCCAGAGAAATTGTAAAATTTAAAACTTTTAGTATCAGGTAAAAATCATTAAGATAAAATATGTATTGCTGTCATATTGCAGTAATCATGTACTGTATTTACTCAATTATAACACGCCATCGAATATAATACAAACCCCCAATTTTGATAACACCAAAATGATAATAATAAAAAAGGTCTGCTGCGAATATACTAATACAGAAAGCCTATTGTAAGAGTGAAAATGTTAAAAAAAAGTCATATTTGTCGATTTTTTTTCTATACATCACAGTCTGTCACATTCTAAATCAGAATATGAAGTCTCTTTCATCATGTCCAAGTTGAAATCCGAATCATCAGTGGAATCTGTTTGATTAACATTCTCCCAAAGCAGAATGCCTTCACTACAATCTACAGCACTGAAGATGCAGCACATCTTTCTAATATAATATGCCATCAAATGTAATATGCACCTCGATTCTGAAGGAGCAAATTTTACCAAAAAAAAAAATGCTTCTTATAACTGAATAAATATGGTATTTTGTAGTTCTAATATATTGTAAGTTCTGATGCAATTAAGAATAGCTAGCTGACTTTTGAATCTGTAAGTGGATTTTTGGATTTTGTTGACAAATGAAATGGTTCTAAAAATATTTAAAAACTATAGAAACAGTGCAGTATTCTAGTGAATTTTCAGAAAACAATGCCATGTCCTGAAACCAATTGATATATGCATTGTGGGAAGACATCAATGAGATGCTTTTGCTCAAAACTTTGCATTTCTATACTTCATCCTCAAACAACTACAAATTTCTTTACCTTACCAAAGTATGCTCTTCTATATATATATATATATATATATACTGTATCAATGAAAATAAATCACCCCACTTCAATAAACATAGGTTATCACGAAATCTCCAATAGAAATAATTTTTTAATATGTACAAAAAACTTACTTACAGCGACATTAAGAATACAGCAAAAAAAAAAAAAAAAAAAGATTTGAACACAACTTTCTAATTGAGTTTATGCGACTAATAAAAATATTAACGTATTCAGTGTCATAAAATTGTTATAAATATAACTATTACTGCTTTCTGATAATCTCTAGTCATTTTTATTGGGTGCCAAAAGTTTATTTCCTTATTACACCCAAATAGTAATGTTAAAAACCTTAAGATCATTATGCTGAATTCACAAATAATAATTATAACATTAACAATATTCCAATACAGGCTAAGACTGATATGGCAATGCAAAGCAACATACATTCTTAAAAAGTATTTTGTCTAATGGTTCCACTTACTCCCGTTCTCAAGAGTCTAACTTGATTTGATTTTCAACAAGCTTACATAAACCAAATAATTACTCAGGCACAGAGTGGAGACCACAGATTTAGAAGTTTAAATTATGTAATTTTAAATATAAGAAAATAAATAATTTGGCAAGTATCACTTTCCCCAGTCCATTCATAGGAAACGTTGCAAAATCAGCCATGCAAGCAAGGGGAACATTTATTACTTTTTATCAATTGGTAAAACTAGGGACTAATCTTGAAATACTCGATGGAAGAAACACCACAGCTGGCTCCTGGATTGTTTTGGTGGGTAACAGGTTCCAAGTGAGGGAAAGTTATTTCCTGCTATTATCCTAACTAGTGAGGGTATCTTCACAGCTGGTCCCTGACTTGAGTGATTAGCTGACTATTGGACCAGTTGTGACGTGAAGGTACTGCTACAATGATTCTTCTGGAGTCAGTTGCTTTTCATAATAGCCTCAGATTCTTCCTCACTGTGTAACAGTGGTTACGCTATTCTGCTACTTGTGCTCTGAACTGCTCCAGTTGTAGTTCTAAAGAAGCTCTTTCTTCTTGTATTTCTGCTAGTTCTTGATTTAACTCTTGACAGACTCTAATTAAAAGAGAATTCTGCTCTTGCAGACGACGTAATGAATTCTGTTCACTACACCTACGAGAAGATGAAAAGACATTTATTACGTGAACAGAGTAAAATTAAGTGTATCTCAGACAAAAGTCAGACAAAAGATTTTTTCGAACTGTATAAACAAATATATAGCTTGATACACTGAAGTAAAACCCTGGCCTGATCATCGAGTGTGCCATTTATTAGGAAAATGAGAGGAGAGGAGGAAGATACGAGTGCAGTGTTGCCTAATCTGCTGCAACTTGTACAATAAATAAATACACAGGTGATATCACCAGAATATCTGAAGCTCAAAGTGGGACACTTACTAGTACATTCTACAGCTTTGCAGGAAACTCCTCCTAGTTGTTGTACAAGTCAGTAATTCTCTGTTTTAAAATAACATAAATAATTTAGGCAATAACTGTTTAAGATTTATTATATATGTTGGCAAATTTTATGGAGGTTACTTCAAGTTGTCAGGTTATATCAAGCCACAAGTCTACTAGAATCTGAACATAAAAATACTGATAGGTGATTCTATAATTTACTGATATATTTTTCACATAAAATATGCTAGACAAAACTTCACCGTCAACAAAATTATCTTCGATTAAATAAAAATTATTTTCATACCTCCCTTCAAATCGATGTCTATGTTGTTGTGAGTCTTCTGTAGGGCTATCCAAATCTCGAATACCTGCACCAACATCAGGCAACCCAGCCCCTATTTGAATGAAGCATAAGAAACTTTAATATACAAATTACAATGTCGGAAACAACTGCACATGTACATGTAATTAAAAAAATTCATGGCCGCAATATACTCTTCAACCCTTTAAGCATGTAATGACAATCCATGTCCTACAGGAATATTTGCCATCTTAAAATATATAGCTAGGAATTGATTAAAAACGCCAACAGTCCCACACGAATTGTGTACATAACTAATAAACAAGCCATTATATTCAATGTCAATGTTATCACTGTCATCATCATCGTCGTCGTCATTATCATCACAGTCATTGTCAAAAGTTAAGCGTAAAATCATGCACTTGAGTGTATGTGTATTAATGCATTCACATTTATTCATAAAATCAGAAATAATTAAATATTCTTTGTCAAAGAGACTCTGATCATAAATTATTATTAATGCCTTTCTTTTTAAAGAAATATCACATACAAAATATTAACCCTTCTGAATGTAAATGTACTGCTTCTGTAGGTATCTTTATATACATACTTTACTAATACAGTAGAACCCCGATTTTAACATTACATTTTCACAGTCCCAATTATTATTACATATGATTAATGTATTTCTATATTCGATTTAACGTTATTTTCTTTGCTGTCAAACCTATACTTTACATTAAAAAGAGCTCTTATATTATTTCTTTTAAACCTCGACTAACACAAAACTCATTTTGATTCAATGTATAAAATACAAATTTTTTGAAGAGTTAACAACTTGACAATGCTGCTGCCTCACTAAGTGTGGACCATGTGATGTGTCCTCCCTCCCCTTGCCCACACAAAGCTGTGTGCCTGTGTAACCATCACAACTTGCAGCACTAGTCACTTCTTGTCTTTGTTGTGCTAGCTGAGATGTGTGGTGTCAGCACTACTGCAGTGAAGAGACAAAACTGTTTTCGCCATTACATATCACTAGAAAACAATGGCCGTAAAAGGTTAACACTTTCTCTCATAGAAAAAGTTAATTTAATTCGCAAAATGGAAAAAATCCAAACATGAAGATATCCAAGATGACAAGGGGACTTGACTGGCACCCAGCTTCCCCTTAATGTTTTCCAGTTTTTTGTACAGTATTATCTATAATTTAATTCTATAGTTCTTTGCAAATACACTTAATTTCTGTAAAAGTATTAATATCTTTTTAAACAAAAATAGCAAATTCATATTTAGTGTCACCCTCAATAAGGTTAATTATTCTGTGTCCCCGGAAAACACGTTAAATAGGGGTTCTACTGTACACTAAAATCTGTGTAGTCGCAAATCAAACATGCATAGAACATAAATTTAATTCAATTAGCCAAATAAATTAACTGTGAATATAACTGTGTGAGAGTTAAAAGTAGTGAATTGAAATATGGTGTGACAGGTTTCAAAATTAGAACTTCCTCTTATAAAAGATTAAATTGAAATTCTTATACATTTCTTTAAAATTTTATACAAATACCATAAAATTATGTAATAATACTCATCTCTTGCCAAACACTATTCCAACCACAACATGCAAGAAACCACTAAATAAAGGAGAAAATTCTGCAGGATTAGTATTTTCTATTATAAAAAATAAATAAATAAATAAATAAATAAATAAATAATAATAATAATAATAATAATAATCATCATCATCACTTAGTGTCTGAATTTAAGATAAAGATGCCTCCTTCTAGATGCATGAAGGAAATAATAATCCAAAGAAGTTCACCATTTTAGCAAGCAGGAAGATTAACAAAGAATATTCCTGCAGTGCTCATTAAGACTTACAATTAGCAACTCTCTAACTCTGAATGAATGTCACAAACTGCAGCAATAATGTCAATGTGAACAGTTGAAAGATTACAACAGATAACCCATGGTGGCAACGTTTTGTAATTAAATTTTCATGTGCAAAACCATTACAAAAATACATACAAAGTTAGGCCTAACTTCTCAATTTTCTTTTCAGGAAACAAGGCTTCAAGTACAAGAATTCTGCCCTGGATTGAATCATTCTACCTTCTCAAAACACCTAAAATGGGAATGAACTTCTTCAGTTCATGACACCACGACCAGTTCAGTGTTAATGACTTGATGGTATTGTCTTACTGGAGACTGGTTTCCTGTACACCTCAAAGGCACCATGACGTCGGGGTTGGGCACCATCCACACAACTTTCCTCTTCTTGAACAAATTGAGCAAAGTCTGCGAAGCCTGTCTGATCTCCTACCAGGGATAACACATCACCCTCACTACGCTGGCCAATCAGTTTTTTTGGCGACGTCTGAAAGAAACAAATTTTTAATTTTCAAAGTACTTGTTCGAAATCAATTCTCAGTCATTATTTAATGTGCGAAATCATATCAATAGCTACGCAGCTACAACACTTTTGCTTATTGTTTCAATTCATGAGAGCAATCCTCAATTATCATTTTATTTGCAAAATTACTTCAATTACATGCATATTTTTTTTATTGTTTGAATTCATGAAAGCAATCTTAATGCTCATAAAAATTATGAGACAGAATAAAGAAATCTCCCCAATTTGATCATGTAACCACAGTCTAGTATATACAGTCACGAAGCTTGAGTTGTGAGAGTGCTAGGAACAATAGACTGTGCCGGTATTATTTCGCATTGTTTGTAATGAGGCGATATTAGTGATCCTAGTAGTTAGCAACTATCAATGGATGCATATTTACTACATATTGAGCTTTGTGACTGTATATACTTGACTGTGATGTAACCATAATGAATATAGCTCTGGTCATAGGTAGCATCAGAATTTTTTTTGTCTGATTTGGCAGAACATGAGCCAGCACATGTGAATGTGCAGGTTGATTAAATAACAGCATGCCAAAATTTAACAGGAAATAGAGAATGCTCTACAGAACATTCTGAGAGAGGGAACATGGGGTCTGAAAAGTCAGATTAAGGAGATATGGCCTTAAACATGTCTATTGCTATTGCTGTTTTCCGTATTATCTATATTTATTTAAACTTATTATTTACATTTATTCAAAATTATTACTTACATTTATTTACACTTATTATTTACATTTTAAAATTATTTTTGTATCATTACAAATCTTAGTTAACAATGCTCAATTTTTCAGGTGTTTGAAATGACGGCCATCAGGGGGTAAGCCTGGAATCGAACTCAGGTACACAGGGATTTTGAGTCCAGCACTTTAGTCACTGCACTGTGACAGCTGTACAATGAAATAAATATGATGTATTTTCAAGACTTCAAATTCCTTAAACAATTTTTTGTAGGATAATCAATAGCTTTCTTTTTAGACATATTTTAATTGTTCTTCTCTGTAATAAATTAAGTGGAATAAGATTAGTTTTAGAAGTACTACCCCATCCTAATATTCCAGATTGAAATAAGGCAAGGTACGCTGCACGTAGTATATCTATTGGTAAGTAATTTCGCAAATGAACAAAATAATATTTTGTGATTTGCAACAAAGATAAGTTGATATGCTTTCAGTTTCATGAATTCAACATCATGGCAAAAGAAGCTAATCTAAACACATTACTGTTCTTTATACTACTAACAAAATCGGTAAAAACGTAATACAGCGAACGCTAAGCTCCGCCCACGACCCCTTTCCACTTTTCCTCTACAAGTTCACCACACACTCTAGCGGGAAAGAGTGGAAATAGGGGTTTAGGGTAGGTTGGCATCTTGAACAAAAAGAGTAAATGCGACATCTACCAAGCAAAAGAGGAACTTCGTCCTGTCTCTCTTTCTCCAGCCTCTCCTTCTCTGTTCCTTGCTTCATGTCTCTCTCTCTTTTTTTCTTATGACTTCGCAGAGGGTAATATTCGATCTGAGTAAGTTCGTAACTAAACGCTACACACACGCATTTTGGTCACGCTTTAGACCTCTTGGCTAGCGAGGCGAGTTGGGGGTAGAAGGGAAAATGAATCTTTTTATGTTTAAGGGAACTGCCATAATGTATTGCAGAAATGCAATGTGTGTCGTTAGTTTGGTGTTGGAGCATGATGTATTCCTGAACTTCATCTCTCAAACTTACGACTCTATGCAAAATCAAGTTGAAAGTGTAATAGCGAGATCTGAATTCCGCATCAGTTTACAGTCTCGCGTAGAGGGAGTGGCATAAGTGTTAACACGCACTGGTGGAGTTCATTATGTCCATGTCCAGTTTCATGTACAGACGTAACCACGTGTAGTGATGAGCTGTACAGAAGACGTGTACTTCTTTCTCAAATTGTGCAGGGAGAATTTGAAGGCAGATACGGTAAGGTACTGTGAGGAGCATGGACTACTTGCTAGTCATTACAAATGTCCACCCTGTGGGAAAAATATGAAATTAGCGCCGAAAAGCGATGCTACTGATGGTGTGCATTGGCATTGTTTTGGGCAGGGGAGTGAAGTTGCACATCGTGTTAGCCATTCAGTGAGGAGTGGAACTTGGTTCCACATTACATTGTATTGTGTTGTGTTAGTACATGTGGTGGGCTGTGTTGTGTTGTGTAGTACATGTCTAATGGGTCCCAATTTGGTTTTATGCTGCAGTGATCCATCGAAGCGGGACAGATAGTAGAGAGAGACAGTAGAGAGAGAGAGCAGGTGATTGAGGTGCCGAGCGGGGATAACTTCCCCTACTGGCATTCGCCGTATTACGTTTTAACCACAAAATCAAACAAAAAAATTGTGCAACTAACTTTTCAGAAAACTGCAGAATTTATATGACAATCTGAAACTTATAATTTAATTTCGTTGATATAAAGCAAGCATAACTTACAGTGCTAGGAGAGATTCTAGGTGGAACCACAGGAGGAGCTCCAAGAAGACTTCCAGATTTTCCTAAATCAAAATCGAGACAAGCAAGCATAATACATTAGTATAAACATTTAATGCACTGATTCAATAAATGTAATTCATCTGAAAGAAAAGTAATATGCAGTGAATAAAGAATAGTTTTTAAAACAGATAAAGAAATAAGAATTTATTTTAATTTAAGAGAAAAAATGTTATAGCAGTACCATAATTAAAAAGGAGTACCAGACTAGAAAAATAAGCATTTCTGAAGCATATTAATCAATTCTACTGAATTGAATAACTGTAACACAAATTTAGAGAATTTCCATCAGTTTATTGCTCTTAAGCTATTAGATTTCCTACCCATTTTAGACTAGCTACAATCTAACCTTATATGTCAGATCTCTGCAGTAATATAAATAGCAAGAATGCTAGACCACCAAGAAACTCGGAGCTCAGCAGTCTAAAGCCTTGTTTCCTGATTCCTGAGTTTTAAAATATCAAGTTTAAATATCTATTAATTACACAATAATTATACTAAAAAGAACAATCATTTAAAAAGTGGTTTTAAAATTAATCAATTATTTTAATTAATTTATAAGGATGTCAATATATTTATACCGAAAATAAAGAAAACATTTGTCATTTAACAGTTGTTTCTAATGAAGTACCTTATATTAATGAATAATTTTTCACATACTTGGTATATGAAGTCCAAAGCCAAATAAGAAAAAATCTTTATACTGTCTAGCCACCATGGGTTGTTCATTTTGTAACTACAGAAATTAAAAAGGTGCACATACATGACATTTATCTTTTCACATAGGTACATTTAATGTTCTCTTCATAATGGGGGATTGAAACATCTTATATATATGTTACTGATATTATAAATTATACTTTACATTAAACGTTAACCAAGTTGTTTCAGCTACCATATGCAAGAAATTTGTATCATATTCCAAACTTTGCTTTATATTTCACTGTACAAGAATTGTGTAATTTTCAGTGCATGTCTAATATTAATTGAGTGCAAGAAAAGATTATGGCTTTCGAATGTGGCAGTTAATTCTAACAAACATGTCAATTATACAGCTTATTTGAAATATAACGGAATATTTGTAATTATCTTTCATTCAATTACGTCGAATATATTAGTCATTAATTTGCTGTTTTTGGTGAAATTTAAGTGTCATATTAAGAAGTTTAAATTTAGGATTTTAAATTCATGCTACCAGCAATGTGTGATACTGATGTCCATAGATATTAGAAGTAAATAGATGCATCAAATCATTGTAAAAGTTTGATGTACATTGTTGAAAATGTATTCCACTTTTCAAATGTTCACTGCATTCCTATAATATTTACTTACAAGCAAGATAATGGGAAGACTGAATAGTTTTTAGTCATGCCTAAAGCAGTGATTACAAAATTACGTCTAAACGTTCAACATACGATGGCATTTTCAATACAATATTGTGCTTCTTGTAAATTGAAGTATAATAAAAGTTCCATTAATCTGAATCATAGTTGTTTTGAAGTATTCGAACAAAATTCGTAATTCCATTTGTAAAGTACAGTGAAATGTCAATGTAGCATATCCCAAACGTAACTTCAGTAAATAAATGCATTTGTTATATTTCATTTCATTTTCAAGCCATAATGATTCGTCTTTATGAACTTTAAATGCAGCTAAATTATTAAATCCAACCAAATACAAAAAAAAGTGATCATTGCAATAAATTCTGTAGAAAATGAATTGTTAAGCAGCACGACATACACTTACCATATCTACTCGATTCTTTCCAATTTTTAGCATCTGAAAAAATTTCAGTCATCTTATATTCGCGTATTAATTATAATTATTAAATATCTTTTGTGAGTTCTATTTTATACTGTAATGGTATCCAAGACTTTTGAGTTCATAAATTATTTGTAATAGGTAAAGAAAGAAATTCTTACATTTCTGCCACTTAATACTGTAACATATATTTCAATAAAAACAAATAACAACATAACAATATGACAACCTCTATATAAAGTTTAATTACAGTACAGACTGGGATATAAAAAGGAAGGAAATGAGAGAAGATGCAGAACAAAACAGAAAGAAGAAAAAGATAATGATGACGATGATTATTATGATGACAATTTTGGAGTAAAAAGGCATCAATCTAATGGGAGCATATTTGTTGTGAGCTTGGTGACTGACATCAAGAATTGTCATGGTTTCTTCATCTCACATTTATAACTGTACTTCATGAGAACTGAAGCTTACAGTTTAAGCTGGTTATTATTACGTCATCAGACTTGTTTCTTAAGTTCACAGATCTTCACTTCAATGGATGCACAGTAAACTTCCCTCCAAGCCTTCTGGACTGTATTAGACTTGCATTATTGACAGCCCAGTTCAGAAGAGAAACAACTCAAAATTTAAAGTTTTGAGAAGCCTGAATTTTAAAGCTTCATGTTGCTGTGAAAAATCCAATTAATACACTCTAATTTTATATATATATATATATATATATATATATATATATATATATATATATATATATATATATAACAACATTAAGAGAATTTGGAATAATTTCAACAATCTTTTGATTTTACAAAGCAACATAAAGCTTCTCAAAACTTTAAATTTTGAGTTGTTTCCCTTTTGAACAGACCATCAATATGTAATCGCTGACTATCAATCACCACAGCCCAGGTAGCAGTGCCAAGAATAAATATAAATAAATGAAGCAGAACAATATGCATTATTTCACTACCAACAACGATTCACGTTTTTTAAATTCGTTACTTTCATTAATAATTGTTTAAATTAATTACTTTTTGGTTACATCCATTACCAGTAGACACCCTATAAATTAAGCATTTGTAATGTGGTTATATGGTTGGTTGATTGGTTTCTAATGGCCATGTTTGGCATCATTTAACCCATTTTGTTTCTTGCTTCCCATTAGAGAGCATTTAGATTTTTAGTATGTTGCATATCTTTGTTGAGTTTGGTACATTGGGGAAGATCTTTTTTCCCTATAAATGATCCTGGTTAATTGCACAATGTGCTTTCTTCTGTGTTTTAGATTCCTATCCTACAAGGCAGTCATTTGTCATGGCTTCTTTTCTGGATTTCTTACTATTTGTTTTCCAGTGTTCACTAATTTCTGCCCATTTCTTACTGTGTGATTTCTGATTGGTTTTATGGAGTATGTATTTCTATCTCTGATTTAGTTTTGATTTTTTAGCTAGTGTTTGGGTACTTAAGGTTTGATCTTGACAATGCAATCTTATGCATTTTTTTCCTAGTTTATCAGCATTACCATTCCCATTTATACGAACAAGTGATGATATCCAATGAATGTAGTCAACAAAGAATTTGTGAAAAAATAAATACAAAAACCTTTTAAGCACCCTATAATTTTTATCATCGTAGGTGTGTCAGCTAAATAACTGCAATATCACAATCATAAAACCAAAATACTGTTTAATTACATGCGTTAAGTAGTATTCCTAGGTAACTGAACCATGAATCTCTCTCACAGATGGATAATTCTGCTGTGTCTGTCACTGAACATCATAGTGGCAATATGACTTTGTATTTCGTTTTAAGGATGACAGTTAATGTAGGAAGACTGAGATGACATGAGTATTTCAAGAAAAGACTTTCCCAAAACAATTTTTTTTTCTAATGGCAGAAACTTAACTATTTGTCATTCACCCATATGAAGCCAGTTGTGTAGATCAATTTACCAACAGAGTTGTTGCCCAGGGTTCACCATAGAAAGCTGGTCTATACTATATCCACAAAAGCAGGTGTCGACCTCCAGACATTCTGGGGTTTGTGTGTGGATGAAGTAGCCACCAAAACGTTAAAATATGGTGTTCACTTAAATCGGCTACAACTTGCCATTTAAATATCAGATCCCTAACTGCCCATTGTGCAAGTCAAATCAAGAAATGGATTCAGAACACCTCAAAATCTGTGTTTCAGTGGCTGACCATGACAATATCTTTGAAAAATATTGGAGTGCAAGAGGTCAAATGACTTTAATGTCAAATGCCTCGAATTACAAAACAACACACAATGAGATGAGAAGATGGAGAAGACCAATGTGTTATCTGGGCCACGGGCTTGCCCAGCACAGGTCATAAATCAGGGGTACACCAGGGATTGAACCCTGGTACATTCACCACAAATTCAACATGGATTCATCAAGATTTTAACTCAGGCATCCAGCATGGGAAACATATATGCTAGCTATTAGATTAACAGTATAATGAATAATATAACAATTATAGTAGAACCTCACTTCTACGTTATTTTCATATTTATATTTAAACTTTAAGATATCAAAATTCTTACATTAAAATTCGTCTCATTTATGCGTTTTTCAGGTATACATTTTCAAATTTGTATGTTACATTTTTTCAGTCCCCATATGCGAAATTCACTCATGAACTGCTGCCAGGAAGTTAAAAGGAGGACAGCAACAGCAAAGGAAGCTTTTACTAGAAAAAAGAAACATCACCTGCGGACCTCTGGAAAAAGAACTAAGGAAGATAATAGTGACGTGCTTTTGTGTGGAGTGTGTCACAGTATGGGGCAGAAACATGGACATTACAACGAAGTGAAGAGAAAGAGCTATAAGCATTTGAAATGTGGATATGGAGAAGAATGGAGCGTGTGAAATGGACAGACAGAATAAGAAATGAAGCTGTGCTAAAAAGAGTGGGTGATAAAAGAATAATACTTAAACTAAGAAAAAAAAATTGGCTGGATCACTGGCTAAGAAGAAACTGCCTACTGAAGAATGCACTGAGCGGGTGAGAAGTTTGAGGCAGAAGATATCAGATAATGACATTAAGATAGCTATATGGATCATATGCAGAAACTAAGATGATGGCAGAAAATAGGGAAGATTGGAGAATGCTGGGTTTGCAGTGAAAGATCTACCCTTGGGCAGACCACTATGAATGAATGTATATATGTGTTATCTTTATTCTCTGTTTTGAAAGGGAAAGGATTAAGTATGATATTCATGTGTATTTTTCCGTTTGTTTGAAGCGACACACACTAATCTCAAGTTTCTTTCCATTATTTTAAAAATGAAACTGCTGAGACAGTTATTTATTGTGCAAGAAGGCATCAATCATTCCAATAGGCAAAGTTCGAAGAACGGCTTGAGCCTACAAAGGTGATGAATATGTGTTTTTTCCATCCTCTTGTCCTGCTTTCTTTCCTGTTGGATCTTCTTCTCACTCAGATTTTATCGGCAACATTTTTTACGGGTTTATATGGCAAAGCATAAGTTATAATCACTATTCAGTCAGTTTTCGTGCTCAAAAGAAACGTGCATGTCTATCAGCCAACAAATTAAAAACTCAGGAAATCAATAACTCTATAGAAAAAACAAAAATCCTAGTTAAGATCAAGAATAGTACTAACGAAATAAAAATTAACATTGCTCAATGTCTGAGACTTTCACATTCCACACTTATAACAATAATAAGAATGAAAGGTAAATAAGGAAAATGTATCAAGAACTGGAACCAGTCATGAAACTGCGAAAAGGGGGCAGATGGAACATTTTGCTGATTTAGAATAATGTCTTATAATCTAGTTCAATCAACAGCATGTAAAAAGACTCCCATCAACAGAATGATATTACAAGAGAAAGTATTGGAATTTGCTGAACAGCTTAACATGACAGATTACTTCAAAGCTCCGCTTTCTGGTTGCAAAGGTTTAAGAAGTGATTTGATGTACGTGGGCGTAGAATTTGGGGAGAGGCAAACAGTGTTGATACTGTAACCATATGACAATGGAAAGATGTGTAAGTTCCTGAAATTCTAGAAAACCTCAACATTTCAGTTCCAATTGAAAATTTTCAATTCTTCACTTGTAGGTTTTCTCAATTAGAAGTTATTCTAGCCATTCCCCTTGAAACGTATAAACAAGGTTTCACTATATATTTTACCTGTATAGAGGAAACTTTAACGTAGTGTCTCTAACAATATTATTATATCGTTGTCAACATAATCATCACTGTCAGCATTGTCAATCAGTATGTTTACTGAATAAGGGAGGGACATACACAAAAATATTATAGGTATAGGGAAAATTTACATTCAGTTTTGATATACTAACACGGTAAATGAAATAATAGACATCAGTGCTATGTACAACAAGAATCTGCAATAACTATTACTTACTTTTATTTTAAATTTTTAAACTGTCGTGACCAAAACTGACAAGAAATGCAGTGAATATAACGAAACATTTGTGAAACGACAATACTGCTAATCAAACTATATTTACATATACAATTTTGATAGTAGAACTTACAAAAGTTCATGTTGCTTAAGACAATAATAATGCACGAGAAAATGGTCATTATACTAATCCTCAAGTGATATTTAGAAAGCTATTTACTGCATGTGAAAACAAGTCACAGTTCTACAATTACCCAAGCGATTGAGATCCAATGAAGAACTTCTTGCATGAGTTCGATATGGCCGTGGAGGAGGGGGAGGTGGAGGCTCTTTCTTGGGTCCCATTTGTGCTGGCACAACACCCATTGGGAGACTTGTTGGACCAGATGGTCCTCTGAAGAAATGTGAAGAAAGAATTACAAATACAATTTTTAAATTATTAAAATGGCAATTATTACCAATATGTACAGTGCTCCACACTGAAAATGGGATATCTGAAAAGTTGAAGTATTATTCCCACAACTCTGTGCATGCCTGCCTAATGATAGCTCTAGTGTCATCACTGACATCGGATTTACATGCAAATGCGTGTTTTGTTTACTCTCACACATGATATGCTAAGTGGAACCGAAGTATGTTTCATGTTCTTTTAAATTCGTATGTGAAGTTTTACAGTGCATAATATCTGCATGTTTCAGCTGTTTTGATATCTTATAGGAATACAGACTTAAGGGAAGACTCCACTGAAAATCATGAAAATTTTTCCAAATTTTTTTTACTATTTCACTTATTCAGAATTTATATTTTCATACCCCAAATGGATTCAGCTCAATTCTGATTACAAATACTCGTATGTTTACACTTTTTAAATTAAGGCCGGAAGGGGGCATGGAATTTAAAGAGCTGTCAATTTTTTTTTTCATTGAAGAATTCTTTTTTAAAATTTCTGATTACAAATCTAGTAACTTTTTGTTGGCTCCCTGAAGTTACTAGATGAATGTAGCGGAGGAGAATATTAATTTACATAAATATTCATTTTATTTTCAAATCTATTTTTCTGTGTTCATTTTTGTTCATTCAGCACCAACTTTCTTATGCCAAATATTAATCAATCTGGATGAAATTTTTACTGCAAGTATTTATGAGGTAGCTGCATGTTTCTATGCATTTATTTTGTGAGAAATGCTGCTAGTTTATTTTATTAATATTTTTCTTAATGCTGCTAGTTTATTTTATTAATATTTTTCTTAATATTAATAAAATAAACTAGCAGCATTTCTCCAGCAGAATTAATACAAGAGGGTGGAAGTGCATTATCTAACGAAATTTATAAGCTTGTACTTGCTATTTGGGAAAAGGAAATTGTATCAGAACAATGGAAGGAGTCCATAATCGTACCTATCTTTAAGAAGGGGGACAAGACTAACTGTAGTAACTTTCGAGGAATATCACTTTTGTTGATGTCATACAAAATTTTGCCCAATATTCTTTTGAGAAGATAACTCCATATGTAGATGAAATTATCGGGGTTCATCAGTGTGGTTTTAGGCGTAATAGATCAACTATTGACCAGATATTTTGTATTCGACAGATAATGGAGAAAAAATGGGAGTATAAGGGTACAGTGCATCAGTTATTCATAGATTTCAAAAAGGCATATGACTCGGTTAAGAGAGAAGTTCTGTATGATATTCTTATTGAATTTGGTATTCCCAAGAAACTAGTTCGATTAATTAAAATGTGTCTCAGTGAAACATACAGCAGGGTTCGTATAGGTCAGTTTCTGTCAGATGCGTTTCCAATTCACTGTGGACTGAAGCAAGGAGATGCACTATCACCTTTACTTTTTAACTTTGCTCTAGAGTATGCCATTAGGAAAGTCCAAGATAACAGAGAGGGTTTGGAATTGAACAGGTTACATCAGCTGCTTGTCTATGCGGATTACGTGAATATGTTAGGAGAAAATCCACAAACGATTAGGGAAAACATGGAAATTTTACTTGAAGCAAGTAAAGAGATAGATTTGGAAGTAAATCCCGAAAAGACAAAGTATATGATTATGTCTCGCGACCAGAATATTGTACGAAATGGAAATATAAAAATTGGAAATTTATCTTTTGAAGTGGTGGAGAAATTCAAATATCTGGGAGCAATAGTAACAAATATAAATGATACTCGGGAAGAAATTAAACACAGAATAAATATGGGAAATGCCTGTTATTATTCGGTTGAGAAACTTTTATCATCCAGTCTGCTGTCAGAAAATCTGAAAGTTAGAATTTATAAAACAGTTATATTACCGGTTGTTCTTTATGGTTGTGAAACTTGGACTCTCACTTTGAGAGAGGAACCAAAGGTTAAGGGTGTAGCAGTAGCAGTAGCAGTAGCAGTAGCAGTAGCAGTAGCAGTAGCAGTAGCAGTAGCAGTAGCAGTAGCAGTAGTAGTAGTAGTAGTAGTGGTAGTAGTAGTAGTAGTAGTAGCAGCATTTCTCACAAAATAAATGCATAGAAACTTGCAGCTACCTCATAAATACTTGCAGTAAAAATTTCATCCAGATTAATTAATATTTGGCATAAGAAAGTTGGTGCTGAATCAACAAAAATGAACACAGAAAAATAGATTTGAAAATAAAATGAATATTTATGTAAATTAATATTCTCCTCCACTACTTTCATCTAGTAACTTCAGGGAGCCAACAAAAAGTTACTAGATTTGTAATCAGAAATTTTAAAAAAGAATTCTTCGATGGAAAACAATTTTGACAGCTCTTTAAATTCCATGCCTCCTTCCAGCCTTAATTTAAAAAGTGTAAACATACGAGTATTTGTAATCAGAATTGAGCTGAATCCATTTGGGGTATGAAAATATAAATTCTGAATAAGTGAAATAGTAAAAAAAATTTGGAAAAAATTTCATGATTTTCAGTGGAGCCTTCCCTTAAATACACAAATTTTTAAGGTAAACATATCACACATATTTAAACACATTTCCTTTCAGTAACATCCAGCTTGTCAGATCATTAAAAAAACAACATAGGATGGATACTGTGTCAACACTCTGCCATGTATTGTCTGAATTAACATAAAAGTGAACTATCAGCATGAAGGAGGCCACTAATTCCACTTGCAAAATGACAGTTCGGAAATATTGCCTGTATTAATTTGGATTTACATTAATAAACATATTTTATTACTTTTAATGGCATATTTACCGTAAGTGCATGTTTTTCTTTAGTGACATATTTAAGTGTGTATTACCTTCAATTTTAAGTGCATATTTGCATGCTTATTTTAACTATATTTGGTGCATAAAAATCCAATGTCTAGCCTTAATCGTATTTTATTCGCTTATTTTTATCAAATGTGTCATGCCTTAATGCAACAATATGGGAACCAACTCAGCTACAGATCATAAGAAAGAGTTCTTTGCTGCATTCAGTATAATAGGTTTGTGGAATACTGACTTGAAGCTGTGTGAACACAGCACTAGAACTTTCAAGTTGCAGCTATATGAGTCTCACCATTTTCAGTGTGACTCATTGTACATAGCATCAAAAGCAAAGTATACCTGATTTTCGCAAGCACACTTACCCTGCTGAAAGAGCAGGTGCAGTTACAGTTGATCCTGGTGACTCATCAGGGGTGGACAGAGTAGCAGGCTGAGGTGGAGGAGGAATGGCTCCAGGCCCCGGTGCTGTTACATAAAAAAGAAACGAAACACGTCAAAATCTTTATATATACTATTTCAAAACAGTTCTGTATAATTTTAACATACCAGACGGACCCAAATGTAGTAGGCTTACAACGTTTTTCATAAAAACGACCATGCTGTTATCAGTTTTTTGGTGGAATGCACTGGAACGGTGTTACAGCATCTTTTTCTTGCATTTTTCATCATGGAACCAAAATATATGTGAATAACTATGTCTTTAATATAAGTTTCTTTGAATTCCACTTTAACCTTGAAAGTCTTAGTTGGGCGAAAAGGAGATTAAAAACGACAAAATTCCCATGCAGTGAACAGTAATCATCTCCCTGTCCACTATAAAATATTCTACACAGATTTTCATCACCTTTTTCTCTAGAAGAAAAGCATTATTTTTTATTAATATTATTATTATTATTATTAAAAACATATACCGGTAAGTGTGACGCGATATTGTGGGCAAAGTGTGTAGTCAGTCAAAAAAGGTTTGGAACCACTGCTCTAGATGACTGTTTCTTTTTTCGCTTGTGTGCACATCGAAGTATTGCCATCTAGCAGTGATAGCTTCAGGTGCCTCATTAAAAATGCAGATAGACTTCAATTTGTAACTTATTTCCCGACTCTCTCTCTCTCGTATTTTCATTTTTCTTTTTCTTATTCAGACTGCCATTGTTTTGGAGCTGGTAGTTATATGAGTGCAGAATACGAGGGATTCCACTGTATAAGCACTCAAATTTTGGAAGATATATTTAGATAAAAAAATTTCTGTTAATCTACAAGGACTCCCAAAATTTATTAAGAAAATTCTTATATTAGTAACTGAAGTAAATGTCACTTTCTCTTTTATTATTTGAAAATATTTTGTTGTTTTTTACTCAACTGTCCGAAAACAGGTCTGGGGTGACACCAACAAGGCATCACTCATGAGGTAACTAGGTCAGGAGATGAAAATATTTTGTAGTCCTCAATATCTTCCGAGTAATGCAATATACATTTTCTGCAGATGACATATGAACAATTTTACTGACCTGCTGGCTTCTTTGGTTGTGGTCGTTGAATTGGTCTAATATCTGAAGCAGATGTTACATTGTTGTCCAATGTTGTCGTGGATTTCTTTGGACTTCCACCTTCTCCACCCAATTGTTCATATGGTATGGGCTGAGGTTCTGTTAACTTCCGTGGTGACCGGCAGGGTTCTTCCTCACCAGGAGGCAGTCCCTGTGACTCCGGTGTCAAGCGTAATGGCACAGGATGTAAAATCTTTGGATCCTAATTGCAAATTAATTATTTAATATACAAGTAACAAATAAAAATATATACAAATAGCGTAAAAGCTAAACCCATAAATACCTGTTCCACTGCTGATTTGTGGAAATCGAAGTTGACTGGTTTAGGGCCTGGTGAAGACACTGAACTAGTTGGGGAATCTACAAATTTCGTCCACTGAAACAACACAAATATGCTTTGTAACTGCTCCAGGAAAGGCAGGAAACCATCTTGAATTACAAACTTTAGAGCGAATTACATTCAGTTATAAAGCCTTTTTAAGATCTGAAATATTTAGATACTGGCTTTTGATATAGGTCATTATACATATAATTTGAATGCAATGATTTTCTTGCAACTTCCTAAACAATTCAGTTATGCACGGTCTTGAAGAAACTGTAACTCTAGGGAAATAGTGTCGAAATTTACTTGCACCACTGTTACAAGATTCTTGCATCCAGAAAGGTGGACATTATTTTCAACATCATATCAAACACTAAAATATACCCAAACAATATAAAGTATCATTGGCACATTTGGGTATTGAACACTGTTCGCAACCACTGTAAAAGTTTCAACAAAACCAATATAAAAAAAATGCACCAACTGCAATTCTGAGAACTTGTTCACATGTTGCTACTTTGAAACTGCACACAGCATGAAAAAGTAGCAAGCGGCTGGTTTGGCAGCAGCTACTTTTTGGGTTACATTGTTCACACATCTCAGTACAAGAGTTGTGCAGTAAATATTTTGTACTACAGTGCTGCAAAAGTAGCAATGTGTGCCCGTAATTTAACAAAGCATTTGCAACTCCACATTCCTATTCTCAAAATAGTTTGGTTCCTCCTACTTTCAAAATTTTCTGTACTGGTATATAGTTTTTTCAAATAACCATGTTACAAACTGAGAAGAACTCCATCACAGATGCGAAATACTGCTGAAGATAATGACTTCCATTCGAGCTCATATTTTGAATAAGACATACTAACTGGCAATAACAGATAAGAAGCTGCGAAAAAAATAATTTCGTCAAACATAAGTGCCCAGTTTCAAAAAAGATATGTCAAGAAGGCAGAAAGAGATTAGTTTTTATTAAATCTACTTTCAAAAGTAAAAATCAAATATATTTTCAAGTATTCAAAATATACCGGTACTCAAAATGCAAAAAGTCTACATAAAGCACAAAAAAAACTATACAGACCATGACACTCAAGAACTTTCTCCTTGCCCGTGACTTTACTTTTTTTTCCTTACGTTAATCCATGGTTTTCTTATCATACATTTAAAAACCTGTGCTGGTTCCCAAAATGTTTGAGGATTGTCTAATCTACATGTATCTGACTAAAAACTGTAGAGTTCAACATCTCTTTATTTTTATTACCTCTTTGCTTCTAGGTGGAGAAGCAGGCTCTCCTGTTGGAGGGGACAAGCTTGGAGGACTTTCCTCCCTGCTGGGTGGTTCTGCAGGTACAGCAGGTACCTGATTCTGGCGAGGGGGAACCAGTGAAGGAGGAAGAGTATCAGGCAGATCAATGTTATTTCTTCGTAACACCACCAGATGCATTGCTGTATTGAACTCGTCAAGAGAGAGTGCTCCATCTTTGGTCACATCAGCAAGTTGCCTGAAGTTAATATAAATCACAACTACTGGTAGCTTATTTATTTAACGAATATTTTAAACTACGAAAGCTGTTCACAGTTGGTATGTGGAAAATAAACCTACCTAACAGTGAATTAATCCATTTAAAGTATCACAGACTACACCCATTCCATTGCATAAGAAAACACCAGCTGACAGAGGTAGAATGGCCATTCTACTTACTGTAAATAAATCAAAACTCTTCTATGAAGGAAATTTAACAGTGTGTCTATAAGCGACTATAATTTGAAATAAATATGCTAAAATACAATGCAAAATTTAAAATAGATTGTTATATAAAAAAGTAGTGTAAATCACGCACTCTCCTTCCTGTATACTGTTTAAATGTTATCTCAGATGTTATTAAATGTCATTTCAATTACACGATTTTCTCACGCGTTTTTCCTTCAGACACCCCTTAAAAATGTATAAATAATGTTGTTTTGTTGTAGTTACTTTCTATTAGGGAAAGTATTGTGATGATATAAAAATGTCGATTTCTGCGAAAATATATATTTTCAGCATCCCTGACACCATTTTAGTGGTTCCGAATTCTTATCTGTCTATTTTTTTGTTGTGAATTCGTTCCAAATACAAAATGCTCCCACACCTCACCAAATCAACCCAAATGGTAACTACTCTTAAGAAGTGCATTATTATTGTAGGATTAATATTATCATAAACACACATGCATCATGTGCAGTGCCGGATTTAGGCCTAGACAACCTGGGTAGTTGCCCAGGGCGGCAATTTCCAGGGGGGTGGCATTTTCTCTCTCTTCCTCCTCTTTTTTTTTTTTTTCCTCCATTGAAATTGGTTTTTAAAACATTTGTTGGTAAATCTTTTCTGAAGTTTGTTCTTGAACACATTGAGGAAGTTGAATATTGTTTTTTTATTGCATTGTCACAGTTGCAGCGAGAGTAGAAGGAAAGTGTACAGCTGCATAATTATATTCTAATACCAGTAACATGTTATTGTACTATGAAACTCCTTAAATTTAACTGCTTGTATAAACAAGAATGTATTGTTGAAAATCAAATTGGATGTGTGTTTATTATTTATCATTATGAATAGTAACCACAACTCTCAGTTACATTTTCAATATTATATATATATATATACATATACATACATATATTTGTTGTTTTCTAATGCCAGGCGTTTGACAATAAAGTCATTTGACCTCTTGCACTCCAATATTTTTCAAAGATATTGTCATGGTCAGCCACTGAAGCATAGATTTTGAGGTGTTCCAAATCCATTTCTTGATTTGAGTTGCACAATGGGCAGTTAGGGTACTGATATATTCCAATTCTATGTAGGTGCATATAATATATATATATATATATATATCTTTTACGAGCTTTTCCAGAATATATATATATATATATATATATATATATATTTTTTTTTTTTTTTCTGAAAAAGCTCGTAAAAGATTCTCCCTTCTAAAAAGACTAGCAGGAAAGAAATGGGGATGCTCTAGGAATACTTTGAACACTACATACAAAATGTTTATACAGCCAGTGCTAACATACTGCGGAAAAATTTTAATTACTTCACCTTTCATAAACGAAATAGAATATGTTCAAAACCAAGCTCTCAGACTCATTACTGGTGGAATCCAAACAACTTCAATAGATTCTATGAGATTCCTCACTAATATTAACAGCATCAAAATGACAATAGAAGAAAAAGCACTGATTCAATATGAAAAACTTATTAGATTACCAGGAAACAATTGGCATTCATACAGTCCTCTCTGTAGATTGAAAATCCAAAAAAGTTTCATATCCATGGTTCAAGAATTAAAACAGAAAATCAATATCCCGAATTTAAAAGAAAACCTACAAATTAAACCAAACCCTTTAACTCTATTAAATATAGAATATAATCTAAATTTAACAGAAGAAATACTAAAATCAGAAGTAAACACTGAAATACTAAAACAATTGTCTTTAGAGACAATTAATATTAGGTACCCTCCACAAAACTGGCTTCATTTATACACTGACGGATCCATGATCTCCAGAGAACAAGGTGCCGGTGCAGGTGTTACGTGCTGTCTCTTCTCACTTTATAGATCTCTTGGGTATGGAACAAGTTTTGATGGAGAAATCATTGCAATAAGTGAAAGTCTCAGGAATCTTCTATGCCACATCAATAAATTTAAAAATGCAGTTATATTGTCAGACTCCAAAGCAGCTATTCTATCAATAGTCTCTAAACACACACCTTCATCTCAAACAGCAGAAATAACTAAAATGCTCTCTCAATTAATATCACTCAATAAAAGAATTGTATTCCAATGGATACCATCCCATTGTGGAATCCTGGGAAACGAGAATGCGGATGCTTTAGCAAAGAATGGCAGCACTGCTACTTACAGACCTGTTACTAAATCTACGTATTACTCTGTGAAAAGATTTATTAAATCTACATACTTAGACTTCACCAAACAAAATTTGATAACACAATCTCAAGGGAAAAAATGGAACTCTCTGCATCAAAATCCACAGTTAATTCCCGATTTACCACGAAAATCGTCTGTAGCTGCATTTAGATTGGCAACTGGCCATGGTTGTTTGGCCAAACACCTGCATAGAATTGAAATATATCAGTCCCCTAACTGCCCATTGTGCAACTCAAACCAAGAAATGGATTCGGAACACCTCAAAATCTGTGCTTCAGTGGCTGGCCATGATAATATCTTTGAAAAATATTGGAGTGCAAGAGGTCAAATGACTTTACTGTCAAACGCCTGGCATTAGAAAACAACAACATATATATATATATATATATATATATATATATATATATATATATATATATATATATCATCAACAAATCTATTTAATCACTTTCCAACATGTGCACTATATAATTCGATATGAAAGCTTTATTTCGCAAAGAGTTGGAGTACATTTTTTTCAATTTACTTTATATTTTCTATCGAAGTAAGAAATACTCGCAATAATTATACCACTAACAAAACCAATGCTTAAAAATAAACCACAGCCTGTCTTTTACAAATCAATTTTGTTTCAACAATGAATAAGTTAGAATAATATGTTTCTTTGCATCGAATTCGTCAGATAGACTTTGATAACATCATCAGTGCTTTCTCTGTGAAGAAAGTCCGAAGGAAATCTTTATAATTCACAAGTGAGATGCATGTATTTCGATTCCAGTAATTTATTATTTTCTGAATTGTAACATTTCATTTAAAACAAATTTCAACTAAACATGACCTGTATAATAGCTGCTTATAAATTATTTGTGGAAGTTTGGGGGCGGAAAATTTTAGCATTGCATAGGGGCGGCACTATACCTAAATCCGGCCCTGATCATGTGTGAGTGAGCAACAGGTTGATGTGCAATACATAAAATGGAATATCATCATCATCATCATCATCATTGAATTTAAGTATTAAATTAGTTCTCTTATGTATATATTTTGAATAACAGTAATGGTTCAAGAAAATATACTGTTCTATAGAAAGTTGTTGTCTAGTGCCTTGCATTTGGCAATGACAATATGACATAGTAGCTGAAACTCGTAAGATGTATTGTGTATACCAACTTCATGACACTCGTTATTTTTCTTGTACTAGTAACAAAATAGTAATATTAAATGTATGATTACCATATTTTACGAAGTTCTTGTACAGGTAAACGTGACTTCTCAAAGAATAGACGAGCTGTAGGACCAGCAATTAATCCATTTGGATCTGGTTGAAGTGACCGAAATTGGGCTGTATAATAATCTCGTTGCTCTTCTGTAATGGTCCACACTTCTCCATCCCCTTCAACATCTTCCTCACTACTATGACGATCTGACGACTCTTCCTCAGTGCCTAGTAACTGCCGCTGCTCCTCACAAACTGAAGTAAAATTAAAATATAATGTAGCAACATTTACACGAGAAATCCAAAATCGCAGTTGAGGGGTTTTCCGTATCACATTGTCCTAGTCCAGTGGTTCTCAAACACTTCAAAGGAGCAACCCACTTTTGAGTAAGACTTCTGTATATGACCCCCACTACTGAACTGGTAGGTGGCCGGGTAGCTCAGTTGGTAGAGCAGCTGGCTACGGACTGGAAGGTCCGGGGTTCGATCCCAGGTGGCGACAGGATTTTTTCTGGTTGCCAAACTTTCAGAACGGCCCCGAGGTTCACTCAGCCTCCTATAAAATTGAGTACCGGGTCTTTCCCGGGGGTAAAAGGCGGCCAGAGCGTGGTGCCGACTACACCACCTCATTCTAGTGCCGAGGTCATGGAAAGCATGGGGCTCTACCTCCATGCCTTCCAAGTGCCTTCATGGCATGTTACGGGGATACCTTTACTGAATTGGTAGGGTACTTAATCCTATTCTAAAAGTACAAATCCCAAAAACAACTATAACTTTACAAAAAATTAGTGGATACTACCCAAAACACGATGGAAATAGAAGAATATAGTGCAACAATGACACCCGAAGTATTACATATACTTACATATACATCTTTTCTAGTAGTCTACTTTGCTGGTATTCTCGAATAACTAACACTTTGATAAATAGTTTGCAAAACCTAGATGTCAACATAACTGGGCATAAAATGAAAGGATTTATAAAAAAACTTGATTTCTGGTCGATATCACTTAACAAAAAGGAATATGATGCATTCCAGTGCATTAAAGAACTCTTGGAAAATTTAGTTATGCATGATATAACAAAAATACTGAATCTGCTTAGCAAACATGCAATTAATTCCAAAAACAGCTTTTTGAGTACTTTCTGGAAGGCACAAATAAAAATACAACAGTCACAGATGGATACTAAATCCACTTTTAGACAGTTATGTTCATCTAGTTAAAATTAAAAAAAAAAAAAAAAAAAAAAAAAAAAAGTGAAAGAAAACTTCATCAAAATATGTAAGTACCTATTGATGGAATGTTGAAACTAGGCTAACTTGCAGAGAGCAGCAAGTTGTGGATCAAAAGAACGCAAGAATACTTCCAGCTTCAAAAAGAAGTTCTTAAATTTTTTATAACATATGCAACTTCATATTTATGAAAAATAAGCTACCCGGCTATGATCGTCATTAAAACAGAGACGAGAAATCTCACTGAACTGGAAAGTGATATCACTATGTGTGCATCAAATGCAGAGTACACATTAGAGAGCTACTTTCTGAAAAATACACATTTGTCACATTAATAAAATTATTTTTACTTTAGTGTATAATTACTGAATTTGTTTATGTTAAATGTGTTGATGTTCTGAATACACATAAGCGTATGTTAATAAGGCGGTTTTTGTTCTATTTTGTAAATCATCTCGTGGCCCCCTCAGCTCTTTACACGAGCCCCCAGTTTGGGAAACACTATCTAGTCCATTCAAAATTTCCTAGTACATAACTTCCTTACATGTAACAATAATGGTATGAGTACAGGGTATACAAATTACAATGAGTAGCAATTAAGATGACAAGCAAGAAGTCCCCATGATTTAATAGTAGATAGCTCAGCATTGGAAATCAAATAATCAAATTTGTTTTGTAGTAATCTAAAGACTGAGGAAGCAAATACCATATTGCTTTTTCATAAAGTCTCACCCAATCCATGCCAGTGTGTAGTTGCGGCCCAGTTTCTCTCCTGAACACTGTTAGTTGGTGTAGGTGAATCACTAGCTGTACTTGAGGCTTCAGGAGACATCCCCTTTGGTCCTGGCCCACAAGTAGGAGAGTAGGACCCCCCATTGGGATGGGGAGATTCTGTATGAGCCTCCACTTCTCCTTCACTACTTGCAACACTCCCAACTGGTTCACGCTACATATCAGTAAAAATATAATCTTATAAACACTCATTACTTTTATTAAAAAGACATTATCATTTATAATGCACGCGCATTTCTCTCTCTTTCTCTGTGTGTGTGTGTGTGTGTGTGTGTGTGTGTGTGTGTGTGTGTGTGTGTGTGTGTGTGTGTGTGTGTGTGTGTGTGTGTGTGTGTGTGTGTGTGTGTGTGCGTGTCTGTAAGCGTGTGGGCGCGCACAACAAATTGAAGTTTATATTCCTAATAAACTGCACCAAAGCTGATGTATGTACGACTTTTTATGAGGTCATGGTTTGTAGTTGGCCATTTCCCTCCATCTGTTAAACTGAAATTCTCTGTATTATTTTCCTGCTATTTGCAGGCCTCACGTACAGATACATGTTGGTTCATCCAGGACTAGAAATCTGAGCACGTTTGTTTTCTCCATATCCTGTCACAATGGCTGTGAATTCTGATATTAGGCACTGTTTCAGTTGAAGTCTGCCATTTATTGTAGTGATAGGGTGTGATTTCAAGACTTGTGATAGGTTTGTCACTGGTTGCAACTGTGACTACAGTTCCAAAACTACAGCTCCGAGAAATCGCCAACTCTGTCTGATATGTTGCTGTTGTTGTTTTCTAATGCCAGGCATTTGACAATAAAGTCATTTGACCTCTTGCACTCCAACATGTTAAATGGCAAGTTGTAGCCGATTTAAGTGAACACCATATTTTAATGTTTTGGTGGCTACTTCAATCACACACAACCCCCAGAATGTCTAGAGGACTACACCTGCTGTTGGTCGACGGGTCCATTGGACCTAGCTGGGAGATCTTGTTGATCACCAGCTTTCCCTCCTTAAGCCACTGGAGGACGATTTTAGCGCCATAGCAGGTCAGCACTAGGAACAGAAAAGTAGAAAGAGGAGGAAGGAAAGTGAAATGAACCCGTAGGCCTCGAATGCTCTAATGTCGTCAGGATCGAAGAAAGTAAGAGTTCAGTCAGAGGACTGGATAGGAAAGGGTAAAGAGGGAATTAGGTATTGAATAGAGGAAAATTATACCAAATTCGGTCATTAACCCATCAAGCTGACCAGTGCTAATTGATGAGTAGCCCCTCCCTTCAGTTCAGCTTGTAAATTATGCTTACTAACAGCTGCACCACAGGAAGGTAGGGATGGGACATTGGGTATTTGTCCAGGTTGGTTCTTTAAAGCCTTCAATAGGAAGGATTAATGGCTCTCTTCCCTGTATCCAACAGATACCCTTTTGCAGCCCTGTCTGATATGTGATTCACAGCATTGCCAACTGATTTTCATAATTGTGACAGCTCCAGACAACTCCAAGTCAGAACAACTTGAAGGAAGGAGAACATAACTGGGCTCTAATTAATTTTCGTCCCACTCAAAAGGCAAAAGGTTAACATCGGCAATACTTTGCTATTGAAGCTATGCCCTTGCTGTATTCTTACACAAATGATTAACTGACATTCGTGAACATTCTTGGACAAGTATATGCACCCACACATCACGATAACATCTCACAGAGTGCTTTCTTTTCAGTATACACACCACACTAATCACTATTGTTGATAAATCAATAGAAGAGCGATAAACATAAAATTTGTCAGCAAACATGGGTATTTCTCATGGTTTATTCAGAGATAAGTATATAGCAGTGATATTGAGTTCCAGACAACTTGGAAATCTACAGAAAGAAATAGAACCCCATAAACACCATGAATCATCCGAACACAAAAATTACACTATGACAAAATCGCTATTATCTATCACAGTGATTTTTTCGGAGAGTTTCACCACTCACCCTCTTAATTAGAAATATTCTACAATCAAAGTTTTAACCAAATTCACTGAATGCAATCAAAGGCATTTATTAATTTGCAATGCACATTTTCTTTCTGTAACGTAAGTGCAATTACAAAAACTTCGCTAAAAACAAATAAATAAATTGTAATTGTAAATTTAATATTAATTGTAATTTTATTGTTCATATTATAGTTGTAATCGGGTAGAGGGGCAGAGAAGGCCTGATGGCCTTATCTCTACAAGGTTAAATAAATAAATAAATACTAAATCTAGACTAGTGTGTTCATTTGTAACATTTTAGAACACATATAGTGCATACAAACCTGTGGTGTTGGGGTCCTGTCTGTGTCACTCAGCTGAATAAGGTCTGGACTACCTAAATGTCGATTTATATGCTGAGGCTCCCACTTATCTGTAAATTAATTTCCTCGAGTGAATAGTCTGCGATATATATTTATATTATTTTACATTATTTTCCTATCATATTTTATGCAAACTGCAATATGAAAATTAAAACGTGTGTTAATGGTTTCTTTCCTGATGAGTTTTAGAGAGTTTGATATATTCTGGAGTGAAAATTTAATGCAGGTAAAGTGTGCTAGTGCCTAGATATCCTCTATGGGTGTGAGATATACCAAGAGAAAAACTGAAAGTCTCTCCAAGAACATTACTAAGTAGACATTGGCCATGAAGAGGACAAATTGAGTTTTGTATTGTTACGGACATGATGATGAAATGATCTATATCTATGTGTGATGAAAGATTTTTAAAAGCCACATCATTGCGTAAATTGAATTAATGATTTTAAAGGTAAACACACAAAATAGTGAATTGTACAGAAGATACTATGAAAATTAAATGAAAATAAACACACAAAGTATAAACAATTCAGAGTTTTCTCCCTCCATTTCCAGAAAGTGTACTAACTTAACACAAGCATAAGTGATTTACCTATTGATGTAGTCCAAGTAAAACGAGGTAAAGGGACTTCAAGTGACGAATGGAAAAGTTCTGGACGTAGGGGAAGCCCTGCTTGAAATGCTGCTATAAGTTTCAGAGCTGAATAAAACTGGCGACGTCCCAAATGACTTACTCTTCCTCCGCCACACAGCTCAGTTATCTGAAGAAAAAATAAAACATTTCATATAAGCAGGCATATCAATTTAACTCAGAAAAAAAAAAACATTTTTTCGTTCATACACTTTACATTTAGCAAGCATTAAGAAATGAAATAATCATAAATTATGTTCAATAATCACTTTCAACGATGAAACTATGAAATTATCTTAAATGGCTTCACAGTAAATAAAGTTTCTTCACTGAACTTATCATATGCATAAAATGTATATCTTTATTCAAGTAAATAAAAATGTATGCAGTTCTTTCAGTTTTCACGTTTGTATTTATTTGTAGTGAACGTCACAGCATGAAAATTCTGTAATAGACCTCAATCTGATTTCAGAATGATACAGACAGACCGCAACTTACATAGATCCTCCATACAAAGACTTGGATTTACATAATAAAGTCCCTCAGGTATGCTACAAAATAAGACGAGACACAGAATAACACACATTTCGAGAAAATGCGTCAAACTGAAATACAGATACAACATTAGATATTACAGTAATCTTTATTCTTTAGTATAACTTGCTTTGTTATTGAATATGCCACTAGTGTAGGATATAATACAACATAAGTAGGTTTTGATTTATGTAGCATCCTGAAGAACAATCCACCTTGCAAGTTGAGGACGTCTGCATACAGAGTGGCAATACATCCATTACAGCATTCTCCCCCTCTCTCCCCAAACAAAATTCATGCCTTCCTCTCAAAAAGTTTTCAACATTAACAGTTTATTAAAATGTAAACATATCTGGGCAATGTTACTCCTAATAACGAATTTGAAAGGTTTTAGTACATTAATACTGGATCAGACACAAAATAATGCTGAATGTAAAGTAGAGCATCTAAAACTGCCACACGCCATACAAATACACAAAACAATTTCTCACAACACAACTAAACTGTGAATTTTGTAATTCTATGCTGAACAAATTATAATGTCTGAGTATGTTACTAATACTCTAACACAGACAGAAAATTCCTTAAACTATCGAGACTATTCGGAAATGAGGAGATAACACCAATATAATGGACAAACAGTTAATGGTAAGAGGAGAAGAAACCTCAGAGACAATCACTCCATTCACATAAATGACAGAGGTGTTAATGTGTTAACAGCAGAAACAATTATGTCGATAACAACTACTACAGAAGTTTGTTACTCTTAATACATCCCTTGAACTCATCATTGTCAACATTTCAAGAATAGGCTTAACAGTCTGTTTCAGCATTAGTCCATCTTCTAACAGCTCTATCAATATTCCCTCCACCCACGGTTTACATGAAAGTATTTCTTTAAGCAATCTACGTTCCTCCATTTGGTCAAAGTGCTGTTTCCATTTTAGTCTACATTCTTTTATTTTTTTAATTTATTGAAAAAATAGTTAGAGATTCTCTTATATTTTCATTTCTTATTTTATCAATTTTTGTGCAACCATACACCAAAGGATATTCATTTCAGAGGCTTGCATTTTATTTTCTTCTTTTCTTTCGACAGTCCATGATCCACTGCCATATAAGGGCATAAGAACAGACAGTAATTCATAGAAATGTAATAGGGTCTCTTACCTCTGAAGCCAGAAGGAAGTTAAGTCCAAAATCTCCATTTTGAGATATGGTAAGATAAAAATTCCACTCTTTCTAAATAATGTACCACAGTGATGAGTTTAAATACTTGTGCCTTGCTACATTTTGCCACCAATCAAAAAGACAATTTTTCAAACTTTGTCAATAACTTCTTTCGAATATAAGAAAAATATACGCAACTATCAATTCGGGAGTACCAACATCAAAACAAGCATAAAATCTTACATATACACAGTGCTTTCTTTTTCTGGCAGAATGTGTCAGAATGGCCAGAATGCTGGTCCAGTGCGTTCTGCAACCTTTTCATTGTGTTTCTCACCATGGAACCGAGAAATGTGTTCATAATTTTGTTTTTAACACAATTTTTTCTTTGAACTCTGCTTAGTCCTTGAAAGTTTCAAAGTTGGACAAAACGGAGATTAAAAACGACAAAATTCCCATGCACTGGACAGTAATCATCTCTCTGTCTGATACCGAGTTCCACCACCTTTTCTCTAGAAGAAAAGCTATATATATATATATATATATATATATATATATATATATATATATATATATATATATATATATATACACATATCAAACATAACCTACAAATTCATGTTTTGACACTTGCTCCCTAACACAAGGTCTCTTCTACATTTACCCTTTAATATTCTTATAATGACTCCATTTACAGATTGGTACCTTTGGAGTTTATTTGTATCTCCATCCTTCTGGTAGGATACATCCCAGCGTAGGTAATTAAAGTGTAACACTTGTTCCAATATTTTATTTTTATACTTATTTTTTGTCTTACAGGTCACTTGCCACAAAATGCTAAAATTGTTGTCTTGTTTTCTGCAATTTTTCAATTAAAATTCTTCAAATATTAAAAAAATACATAGCTTTTTGCGGTATCCTGCAAAATCACCACATCACCACAAAGAGTTCTTGTTGTTAACCAATGCTGAATTCTTGGTGCACAATAAAGCCATCAACTCTCTTGCTCTCCAATATAGGAGAGTGATGTAGCAAAAGTATAACCATTTTAATAGAAGCACCATATGTTTATGCTACGGCAGTTATATCACCTACACACAACCCCCGAACCGTTTGGAAGACCACACTTGCTACTGGATAGCATCCATATGACCTAGCCGGTTAGAGTGTTTTACTTTCAATGCAGTTTGTGTAATATACATAGTTTACGGTGATTTAATTACACTTTTTTTTTGTTAATATTAATATCAATACAGTTAGTGCCACTTAAACTCACTCTTTTAACGTGTATAGAGCAACTTCTTCTCATGACATCTATATACATTTGCAGTTTCAGATACTATGGTCTAAAGGTCTTAGATCTTCTTGCACATTTTCAGACAAAAATTCTTTATTTAGCCTACTTTATTGAGGTAGATTTCGTACAAATCTCCAGTTTTTGTGTTACTTTCAACATAAAAGCACCATTACTTTAATGGGTAAGTTCTAACATTTTGTATACTGATCTTTATCGAAAAATTATTACAGCCCAAATCTGTTCAATAGCAGACTGTATATAGATGAAGGTATGACCCGACCCAGAAAGTAAGTTTCCCTGGGGCCTATTACAGAAATAAAGCACAATTTCATACAAAGATTTATTGGAACAGATACAGCAATTGTTGAGTTATTTTTCAACATATTCCCCACTGGAACTGAGACATTTGTAATATTGTGGGATCAATAGAGAGGTGCAGATGGCTGTCACACACTGCTTCTGATACCAGCAGCAGACTTCCATGATACAGGGATACAAAAGTTGATCCCACAGTATGACAAATGTCTCAATTCCGGTGGAGAATATGTTGAAAAATAGTTCCAACGATTGCTATATATGTTCCCTATAATTCTTTCCACGAAATTGTGTTTTCTTTCTGCAAACGGCTCCAGGAAACTTACTTTCTGGACGGCCCTCGTATATGCATGTGAAAAACAAATCTAAGGCATGCTAAAAACGTATATTTCTATTTAAATCTTGAAATACTTTACCTCATCAATGACGAAAAAATGTGTGAAAGAAAACAATAGCCTATGCTAATTATTCTTGAAATAAAATTATTTTTAAATTTATTAATACACTGTAAAATTTCATAGCAAAACCAATTATGTTTACTTTTACTGGCGATTATATACGAATCTGAAATAAAAGTTTTCCAAGACATAACATTTGCTATACAATTATCTGAATCTTGAAAAAATTTCTCAAAATACAGTCAAATGCATTCATAATATTCCAATATAAATGAGAAATACAGAAGACCTCAGAATTTCTATTCCTGAAAGAAACAAACTCTTCAACCAGTAATCTATTTTCTTATGTTTCACAACTAAATAGTTAATTTGTATTTTAAACATGGTTAAACTGTTAGTGACCATTCAATTATTAAGAGAATTGCTTACTTACATGAAATGTAATAAATATACATGTACTTCAAACAGCTTCTTGTGCAAACTGTAAAAAATCAACTATCAGAATTTCCACGATTTTTCAATATTCAAATTTTGATATAGTAGCCTACTCATTACTGATATGATGGTAAGAATTGCATTAAGTGAAATAGCTATTGGTCTGGTTTAAAGCTATTCATGAACTAGTGAATCTGTAAAATGATTATAAACTGATCTGCAATGACATGAAAGATTTTTTATGTGATAATGAAATATAGATAGAATGTTACTGGTAATTCCCATGACTGAAAAAAAAAAAAGCGCACGCACGCACACACACACACACACACATCACCTACAATCTATAGACGATAGCATCTTATTTAACACAAAAAGTAGGGAAGGGATGTTGCCATGAAAATTATTGGCACCTTCAAATATCAAAAGTTAGTTTGCCTATTGAATAATAATTCAAGAAAACAAATCCTAATTAGTAACATCATTTGCACCATGACAAAAGAACTAAACTGTTGTGAAACACGTAAGATATGAGACTATAAATAAGCACTATAGAGGGTTATTATAAAAGAAACAGGCACTTTCAATGTTTATAAATCCAAAACTATTAATGTTATCAGGAATCAGTTTACACTGTTCTATAAAGTAATAAAGTTCTTTAAGTTTTCTTTGGGAACTCAAAAATGTTCAATATATTCTCCTTACATCACAGAGCATACATCAGATTGATAATCTAGTTCATCCCAAATCTGGTGTAACATATCTGCAATGACACTTGCTACAGCTCTTATGATTTGTTGTCGTTTCAACTCATCTAAATGATTAGGAAGTGGGAGGACGTAAACCTTGTCTTTCATAAATCCCCATAGAAAAAAGTCGCATGGTGTGTGATCAGGCTCCTTCGTAGTCACTATGGAATGGACCAGTTTTCATATGTTGCAGTCAATCCATCAATGTGGAAGTGTTTCACCATCACACCAGTGCCACTGGGGCAGTGCTCCATCCTGTTGGATGATGAAGTTTGCTATCAACAGTTCACAGGTACTTTTTGTTTTACAAAACCTTGAAAGTGTATTTCTTTTGTAGTAACCCTCTATTACTTTCGTCATCCCTGATACTTCCCACGATCAGTATGGCCCAATCATTACACTATCCTTACAGACTCCACTCCTTACGAAATGATGACACTTAACGAATACTTTCACTCTGTCTGGTTTTGAAGACAATTTTGCCAGTTTTGCTCATTTGCTGCTATAATACAATAATGAAAAGTCAGGAAGCTGGAATGAATACACGTATGATAGGATACTGCTATAATCTATTTAATAGTTCAGTGTAAATAGAAGGATTCTGGAGAAAATTTTGTTTCATTCAATAAGTTATATGGTAACTAGACCATAGGAGACATAATTTTTTTTTTAACAATTGCATACTACAAATACCTTAGTATAGTCATAGAGTACTAAGCACCTGGTTTTACTTTCTGGCACCCAATACTTTCCAAAAGAATAACCTAGAGTTATTCACACGTACATAGTAATGAATGGATTTTTTTTTCTAATGCCATGCATATTGACGAGTAGCCATTTGTGCCTTTGCCTACTTTTTGGCGGCTATGATGAAGAATCCTGTTCCCAGGTTGGGGCATTCATTCTGTCGAATTCTGTTAGCCCCATATGATAGGATGACATAATTACGAATATGAAAGTAGGCAGGATGAATGAAGATGGTGAGAATGTAGCTATATTCATCTTGATTATGACAAAGGAAGACGAGTTTATAACAATAATAGGTGAAGCAGATGATTCTGATCCAGCAACAGTTAAGGGTATAGATGATATTTTAAGTAGAATAAAGAATAAATTAGGAGAGAGTAGTAGAAAGTTAAGTGAGATTAGGCGAGCAGTATGGTGGGGTAGGCTAGCCAGAATAGTGAAGAATAATGAAGAAAATAAGTGAGATAAAAAAATGTAATACACGCAAGAAACAGACATAATAACGAACATATTGGATAATGGAGTAGTAAGGATTAGCAACAAGTGTTATTAGTGAACATAGAGTGTTTGATATAAGTAAACTGGGCATCAAGAAAGGAGTTGTAAAAATGTCAATTTTGAATTAATTAAATTAAGTCATTAGGTTTTAAAGGTGAGAATATAAAAAATTTAGTAGGAGGTTATAGTAAATAGTGAATGAGAGTAAAGGAAAGAGTAGAATACAATAATAAAATGTAAGTAAGAAGTATAAATCTAAATTACAAAAGCATCTATAAAAAGGTATAATTGTAATGAATGTAATAGTGGCACCAGATACAAAATTGTGAGGTTCACATTACATGGATGTAATTGTTGACACGAAATAACTTATATCAGAATATTGACTGACAATATTGTAACTAGTTTCGACAGATTCAAATTTGTATCATCTTAGTAATACAAATTAGCTTGAGAGCTTTTATATGTTCCTAAATATGTAAAGCTGTTGACACAGTTCTGCAACTTCCGTGTATTTTAATGGACTTGTAAGAAGCTTAAGAACTCCCGCAATAATGCTATAGGCCTAATTTAACTTATATTTTCGAAATTAAAGCATCAAAAAACCACAGACATAATTGTCTACGCAAATCAGAAATGATGGTCGAGAAATGACCGTCATTTTTCTGAAGCCCTTTTTATTCGGGAACAGAGTTATTTTGCATGGCGGAGGCCTAATCTACAAGAACTCCCAGCTTCACTTGTTTTTCTATTCCTGAAGAAGTCGTGCAAAGATTTTTTGACGCCCTCAAGAAATCCATTGCGGATTAAAAATTAACAAACATCGGTTACAATTATCAATTTGGTAACAAAATAAATCATAAGGCTAAAGGATATCACTAATTACAGACGTTCCAAGCTTTGTTTCGCACTTACCTGATAACAAACATGTTAACTTATTGGATTTCAATGCACATTCAGTCATATTCATTATAAAAAATATAGGCTTACGTACTTGTAAAAACAAATTAACTTACCACGTGAATAATATTAAGTATATCATAAAGAACGAAAAGTGAAAAAGAAAACATGGACGCATGTAATACACCATACTATGTGAGTTTTATAAACATTCTAATGTAACAATCTTTCCTTTCTGTAGAACTACCGGTACATAATTACATTCGGGTCCCATACATTCCACAAACTTAAGCTTCAAACAACTTCTAGTTATTTCTCTTCTAATAGGTCTACTTTACTGCATTCTTCATTCTAGGATGTTAACATCTCAAATTTCTAACCAGCATGGGCTCTGAAGTGCCAATTACGCTCTGGTATTTTTTATTATTATTCAAAGCAACAGTTCTGCAACTGTAAAATTATTAAAGAGAAATATTAAGCTACCAAATATATATAAAATTCTTCAGGGAAAACATGTTATTAAAAGAAATAGCCTACGCTAGGGTATTTGTAAATTATACTGCCACACTTTCGAATATGAAACATTTAGGCCTAATTACAATACAGATCTGCTTATTTATATTATAGCAACCCCACAGTAACGCACAGGAACTCAGGCATTAATAAATCTCAATATCGATATAAAACAACACAGGTGACAAAAGTACATTGCCTAACCTCCAATGAAGAAAAGTTCTAGACAGAAAACAAGAGTTTAAACGCAAACTCCTTGAACTAAAGTAAACTGTACAATACATGTGGCATACTTATTAAAACCAAATAAATACAAAAATCAAATGTACAGGTTTCAGAATCTTAAAATGATATTTACTCACTGGTCATAGCTTGCATTAATTGCCGATAACTGATCATCTATCTTTAGTGACGAATTAAAATAGATACCTGTTTTAAAACATCGAGCGGGAGATTTGCGGATCGGAATAATTCTGAGGCTTTGTAGATCGGTATCTTCCCTGTATTATCCGAATCGCAGCAAATAAACAGATCTCCGAAGTAGCGCTGTTCTGTTTCAGTAAGTTGAATTTCTTCCATTTTTGCTAACAGACTTAGTTGAAACCTAATATTTTATACAATTAAACGGTAATGCAAGTAACTATAACTACATGCCCACTAACTTCAACATTGCTTCATACTATCTGTTAAACTTGTACATATCTCCGTCGTTCTTCAATGCCGGTTTCACTTCAATTTAGTACACTGGATACTCCTCCACATCACTATTCAACGTCGCCATATTTATTATTGACGCGCGAGATCTCGGAGATCGGCGGATCTCCGACATTTCAAAGTGTACAATGGCCTTCGTAATGTGCAACACGTGAGAAAAAAGTTGCATGATGACAATTGAATATCAAATTGTATTTAATTTCAATGTGAAATGTCGTTCTTGAAACGTATAATTCGACCTATTTTTGGATTACGACTAATAAAATAAACAGTAAGTACAGATTTCATGAGACTAACAAGAATACAGTTTGACCACAAAGGTTCGTGAATCGCGTTCCTTCCCGTTCCCATGACTTTCCACTCGTTTCCTTTCGTGTCATCGCTTTTTCTCCCGTTACCGTGCGGTTCATTCCTCCCGTTTAATCGTATCCCCTTTAGTTTTCTCGCGTTTTTCTCGTTTCATCGAATTTTCTGCAATTTCCTTCCTCTTCCTTTTCGTCTCCTCTTTCCTATCGTTTCCCATCGCTTTCTCGCATTTTCTCCAATTATGCCACGTTTCCTAGCGTTTCTTACCATTTTTTTTTGCGTTACCTTCCATTTTTTTGCGTTTCCTTTCGTTTCTTCGGATTTCTTTCCGTTTACTCCCGTTTCATTACGCTTCCTCCCGTGCATCTACACGGTTCAATTTTCCATGCGCAAACGCATTCAATCTGGGGAGAATAATGAAAGAACCAAGTTGAAAATGCACGTTCATTTAAGATCCATGCGGATTTTCTGTCTACATGGAGCGCCGTGTTGAACGTCATCTTCACTATTGATTCTCAAAATTGTGGTTCAATACTCCACAGGCACTCGTACTTGCGATAACCTTTAATGATACTAATTGTACTTGCAGCCATTTTCTCCTTAAAAGGCCCACCAGTGTACAGGGAATTATAAGTATGGACACTGCAAATCGGTACCTTTGATGTGGCAGTAACTTATTTCAATGACCTTCAAACCAGCTGTACCGGTATCAGCATGAGATTCTGCCTCTTTTTCCTAGAGTTGGCGCTGATATCGCACCGGCAATCGACAGCAGAAATACTTTCAGCAGACTTGCCAGCGAATAGGGATTGCTGTTCCACCATTCGCTGGTTCTCGATTATACTGACCTCTAGCGCTTGAAAGTGGAATCAAACGCTAACCTAGCACATGCGCACAACAAAAAACCGGCAATTTCGCTAAGTCCAATCTTATTAATTCCCATTCGCTGGGCCCACCATCACAAAACAAAACAATTTTCAGTTTATTCGCGACCACCTAGAACAGTTAAGCTGGATTTACACGGTTCAATTTTAGCACGGAATCTGGAGAGAATATCACAATGGCATGGCGCGTCCTCAGGTTGGGGATAGAGGAGACGGTCTACGGAGTGTAGCTGCGAATATATTGAATAAGCAGTCGTGGACAACCGATGAGAGGTGGTCCTCCAGCTTGGGGGTTGGACAAAGGGCTAACACCGTAAAAAACAGCTTGTTAAGAACTTCAAAATAAAATGGAGAAAGTTACACAATGCAGAACTGCATGCATTGTATTCTTCACCTGACATATAATCAGGAAATCCAGACGTTTGAGATGGGCAGGGCATGTAGCACATATGGGCAAATCCAGAAATGCATATAGAGTGTTAGTTGGGAGACCGGAGAGAAAAGGCCTTTGGGGAGTCCGAGACGTAGGTGGGAGGATAATATTAAACTATATTTGAGGGAGGTAAGATATGATTGAAGAGACTGGATTAATCTTGCTCAGGATAGGGACCGATGGCGGGCTTATGTGAGAGCGGCAATGAATCGCCTGGTTCCTTAAAAGTCGTAAGTAAGTAATCTGGTGGGAATATTGAAAGAATAAATTTGAAAACGCGTGTTCAATTAAGTTGCATGCAGATTTTGTGTCTACACGATACGTCGTGTTGAACGTCATCTTCACTATGTATATATTATACAGGGACATCATTTTATTTTTACTTCAATTTTTATTGTACCTGAGTTTTTTAATGTACTTCACTCCCACCCCTTCTACTAGTGAAGTTCCAACTCCACACAGAACCAAGACCGCAGATAGTAAGCAGTACTGAATGAGTATAGTACGTTCCAGAAATATGTTCGCGTTTTCCAGTGACGAAAGAGCTTTCAATATTGAATCATATTTTCGCACAGGTACTGTCCGTTTGCCTACGTCGATCGCATCCCGATTACTCCCACCTGCTTCTGCTCGCCCCTCTGTAATAGCTGGGCTGTCTTAGCTCTTTTCTGAAAATATTAATTTCTGTTTGGAATTGGACGTTTACGTAATATTATACAGCTGTTTAAAATAACTTAAATAAAGGGGCCTCGTTAAGTAATTAACTGTCACGTGATTTCCCCCCTTTCTACAATCCTGCGGCATAACTACTTGGACGGACAGTAGATAGCATGTCTGAGTAATTTTATAATTTTGGGTCGGGCAGAAGTGAAGATTGAATTTACAGTACGTAGAGTAGGTACAGAATTATTTCAACGTGAGTTACTAGTACGAAGGACGAAACTGGCAATTGGAATTAGATGCAGTAGTCTATAGTGCGATAATATGCACAAAAGAACTGAAGCCTGTATCGAAATGAACGGCCACCATTTTCAAACTTGTGTTTAAATATTCATATTATGATTATTTTTCAATTTAACTTCTTTCTCTATATTGTACGCTAATGTGCTGTAGACAGTATAATATACACTGCATAATGAATACGTTCGCATGGATACCTCAGTTCGTGAGTAAAAACACTTATTCTTAATACAGTACTGTACTTTGATTAAACAAAAACCTAATGAAAATTATGAAACTCAAAATTGTGATATTTCCTAGTTTACGTAAATGGATGAACTACTTTTCTTCCTTCCTATACCTAGTAGAGTGATTTGTTTGTGTTTTACGCCAGTATCATCGAACTACAGTCGTGGAAGGGGATAGCAAACTGTGTTTCCGGTTCTCTAAAGGTATAGCCAGGTTAATATTAAAAATGTTAGTAAAAATAAAATGATGTCCCTGTATATTAATACATAAATATTAAATATCAAGCTAATACTTGGGCTTACTTATTTCCGATAATCTTCAATAAAACTAATCGTTTATTCCGCCATTTTCACCTTAAAAGGTCCAACACAAGAGGACTTTATTTATAGCCCTCTTGGTTCAACTACTGTTAAATGAAATAAAGCACAAAATACCCACCGACGATGTGTGGCTTTCAATTACTGCATGCACTCTCATTTTTAATGGAAAAAGGCATGCACAATTGAACGCGTTTCGTTCACTCTTGCATGCATTGCTTGAATGCTTAAAGTTGAAAGAAAAGTTGAACCGTGTAGATGCACTTTTACTTCTGTTTCCTCGCATTTCCTTCCGTGTCCTCCAGTTTTTCACGTTTAATTCTATTTCCTTCAGTTTCCCTAGGTTTCTTTCGGTATTCTACCGTTTCCTCCTCTTTCTTTTGTTCCCATGCTTTTACTTCCGTCTCTTAGCATTTATTTCCCTTCCATTTTCTCGAGTTTCCATACGCTTTCCTTTTTCCCAGGCGTTTTTTTTATTTCATATGGTTCAGTTCTTACATTTGGGTCATACCATAGTCTAGTACAGGGGTCGTCAGCACAGAGCACCATGGTGCACTCCGTAGCTGCTAGCGGGTATGCTCTCTATCTCTCCCTGTTGCACGACGGTGCACACCGGACAGCACCGCGTACCCTTTGCACATTTCAGCGAGTGCTGACGACCACTGGTCTGGTATATACAGTCACGAAGCTTGAGTTGTGAGGGTGCTAGGAACAATAGACTGTGCCGGTACTATTTCGCATCGTCTGTAATGAGGCGATATTAGCGATCGCAGTAGTTAGCAGCTATCCATGGATGCATATTTACTACGTATTAACTGTATATAGTAGACTGTGGTCATACTGTATTTATTAAATCAGTCTGCCCTGGAAAATATTTCTCATTATTGCCCATAGCAACTAAAACAATATGAAGATTTCATTGCAAAAAGAGGCAATGTCACTTGTACTAATTTCCCCATTTTTTTGTGTTGTACACCAATAAATTCTACAAAACTTTGTATGTATTACACTATAATCATTTTTGCAGCGCATTATGTATGATATTATAGTCCCTTTTATGTATAATAAAATTAATAATGAACCTTAAACAGAATCTTAATATTATCTCTTTTTGCAGTGCACTCTTCCAATGGATTTTTACTTGTGGAGACAGTTAAAAACAATATTGTGTCTTCAAGAACTATTGAGAACAATAAAGTTTTCCCCAACCGTAAGGCAAATGTCAGGTAATCTATGGCGAATCCTCGGCCTCATCTCGCTATCACCAATCCCATCAACGCTAAATAACCTCGTAGTTGATACAGCGTCGTTAAATAACTAAGTAATGAATGAAAGAACAATGAAATTCTTCGCCAGTGTGTTAAAGAAGGATGTCAGCAGATACAACAGAAACCTGGAATTTGGGAAAGAGTAAGAGTGTCAATGATGCTGTGTTAAAAGAATGCATTAGAAGGTGCTTATTTCGAGTACTATGTGTAGAATTATGCATGGATTTGGTGAACAAAGATGTAAAAATAAAATTGATATAAGCAAATATGTATGAACCAAAAAGTGTACCTATATTTAAAAAACGAGCAGAGTTGACTATATTGTATATTTACATGAACATTTTTATTTGTTTTAGGTCGTCTATCCATTGCCCAAAGTTTTCCCGCTTCTGAAGTAACAGCCTGTATAATACGAGTACAATGTTCTACATTTTAGGATATTATACATCAGAGCTCATTGATTATGGGTGAGAGGAATATGGACTAGAATAATCACCTTCTGATTCATTACATACCTCACAATGTAAAGTACCGGTAGATTCAGATATCGTTCAATATGAAATAAATAATACTACAAATTGGTTGGCGTATAGATTTATATTTCAAGCAAAAAAACATAGTTACACACTAATATTTACACGATTATTAATCCTATTTTCTTAAAGACATGGTGCTCAGTTTAATAACTGAATAATAGAAGAAAACACCCCCACGTAGTACCAGCGAATAGGGATTATAAAGAATGGACACTTCGCGTCGGTACATTTGATGTAGCCGGACTGATTTCAACGACCTTCAAGCCAGCTAAAGCGTGAGATTCTGCTTTCTCCCTAGAGTTGGCGCTGACATCACACCAGCTAGCAGTCGACACAGCGGAAATATAACACATATAATTAATACATCTAGGTACATTATGTACTCAATAAAATAAATTGGATCCATAAAATAATAAATCCGTCATTAACTGTAATGTCTAGATTCTAGAGTTCCTTTATACTGTGAGTTGAGACATTGACCCCAACAACAATCAAAATATGTAATGATTTGATAGCGCTGAAAATGGAAAAACAAAACTCTTACGAGAAGTAAAACCATATACCTATATTATATTATATATAATATTAAACGAATTCGATACTTAATTTTATAATGTATTAATATAATTTATTATATCTGAAATATAAAATATTATTATTACAACTAGTTTGTCACTGAGAAATAAGGAAAAGCTGTTAACTTGAAATTATTTGAAGCAAAGCGTTACTGCATTATGCAAGAAGGTAGGCGATGTTTGGATCCTGTGTCTCAACTCTAGTCTCAATTATTATCTTAGCGTATGCTCGATTACACTAATCTCTAGCGCTTGAAAGTGGAACTAAACGCTTGCGCACAGAGAAACAAAACACAGGAAAATTCGCTCAGTGTCCATTCTTTATAATCCCTATTCCCTGGTGGCCCTACCGCTTGAGCCATCCAGGTCGGCAACATGTTCAGAGTCTAGGCCACAGTTTTAGACTGTGGTAATTTACCACAGTCTAACACATACAATCACGCAACTTCAACACTTTTTCTGCCAGCATTCGCGACACTAGCGCTCAAGCGGCAGGCAAGGCACTGGACATAGGGTTGATGCAGTCTCGTTCGGCCAGCACGTGCTTTAAAGGGATGCGAGACGTTTTAATCATGTGTCGGAATAAAGGCAATGTGTGCAATGACGAAAATTTCAGTAACAACAAGTTTAAATCTCCGAATTTGTCGTTCTTCGGATTCCCTAAAGACCGAGAGAAAATCATAACTCAGTCATAACCAATAATCCACGTTGTAGGTACCGGTAGCCTACGTATTGTGTTATATAAAACATTTATTAGTTATCAGTTACCTATTTGTATGTTAGGAAGGAGGGTTTAAATAAAAACAAAGTAAATACCTGTTACAGTATATTATTTTTTGCAGAGATCATATGTGTAAATGTGTAACCATTCCGATTTTGGATAATGTATCTACAGTTTTTAATGCAAGTAATTCCATAATTTTGTATTCGTGTTTTTTCTTTATATTTTTCAAAAGTCGAATGATATACTGCATTCAAGTAGGGATCATGGTGTTAATTTTTCAAGAATTGATGGAGTATTGTAATCCTTTTGCAAAATATTCACTTCTTGAATAAATCCAGACTGTGTCGATAAATTTCTGATGTGTTGGTGTAGATTCATGTGGCAGACGTATTAAGTTCTCAAGAGCCTTTTTAAATTTAATATAAAAAGCAATCTTTTCTGTAATAATTTGCATGACTGTTATTGGTGTTGATTTTACATTCCCAGTGATTATTTGAGCCGTTCAGAGCAGAAATGGTGTAAGTCAAAATTAGGTAATGAGGTTTAAAGTTAAAATTCTGTAAAAATACAGCGCAAAGTAGCAATTAATATATCCTTCGTGCTATTCACTGACTACTAATAATTTAAATAAATTCAACATTAACTGCTACTTTGCGCTGTATTTTAAAGAATGTTTACTTTAACCCTCATTACCCATTTTTGACTTACACCACTTCTGCTCTGAAAATAAAATTAGGCCTACATTAATTGAAGTTACAATTTTTTCAACAAAATTGTGTGTCCATTTATTTGTTCTCACCTACGTCATATTAACACTAAGTGCATGTAAATTACGTATTATATAGGTAGGATAAGTTAAAATTAAGCTTATGTGTGAAAACTGGAAATGTAATGTAAAATGCGGTAAACTTTCCATAAAAATTTAAACCATAATATCAGCACTATTTGTGACTCAAAATAATAAAGGAAATACCGGTTCTTAAGAAATGAAAAATAATCAACTTCATAAATCAATGTGTCATATTAAGGTTTAAATCTTCTCCCCTTTTACTTTCAAGTTCACCTCAGCGGCCGAGTTTACCCCAATTTGCGGTATGGTAAATAGTTAATTTCTCAGGAAATAGGGAGGGCAGTTCACCACGCGATGTGTCCCACGAGATATGCCCTACAATTTTGAAGCTACTAATTTTCACTCTTCTCACAGGAAATATAGAGTTCTAATGATTCATAAATATATCTAGGATTGAATTGAATTAACCATCCATCCACGTACGAACAATTATATTACTTCAAACCTTGATACGTGATCAGGGCTATGATTCAGTTGTAAGGAGCAGAAGGAATTACGTTTATTTCCAGCGTCTGAAACTTGTAGATTAACTGTGTGTGAAATTCTTCTAGGATTCTAAAGTAAAATTAATAAGAACCATATACACTTACTGTATAGCATAAAAATATAAAATAAATGACGTAAAACCCGTTTTCTGATGTGTTATCATATGTCTTGTGCACGCTTTTAACTTGCCTGCCGTTAGAGGGCTACTGTCACGCCAGCTGTCAAATGTTGGCATATTTTATACGTATGAGTTGCGTGACTATGTATTACACTGTGGTAATACTAGAGAGATTTCATTTACCTATACCAATGAAAACGGGAAAATGTAAATGCGCTTATTTCTTGAAAATCCAATGGGTATTCTAAGGCTCACAGATTACCCTTCAGCTTCGCCCCTGCTTCTGGTATCTGTCACTTTATACCTAGGATAATGAGGGAATATTGTTGGCACAGCATTTGGTTTTAATAGTCTAAATTTCCCATCATTAGAATAATCTTCTTCCCTGAAATGTAAACTACAAACGACTGAAGATGGGGAGTTGCTTTAGGAACAAAGTCTCGGCGTGAAATCACTTTAAGCCATTTTCGCATATTTCCCTTACTTATGGCTTTTAAGGAACACGAAGGTTCATTGCCGCCCTCACATAAGCCCGCCATTGGTCCCTATCCTGTGCAAGATTAATCCAGTCCCTATCATCATATCCCACCGCCCTCAAATCCATTTTAGTATTATCCTCCCATCTACGTCTCGGCCTCCCCAAAGGTCTTTTTCCCTCTGGCCTCCCAACTAACACTCTATATGCGTATCTGAATTCTCCCATACATACTACATGCCCTGTCCATCTCAAACGTCTGGATTTAATGTTCCTAATTATATCATGTAAAGAATACAATGCATGCAGTTCTGCGTTATGTAACTTCATCCATTCTCCTCTAATTCCATCGCTCTTAGTCCCAAATATTTTTCTAAGAACCTTATTCTGAAACACCCTTAATGTTCGTTCCTCTCTCAAAATGGCAGTCCAAGTTTCACAACCATACAGAACAACCGGTAATATACCTGTGTTTATACATTCTAACTTTCCGATTTTTTGACAGCAGACGAGATGACAAAAGTTTCTCAACCGAATAATAATAGACATTCCCATATTTATTCTGCGTTTAATTTTCTCCCGAGTGTCATTTATATTTGTCACTGTTGCTCCAATATATTTTAATTTTTGTCCACACCTGTGGAGTAACGGTTAACGCATCTATCCGCAAAACCAGGTGGCCTGGGTTCGATTCCCAGTCGGGGCAAGTTACCTGGTTGAGGTTTTATTCCGGGGTTTTCCCTCAACCCAATATGAGCAAATGCTGGGTAACTTTCGGTGTTGGACCTTGGACTCACTTCACCGGCATTATCACAGTCATCTCATTTAGACGCTAAATAGTCTAAGATGTTGATAAAGCGTCGTAAAATAACCTGCTAAAATAAAATAAAATATTTGAATTTTTCCACCTCTTCGAAGGATATAACTTCAATTTTTATATTTCCATTTCGTATAATATTCTGGTCACGAAATATAATCATCTTTCCCTGTTACTCGGAAATTCGTGGAATGATATATTGCTCCTTCACTCTTTTTTTTCTATTCGAAATACACAACAATACGTCATTTTGAATCATATCACAATAAACTCACATACCAGTAGAAAGAAGCGCAGTATTACTAATTATAATCGTACAAGAAACCATACACACATTCCTCAGTGAACCTTTGGAGTCAGTGCCATCTGGCGGGAATTTCATATTTTCTCGATTACAGCTTTAACACAGGGATCAAAATGAATTGTCAAGGCCGGTAAAGGAGAAGCGAAGCGAGCACATCAAGTCGGCCGTACCCTAGTTATTGCAATAATCGGAATTGTAACTGGAAATAATATCACAATTTAGTCCTGTATGTTATTTATGAAGAGTAAGCTGACCGTGAGTTCAGGAATGTATCAATATGAAGTTCGCTATTATGGTGATGAATTACGTTCTTACATAAAGCTGAGCTCCATTCCAGTGCTTTAATTATACCGAAGATAGCACCACCACATGTTCTAGCTACTGATTTGAAGACTTTAATTTTATCAGATTTGTGTGGAGACATAAAACAACCATGATCATTCCAACCAAAATGATTCTTACGGCTATAAACGAACTTCAAAATCGGGCCGGTGTCACTCAACGTGACATAATAAAATTTGTGCGTGATAGATACCCACAAGATATAGGACAGAGTCAAATTAGCAAATCAGTGAAACTTGCTATACACCTAGCATTAAAGAATGGTGCTATTATAAAAGGACGTCGTAGGTACTTCGCTCCTGAAGTTATTAATCATGCCGCAGTACTGTGGAAGAAGAGCTTCCCACTACTATGACCAGCTCGCCGTTACTTCTACCAAAATCAGTGTCCAGAAAACGGAGAATGAACAATTCCAACCAACAGAGTCCAGAAATGGATAACATTAGCAACGTATCAATACGATCGACTAGTGATGTGGATATGGTTACAACAGTTGGCGAAACACCTGCAAAGTTAATGCGCAATAATGTGGAGGAACAAAAACCCAGCACGACGACCAACTCATCGATGCAGCAAATTTCGGAAACTGATTCAGCCCGAATCAGCACCAGTACTGAAAAGATGGATTTTACTAACGATCCTATTGCATCGATGCAATTCTTCTCCGGTAATTTGCGCAGCGGGTACCAAGAGATCAAGCTGGACCTCACCGTAACATCTGTACCGCACAACGGCCCAAGAACCGCAATTCAATCTAATACATTTTACACAACCATTCCATGTGTAATTCCTTAATAGGCGCGACATCAGCTTCTTATGCTTTTTATAATTATTTTATTTGGATATATTTTTAATAGATCGTTTGGTAATTACAGACGAGATAATTACCGATCGTTTTCGTAGAACTTTATTTTTTCAATTGACCTAATTTCAAAAGTAACTCCAAAACTGTCAAAATGTCGGAATGAAGCATGACTTATGACTGTTGCATTAATCTCTCCTCGTCTCTCTCTCAAGTATGGTCATAATTGTGTCATGCAGCTGTTTTGTGGACATTTTTGTTGTATATTGCTTTTAAAAAGCGTATGTTTCGTCAGTTTATGAATATCGAAGTGCTCAGACACGAATCTATATTTGGAGAATATGCTGTTATATGAAAGTTATTTGTCTATTTAATGTTACAGACTTGTGAGAAAAAAGAAACTTGGGATGAGGTTTAAGTTATGAGTGATTCGGATGACATAGACGTGTTACTTCTCATTTCTCCTGACTTTTTCTTGGTTCATTCCTCTGATTCGGAAGACTCTGTTGGTCCAGATATTCAGTACAGATATACTGTGAACCGAGGGTATGAAAAATTGATTTTCAATGATCTTATTTCGCAGGTTAACGAATTAGAGAACCGTGTGTGTGTCATAGAAAACAAGAATAGTGTAGACTTACCGAAGAATGTATGGGAAACAAGTTATTTCCATCACTTCATTGATTATGCAACATCTATAAGTTCCAGTAATTATCAGTTTTTACGACACAACCAATGTTGTCAGACAGACATAGGTTCACTGGCAGTTTCGATGATTTGAAACCACATCAGACAACAAGTAGTGGTTCCAGTTTCGTAGCAATCACCCCTGAGAAGCAGAAATAGGCTTTTTCGCTTCCAGAAACACCAAGCATTGGAAGTTCTCTGCCTCATTCAGAAGTTTCAAGAAAAGATGGACGTAGTACATCACCTGTCAAAAGTGCAATAGTTATTGAACCTATGACACAAAGTGAATTACAAAGTATGTCTCGTCCAATCACAAGCACCTTTTCACCAAAAAAATCGAACTCTAAAGATATAGATTACAAAGATAATAGTGGTAAACATAATCAAAAACGACAAAATTGTAATTTAATTGGAGAAATAGATCAGTTTTTGAATAGTGTGACCAAAAATCCGAAAGTTGATTCACTGGTAACTGAACGTAATCAAAAAGAAAATCCCCATGTTTGTGGAGATAATTCATCATCTATTCCAGATCTGGGCTTTGGACTGAAAGATTTGAACAAACTTCCTGTGAGGGAAGAACCAGTCCAGTCGAAGTACATAGTTCCTTTACAGAAAGAAGAAACTAGACCAATTAGTCACTCAGATCTCAATCAGTTTGACAACCTCTTAAGAGGAACCCAAAATGATAATGGTCGTGGTGATTCCAAATCACTACATAAAGGACTGTGCAAGCAGAACACTGCATATGCTTGTGGTGACAACATAGCTTCTGTACCTGATTTATCGTTTGGACTCAGAGATTTTAACCATTTGCCTGTTAGAGAAGAAGTGATATAGAAGAAGACTATATCACCTTTGGAATCGAGTACCACAGATCCAGAAATGAAGAGTTTGGAGTTATCGGATATTGAAAAATTGCTGAGACAAATGGAATCAACACAAAGAGAAATAGAGAAAAAACTACAACTGAGGGAGACTCTCCTTGGGAAAGGAAGGGATAGCACAGTCTACTATATACAGTCGCGAAGCTTGAGGTGATTTTTTGCAAATCTCATGATAAAGCGCTCCAAGCGGTTAGCAACTAGAAACAGACTGTCCACGGTCGACTTTGGACTGTGTCGTATTTCCATCGAGTGCTAGCTCGTTGCGTATTTCACATTGATGCTTGTGAAATGTTCGTTATTGGTTGTAATGAAAATGTTAATGGCTAAAATACAATAATTGGAATAATTATATTTTACTAGAGACGTAGAAAAATTAAGTTTGTTTTAACGAAATTTATTGATCACGTTTTATTTTCAATTCTGGTGGGATTGTTATTGCTTAGGCCTACTTTTTTTTCAAAGGATATGTTTTTAATTATAGCTGTTAATTTTGTTGTTATTTTTATTTGTTACTTTAGTAAGGACGTAGAAAAAGTCTGTTACAATAAAATTTATTGATCACGTTTTATTTCCAATTCTGGTGTGATTATTATTGCTTAACCTCATCCCACTTTAACTACGTAAGCCTACACTACAAGTGCCGGTACACGTAAGTTACTCCATTATTTCATATTTCCATTATTATTGTTGTAAAGGGAAATGCAAATTAATATTTATTGGTTTCATAGTTAATTATCGCTATAATCTTGAATGAGTGAAGCGATTATAGTAAATTTCAGTTTGTTTTGCACAAACAAAAATAATATTGACCTACTTCTTTCAGGTATCTTCGAGTTTATGGTGGAATTTAATATACTTCATTAAAATAATAAATTAACTTTATGCATTTAATATTTCAATAATGGAAGGAAGGTGTTAATTTTTCCAAAAGAACGCAACGAAAGTGTAACATATTTTGTCGTCTACTAGGAGAGAGATCTGCGATCATGAGGCGATAGTAGCGATCCTAGTGGTGGGCAACTACCCATGTTTGCATTTTTAGTACATATTAAGCTTCGCGACTGTATATAGTAGACTGTGGGGATAGTGTACTAGCTCCACAGAATACATTTGTAGAGGGAGATATCACAGTTTCAGTGCCTGACAGAGGTTTTGGCATAAGAAGCATCTTAAATTCATCGAAATCTGCCTCACAAAATATATCAGGAACATCAGAAAATGGAACTAGAATTCCAGTTCATGAAGGACCTGTAATTAAAAATTAAATTAGCCTTCTTGGATTATACAGTAATTCTACCCGCCCTTTTTAACACCAATTAGTAAATACTGCCAACGTTTTGGAGTATAATTTACTGTCAGACATGTATGTACCGTAAACCAATTTTCTGGTGAAAGTTTTAGTTGAATATTTATGATGTTGGTGTTTCATATTTGTCGCAACCATCTTTGGAAGTACGTTTAGAAAAAAATTAATAGTTCATAATAAAATTATAGATACACAATTAAATGGGTATTTTATTGAATAACTATAATCAAGATGTTGACATAAATTGTATGATTATATTCTTTGCACAATTTTGTTTCATTATATAGACACATATTTACAATGTATTGGAAATATTCCCCAATAAGCGCCTTCCAAATAAAATTTTTATAATATGATTATGAACTTTCGTGTATTTATTGTTTTTCTTGATTATGCAGTTGCCAATGACATTTTTCTTCTTCACTCTGCCAAAAAAGACGTATTATATAGAAATTATTGCCCATGTATACAACACTGCTATGTTCCTATGTCCCACTGATTCACAAATCGAAAGACTAGCGGAGAAGATTTCATAAAGTACCCAACAACAGCTTTGGCGGGAGTCGGGCAGTTGTGATTATAATCGTGGGGATTGGCGGCGACATTGTTTTGTCCTGAGTCTGTCTGTTTACTGTCGTTTAATATTTGGATCTTGTGGATAATATTAAAATGGGCGATAAAGATGGAGGTATTGATAATGTAACACATATTTTTGTATATGTTTATATATTCATTTGTTTCATTTGGTCTGTACAGTACGAGTACATAAATGTTTGGTTAAGAGTACACACAGCTCATTAAACACATTGTATTCCTTCATTTCTGGAGCTCTATAATACGTGTACACTTTTGCACCTTTTAATCTGTTATAGTTTGGCATTTGAAACAAGTGGGAAATTGTCAGTTGTAGGTAATTTATAAATGTACAGTCTTTGTCTCCTATTTATGCTGTAGTAACTGTTGATCATAAAGAAACTGCGTACTCACCGGTAGTGTGCAAATTATATCATATACAGTAAATGTCACAGATAAAAGCATAATAAATCACATGAGTTGAAGTTTTCTTGCCCCCATTTCAATGATTTTTTTTTATATTTAGAGTAATTGAACTTCATGAAAATGCCACAATGCATAAGTACATTGTATGTATAAATGATGTGAAGTCATAATTGGGTAATTGCAAAGGACCGCTGATATTTTATAAGATAGCGTGAGAAGGTTAGGGGGTTATTTGTGGAAATATTTAAGTGACTCGAGGCTGGGGATCGTAAATCATTGAAATCAACACTAAAAACTTAACATGACATAAGAGTCTCCGATTTACTTTCTTGGAGTATTACCTAATCGTGAAATATTCTGTTACCCTCGGCGGTGTTGATGCCAATAGGGTAATCACTATACTAGTGAGGACGATATTTACATTTGAGATATTAAAACGAATAGTGATTCATTGTATGTTTTTGTTCTATATAATATTTTTTATAAACCGAAGATGTTGATAAAACGTCGTAAAATAACGTACAAAAAATATTCTTTCTAATTCCACTTCATTTCAGACATTAAAGTTCATAATAGTAACAGTTTCTATTTCAGTGTGAGATTATTGAAGCATGGTTATTAGAAGTAGGCTATGTATAAAATACAGGCTGCAGAAATTGATTTTGAGATTTTTATATGCCTTCTATTCGTCTCTTCATCTCTGCACAGTATTTTCTCGTGCACTATTGTTCGGAATTTGTTGTACTTAAGATCTGAGAGTTGATTTTACATGAGAAATATAATAAATTTTACTGCAGTAATTACACGGGGTTATAATTTTGTAACGTTTATACCAAAACAATGAGTTACAATCGGCTTCAGCGATTTTCTTCTTGATTTTCTTTTATCGCACTAAAAATGGCACGAAACCAAACAGTATAGTCGTAGATCTGGGTGCCTAAAATGATTGGTTACAATAATTACAGTTGATTTACTCTCAGCATCTTATTCCATTTAAACAAAGTTTTTTAAGTCTGCAGGTTACTGGCTGCATCAGCAAGCTTATGGCTGAGGCTTGAAGTCAGGGTGATGCCTTTGTGTTGTTGAAGGTGACACTTTCCATTATTGAATTAGATCATGTAGTAGAGCATCTTATTACTCGTAATATAAAAATTGGAAATCTATCCGTTGAAAAGGTTGAAAAATTCAAATTAGGTCTACTTTGGAGTAACAGTAACAAATATACTGGTAAATGACACTCGAGAGGGAATAAAACGCAGAGTAAATATGGGAAATATCTGTTATTATCTAGTCTGCTCTCGAAAAGCTGAAAGTTAGAATTTATAAAACTGTTACATTACCGGTTGTATATGGCTGTGAATCTTGGACTCTCACTTTGAGAGAGAAACAGAGGTTAAGGGTGTTCGAGAATAAGGTGTTTAGGAAAATATTTGAGGCTAAGAAGGATGAAGTTAAGGAGAATGGAGAAAGTTACCAACGTAGAACTGCACACATTGTATTCTTCATCTGACATAATTAGGAACATTAAATCCATACATTTGAGATGGGCAGGGCATGTAGTACGTATGGGCGAATCCAGAAATGCATATAGGGTGTCAGTTGGGAGGCTGGAGGGGAAAAAGACCTTTGGGGAGGCCGAGACATAGATGGGAGGATAATATTAAAATAGATTTGAGGAAGGTGGGATATGATGGTAGGGACTGGATTAATCTTACTTAGGATAGGGACCGATGGCAGGCTTATGTGAGGGCGGCATTAAACCTCCAGGTTCTTTAAAAGCCAATTGTAAGTAAGTAAGAATATCTTATTTTTACACTGCAAAATAAAGAGATATATAAAAATGCGAAAGTATATAATTTGACATTTTTGTTTATTATTGTGTAGTTTTAATTCCCTTCATGATATAATATTTAGTGAGAAAACATACTTGGTTTTCAAGAAGAAATTGTACTGTTTCTATTAAAATTATAGGACCAGAGCTTACTTTAATGATATGATGCATTTGGTTTCAGAAACATTCGATGATGCTGTTGAGGAACGTGTTATCAATGAAGAGTACAAGATTTGGAAGAAAAACACACCATTTTTGTATGACTTGGTAATGACCCATGCTCTGGAATGGCCCTCTTTGACAGCACAGTGGTTGCCAGATGTTACAAGGTAATAGACTTAAATAAATTTTTCTTCAAAATTGGCAAATAGAGGAGCACACAGAATAGCTCTTACACTGTTATAGGCCTATATGAGAGATCACTGCATATACTACATTCAATTCATGAATTTTGGTTATTCACATTTGTAATAGTAATCCGCTGTAGAAGGAGATAGAATTTAAGGCATTTCTTAGGTTTTATGTTTTATCTGATGTTTTATTTTCAGACCAGAAGGTAAAGATTATTCAGTGCATAGACTTATCTTAGGCACCCACACTTCTGATGAACAAAACCATTTGTTAATAGCCAGTGTTCAGTTACCAAACGAAGATGCTCAGTTTGATGCATCACATTATGACAATGAGAAAGGAGGTAAGTTGTAGCCTGTTACGTTTTCTGTATGATGTACTTTATTCAGCTTTATACCTTCTGTAGACACTTATTACCAAGCATTGAGACAATCTGATATTTCTTGTATACTTTTGCTGTAGTTCAGAGTTTGGGATAGTTAAATTAATAGCATGTGTTTGTTTGGTAATTAACCATAATATGCCGTTGCGTCACATATGCCGCTTTCGTTCTGACAATGTGATATGCGTGAAAATATGGGGCTTACTTTACTCTTTCCCAAGAAATTACAGTATAATTTTTTATCGCTTCTTCCTTTTATCTTCTTTCTCCTCATTCTCTTTTTTTCTCTCACTTTCTTTATCTATTACATATATTTCATGTTAATTTACCTTATATCTAAAAAACTATTATTATTAGTATTGTTATTGATAATGAGATGAAATATTTGAAACTTGGCACCCAATACATTGATTCAAGGTTTTGTCAAGAGCTCCATTGCCATTCTATTAAGTTATAAAATTAATTTGTGTATTTAATGTTGCAAATTTGCGGTAATTTTAAGATCACATAAATAATTCATTCACAATTTTGATTGATATTTATTGTCCAGCTGGTTTAGTCTACTCTAATTTTTTTTTGTGATATTCACGTGCATGTGTGTGTATTTCTATATATTGGTAAAGGACGGAAAAATAAATGAGATATTTATTTTTGGCTTCCACTTAATGATTTTGATGATTATTTCTCTTTCTTCACAGAGTTCGGTGGTTTTGGGTCTGTGAGTGGTAAGATTGAGATTGAAATTAAGATAAACCATGAAGGTGAAGTGAATCGAGCAAGGTATATGCCTCAAAATCCATGTGTAATTGCAACAAAGACTCCATCAAGTGATGTGCTGGTATTTGACTATACTAAACATCCTTCAAAACCTGATCCTAGTGGAGAATGTCACCCAGATCTCAGGTAGAAATCTTATGCTCTTAGGTGTGTAATGAGAGACATAAATACAGTTAAGTTTTGGATACCTTATGATGTACCGATTTTTATGTAAGATCTTCCGAATGCAGTGAAATATTTTCTGTAATGGCAATGGCATATAAAATGTCTTAACTATTGGAGAGTGCATTTTCGTGTGTTGCACGTTCTTTAAGTACGAATCTGCGGAAATGTCAGAAGAGTTTGTGAATTAATCTTGAGTTTTCATTTCTCATTCATGCAAATAAAACCAAGGCTCAAGAAAAAAAACATTATTAAGAGTTTGTCATTACTCCCTACTGACTGAAGAAACCAATTGTAATAAGCAGTTCTGGCAGCAAAGTCTCTTAAGATTTAAACTTTTGCAGTTCTTTTACTTTCAGTCCATTGTGTAAGTTTTCTTAAGGATTTTCTAGAAGATTGCTCGAAACGTACACAAATGTCTGGAACTTTTTTACTCTATAGACTTAGGTTTATCTATACTACGTGGTTTTTCTTCGATATATTAATGTAATGTTATCTGTAATTGTAATGTTTATAATATTAAAAGATATTTAACGTATTTTAGGCTTCGCGGTCATCAGAAAGAAGGATATGGTCTGTCTTGGAATCCAAATTTGAATGGTTACTTATTGAGTGCATCTGACGATCATACAATATGTCTGTGGGACATCAATGCAACCCCAAAAGAGAACCGCATTATTGATGCAAAAACCATTTTTACAGGTCATACTGCTGTTGTTGAGGTACGTAATATTTAATTATTGTGATACCATAGTTTTGTTCTTACTTATGTGTTAATAAAAAGTGAATATAAAAGGTTTCGTTAACAAATTTAAATAATATGAGGTTGACAATTTTTTTAATTGTACTGTACGTATTATCATAATAATTAATTAATTTTTAAATAAAAGAAATTAATATTGTTGTTAACTAATGCTGAGTTCTTGGTAATAAAGCCATTTACTCTCTTGCTCTTCAGAATAGGAGAGTGAAGTAGTAAAAAATGTAAACATTTTAATGTAGGACCATATTTTTATGTTATGGTGGTTACATCACCTACATGCAACCCCCAAACTACCATTAGTTAGTGGGTCCATATGACATAGCTGTGAGGATTGTTAGGCAACCCATCACTCTTCACCACTTAAGGCAAGTCAGCATGCTGAAATGGCATTTCCTCCATTTTTGATGGAACAGTTATACTGCTGTGAACCTCTATTGTTAAAACAGGTTACACCACAAGAAGGTGAGGATGGAATTTGTGTAGGAGAGGTTATGGAATCACTTCACTACTCCTTGCAATCCAAAACAAATTAATTATCAGATCCATAAAGTTGTTTTTTTTATGTTTAGACTCCTTAATAGTGATAATGGTTAATCTAAGCTTTATTTAATTCCATTGATGTCCAGAAACTAGCGAGAAATTTTGGAATGGTTCTGCTCCAGCCATCAACCCTGTTGCTGTCAAATTGTCTAGATTGCATTTAATTTTGTAATAATCAATTGCAGAATCATTATAGCTCCCTCCCTCAAAATTAACCTCTTCTGACTGACCACTATGAGACTCAAATTGGACTGTAGGGTTCAGTATTACTATGGATTTGGAGTTTGGTTTAAACACTATTATATCTATGCTTCGAGTACTTTCAGAAACCGCCGCATAGATGGTGTAGCCATGATTCCTCAGAGCGTGAGCCATCGTGCCCCGAACGCGACGGTGCCTACTCTTGTGCAGTATTTTCCCATACAGATGGACACATTACATTCGTGTGTCTATTAATTTATTTTAAATTGCTTCTTCAAAGACCTAAAATTCTACATCATGATTACACATCACCTAAAATTCCATTAAATTTTAGAACAATATATCATAAATTTCTGGCTCTGCAAATATATTTTTGTGTTCACAGGTTGCTGCGTATTGAGAAATTATTTCACACTGTAACTTTATCCTAAACTTCATTTGCATATATTCTGTTGCAGGATGTGGCATGGCACTTGTTACACGAATCTTTATTTGGTTCAGTTGCTGATGACCAGAAACTTATGATCTGGGATACTCGCTGTAATAACACCAGCAAACCATCACACACAGTAGATGCTCATACAGCAGAAGTGAACTGCCTTTCATTCAATCCGTACTCAGAGTTTATCTTGGCTACCGGCAGCGCCGATAAGGTAAAAGCAATTGTTAAATGTTTTAAGCACTTTCTGTATGTAAGTATGTCAGCATATTAAATGTTGTGAATATGTGCAGGCACTCACATGTCAGATTGTACATATTCTTTTAGAATGAAGTACATGTAACAAATTGTACCAGTTCTAGATTTTGTTGTATTACTGAATATCTTACATGTTTAGTTAGTCACTAATATGTTCACCTTCTTTGCTCTGATATCTTGTGTTCGTACTTTTTTCAGACTGTTGCACTTTGGGATCTTAGGAACTTGAAGCTAAAATTGCATTCCTTTGAATCCCACAAAGATGAAATTTTCCAGGTAAATTCATATTGTAATGGTAGGCCTTTAAGAAGTATGCTTAAATTTCCGTTTAGCATACATATTTGATATTGTTACACTATTTGAAATATAGTATTACGCACTCTGTCCAATACAAAATCAGTTTTTACAATTGCTAGCAAATAGTATACAGGTAAACAAGCATTTATTGTTTCATTACATTAAAAGTATAATGTTCATATCATATTATGTTGTACATTACAATTGGATTAGAGGTTCTATAGGATGTGAGAGGGTAAAGAAGGGGGAGAGAGAGAGAGAGAGAGAGAGAAAGAGCATTGGAAGTGGTGCGCGTTTGCACTAGTTTGGATCAGTTTTTGTATTTAAATTTTATAGTTACTGAGTTACAGTAATAAAATTTTAATATTGTCATTACAGGTCCAGTGGTCACCACATAATGAGACTATTTTGGCCTCTAGTGGTACAGATAGGCGCCTGCATGTTTGGGATCTGAGCAAAATTGGAGAGGAGCAGTCAGGAGAGGATGCTGAAGATGGACCTCCAGAACTTTTGGTCAGTAAACTGTTTTCTTTAAATTGTCAACTACAAATATACTTCTTTTAACATTACCGTTTTTAAGAAATGGTTTGAAAGTCTCGCAACAAAACTAACATAACAACATTGTAATTTAACATATAAAATACAGACAAATTGTCAGGGACCAGAAAAGAATTTCATTAATCTGGAAATTTCGTGTCTTTAACATTCCTTATAGTGACATTTCACTGTATATTAACCCTTTTAGTGCCAGACCAATCTATTGGCCCACTTATGTTATGAAGATGTAGCCACTAGCCGTGATTTTTACATGCTCGGAATTTCTGTTTTAATCATGTGATGTCAGGACAAGTGATAAGCTACAGCGTTGCAATCACAGTTACAGTTTTTTAAAAATACTCGAACAAAATGCACGATATTCACCTGTTCACGCCATGGTGGTAACTGAAGTGGCATGGTTGGTGCTGCTCAAAGATATATGCCACTCAAGCGCAGCAATCAAGAAACCTGTATGGCGACCAATTCAAACTGGGGAGATCATTCTGCCAGACCCTGTATTTTCATTTTCATTTCTCGTATGACACATCCTGGGCAGTGACTCTGTCGGTAAATTGGTCTGTACAACTAGCTTCATATGGGTGAATGACAAACAATCCTGCCATTAGGGAAGAAGGAAGAGAGAGAAGATTCAGATTTTGATGTACAAAATAATGACAAATTTGGCATAAACATGTGCGAACTTGTTATGAATATATCTTTCAATAAGATAAAATTTCACGGCTTCATCATCAGAATTGCGTGAGTGCAGTTCCTTAATTAGTACCTGCATTTTTAATAAATTCTCCATGAAATTTCTAGCACATCCTATATAAATGTGGCTGGCACTCAAAGGCTTACATATGATTTTATACTGGAATTCATCAGTGAGTAATAATTATTTACACGTTTTCGTAATTTCTTTCCACAGTTCATTCATGGTGGACACACAGCAAAAATTTCGGACTTTTCGTGGAATCCAAATGAACCTTGGGTGATCTGTTCAGTGTCTGAAGATAACATAATGCAGGTAAGATACTCCTTAAAATTTTCGGAATTATTAAACGCATGTAATAATTAATTACCATAATTGGTAGCAACTTTTACTCCAGGGAGTTTGCAGCTGACTTACAAAGAATGTCGCTCTTTCATCACTTTACTGCCTACTATGTTAAAATCGACAAGTAATGAATAAAGGTCATATTTTTATTTTTATATGTCAAGCCATCCGAAGATTGACGTTGATGAAGATTCTTAGCTAGAAAAGTATTAGTGGGATGTAAGACCTCACTTTACGTTACTTGATCTCGCCAAAAAATTGCATAACTCTGGACTTGTTCCACATCTTAGAGCTTCAGTGCTGATGTAAGATCTATGGAATACAATAAATGAAATGAAAAAGGCGGCAGATGGAGATCCAAAGCAAGAGCATTAGGAAACAACATCTACATGAATTCTGTTCTGTTTATTCTTGAATGTCACTCATGATTGACATTCAGATTTATAATTTGACATTGCCCAGAATTCATATTAATAAGCTTGAAGCAATTGGTAATTGACAAGAATGTTCAGAAAAGTATGAGGAAAGGGAACTAAATACAGTAAAACTTCATTTATACGTTTTTATTAGGGCCTGAAAAAAAAAAACGGCGTGAGAAAAGCTTATAACTGAAAAGATATTTAATTTACACCTGAAATAGCATTTAAATTTGAAGACTATACAAGGTGGAAGGAAACCACTAGACCACAATGAAACTGATAATAGATCATGAGGAGAGGTTTGAAAAATCTAAATGTCTTTTTTCTAACATTCACAGTTTTAGAGGAAATCGTTATGTTTCTGCAAAACATTTGACATCATGGCTACTGCAATAACTGTAGCAAGCGTGGCCACCTCCCCTTCTGCTGTACTCAATTGGAGACCCACGACAGTGCGCTATATTGCAAGATTTATTTTAACGATTTTCGCAATTATTAAATTTAAATTCATGGAAAATATAGAAATTTTGCTGGGATCTCAGGTGCTAAGAGAATTAAGATAACACATAAATGCGAAACATATAAAAGCAGTTTTATTGTAATATCTGGAAGTGATTTTTGCTGACACTAATCTTGAGCAAGTTTTAATTGGGTTGATGTCTAGAATGCAAATGAGAATAGATTAGAATGAACAAGTGAAGGGAATGTTCTATGCTTATAGTAAACTCTATGGAGTTTTTATTAATTGATTTTTAACTCTGGATGGTAAAGTGAACAAGTTGTCAAGGTAGTGGTGAAAAGGTTGTTTTAAAGACAGTGTAGGGAGCAGCCATTTAACTCATGTTACATTGTTTTATTGTTGCAGGTGTGGCAGATGGCGGAGAACATATACAATGACGAGGAACCTGAAACTCCTGCATCAGAACTAGAAGCTGGTGCGTCATAAGTTATTGAACAATTGTATTTGGAACAAGTCAAGCTTGTGATTAACAAGAAGTGCTGTATGATCGTGTCTTGATTTTAGTGATCGGAAACTGTTGAAAACTATGGATGGTTGCAGTATGTTTGCTCTGGCATAATGTCGTGAAATGTGATTGGTACTACAGTTGTTATCTATGTTTGCCTCCCTTTTACACTGTAATTAAAAATTGCTGAAATAGTTACTGATTGCATTTTACTTATGGAAATATCAGGAAGGGAATTTGTATACACTGCGGCTTTATATTAGGGTTTTAAGTCCAAATATGTAAAATATATTCATCGCATTCACTTAATTTGAATTTGGTTTCTTGACTAGTTAATTTATATTTCATAAAGTAACAGTTTGTAATTTGAGATAACTTTACCCTTCACACTTATATAACAGAAATCTGCAGGTTATGATCATTGTTTGACAAATACATCTGTGTGAGAGGGTTAAGTTGGAATAGTCAGTGTACTAAATCTAGACTTAATTTCACATAATGCAGTGGTGCCAAACCACACATTGTGTTTAGTGTCTAGTAGTAAACCATCTCTAACATTTCCAAGTTACATTGTCAAACTATGTTGTGTCAGTGTTACTAAAACAATCAATACAATCCGTATTTGAAGTATCACTGTAACGTCAGTTTTCAGTTGAAAATAAAGTTTAATAAAAGAATGGTACACTGTTATAAAGAATATGTTTTTGTGTATTTTGCTACATTTGTTGCTGCATTTTCATAAATACGTACATGAATTTGGGTGCTAATTATAATACTGTATCTGGAATATGATATACTCCATAATAGTATTTGAATTCTTCCAACCAGGATGAAATCTTTGCGATTTCTAAATTTATGCACATCAACGTTATTAATGATACATGGTATGACTCTCTTCCAAAATTACTTGTCATATTATATAGTTAAGACTCCATATTGTTTTCCCCTTTTCTTCCCTTCATGCCCCATTACACACTCCCTAACCATCCAAATACTGGTATGTAACAATAGGAACCTTTTTGGTCACTGAACTGTTATGAACATGTCTGAAAGACTGAATCTCAAACATATGCCGTAGTTTGATAATGGTGTTGAGAACTGTATTTATTTGATTAATCTTGTCTATAGAATTGAAAAGGAAATATGTCTTTTTAATTATCTGTGTTGTAGTTGCGGTTGTACTACATGACAGCCTTACTTATTTGAAAACGTACATTGATTTTACAGTTTATTTTCATTCAAATCACTGTTGGTATAATTATTGAAATGTAATCAAAATTGCGTTTTCATCATTGCAAATGAATAAACAGAGTCGACCTGGTTGGCGAGTTGGTATAGCGCTGGCCTTCAATGTCCAAGGTTGCGGGTTCGATCCCGGGCCAGGTCGTTGGCATTTAAGTGTGCTTAAATGCGACAGGCTCATGTCAGTAGATTTACTGGCATGTAAAAGAACTCCTGCGGGACAAAATTCCGGCGATGCTGATATAACATCTGCAGTTGCGAGCGTCGTTAAATAAAACATAACATTGTGAATACCAGAGATCATATTTATTTCTTAGTTTGTGGAATAGTGATCACAAGATTTTATTACATTTATGAGACATATACTTTTGTATTTTAATGAACTGAAATAGGAATCTCCAAAAGACATCTCTCTTCAATGTTTCAGCGTAAAAAAAAAAAAAGCCAACCCTACATTAGGTCAAATCATCCTAAAATGTGACAGAGGGTTACCTTTACAATTGGCTTAATGGCAGCAGAGATATCAGTCCTACGGATGTATTATATCTCTGCCAGTGGCAGACCATTCAGTTTCAAGTAGCTTATCTTGATCGTGGACGTCAGAGTACTAAAAAGCAAAACAAATTCCACCTCCCTGCAACTAATGGTGGGTATTTGACTTCGTCATTCACCTATATGAAGTCAGTTATGGAGACCAAATTACCGAGAGTCATTGCCCATGGTGCTCCATAGGAGGCTGGTGAATGCTACACCCGCAATGAGATGAGTGATTTGTTGGGATGCCAAAAAAGGAACTGGAGCTCCAGGAAGAAAACCCTGTGTTACGTGGCTCATGGGCTTGCCCAACACAAGTTATAAATTGGAGGTTTGGCGAGGATGGTGTGTGTCCACAGGATTATAAATTGGTGCTTTAGCCACTGTACCACCATGACAACAAAAGATATCTAGTTGCCTTCATTCCAGTGCTCTGGCCAATGCTTGCATGAGTGCAACATCCACGTTTAGACATCCTCCTTCTCACAGATTAGTATAACCTTTCGCTATTTCTTCCACACACTGTAAACTGTGACAATGCACAGAGGCAGAGATATAATACAAGACCAGTACATGCTTTTACCCCAAAGGAAATGCCCCTAGTACTGCACCCGTTTTTGTTAAAGATTGAGTAAACCCCAGGCTATAGTGCTGTTAGAATCTGCGACCTTCTGGCTTTGCAGCATTAGGCCTTAACCATGAAGCTGTTGCACATTATATATTCCAGTGTATGAAATAATAATGAACATATAGGTTTTTAATCTTATATCGCATTAAATGCAAAATCGAGTTGGAAGATTAGGGAGGGGGGAATCAGAAACAAAATTTAAACAATATGATCTCCTAACAGGAATAATAAAAGTATTCTTTATAACATGAAAAATCATATTAGCACATATAAATAATAAAGATTTATTTGATTAAATGCAAAAACGAGTTGGAAGATTAGGGAGGGGGGAATCAGAAACAAAATTTAAACAATATGACCTCCTAACAGGAATAATAAAAGTATTCTTTATAACATGAAAAATCATATTAGCACATATAAATAATAAAGATTTATTTGATTAAATGCAAAATCGAGTTGGAAGATTAAAAGAAGAGAGGACCACAAAGAAAATTAAAATGATATAATATGAATAATCATACGAGCACATATAAATAAGAAAGACTTATTTAATATGGCTGATAGCTTTATTTTTAAATACCTGAGCATTAGATATCAACCATATAAAACTGAGTACATTCCTGGAGGCATGTCTACCTACACAAGTGCAAATTCAGGAAAATTTGTTGTTAACTAATCCTGAGTTCTTGTCAGTAAAGATATTAACTCTCTTGCTCTCCAATATAAGAGAGTGATGTGACATAAAGTATAACTGTTTTAATGTAGGCACCATATTTTTGTTATGATGGTTATATCACCTACATGCAACCCCAAAACTGTTTGGCGGTCTACACTTGCCATTTGTTAGCTTGTCCATATGACCTACTCGGGAGAATATCCCCTCTTAACCACTTAGGAGATGCTAATGCATATCATGGCAGGTCAACATACTGAAATAGCATTTCTTCTATTTTTGATGGAACAGTTATACCACTGTGACTCTGTCCCCAAAGCATTGTTTGTTAAAAACATGTTGCACTACGGGAAAGTAAGAATGGGATTAGAGTAGGAGAGGTTCACTAGTCCTTGCAACCCATTCAGGAGAATATGAACTTTGGAAAAATGTTCTCACTAGCTGGAATCGTGCAAAAAAGTGACAGAGGATTTTTAAATTCCATTGTGCATGCTTATGTTGCAATAATGGCTGATGTCTCTCCCATTTTTACAATACTCCCCTTGTATGAGATGGACACGTCTCCTATGTTTTCATTTGTATTTGTCTATACTTCAGTATAGAATTGTAAGATGATGTTTTCTCCATTGTCTGCAACCACTGCCCGAATGTCACAGCTTCCTATTACACATAAAGTGTGACTTCTCCATTTGTACCTCCAATAAATATGTAGTGTGAGATGTAGGTATGTGAAGTTGAAGATTACCCCACATATATAAATTTTAAAGGCAAAAAGTGGTGTTTTATTTTACTCAACAGTTTATGAAAGGCAGTTTGATAGCTTGGTACAGCAACTGGCTATAGACTGGAAGGTCCTGGGTAAAGGTGGAATCTCTCTCATTACCTTCCCCCACCCCTTAATTTGTCCTTATTCACACTGATTCAAGGGTCGCTAGTGTCAAGAAGCATAGACCACTAATGTATGTACACTGTAAACAAGGTTCCGTACCTATTCGCATGAACCTCGGAATGTCTGCGTGTGCTAGTTCTTACGTATTTTTCGAAACTCAACCGTAACAAAAAAACTGTTCGAATCATCTGGCGCAGTAGATAGGTCTATTAGTTTGAGCAGAAATAAACTAAAATAGCCCACATACCGTCTAGAACTCTAGAGAGACATATCACTGACAGAAACATACCTCTATTTTTCTCATCTGGACCGTGTTCTCATTCGAGTTTCCATCTCTGGACCTGACCTGTTAAACGCTTCCTCGAAAATTACCGATATCATTTATTTCACAATGGAATTACGTAAGGACCATAGTCCTATGTAGATAATGTTTACAGATGTATTGCAATGCTTATAAAAAGTTTGCATCGTATGTTATTAAAATATAAATTACATATTTGATAGCAAAGCACCAACCTATTAACCTAGAACAGCACTCTTGTTTAACGGTCCGAGGTTCGATTCTCACTGGGATTTTAAACATTCTACATTCCCTTTTCGCTCACCATTCATCACATGCTTTCATATACCAACAACGAAATATACTTTAAATAAAATAACTCACTACACACAATGTCATTATGTCGGATAAATTATAATCTAATCACTTTTAATGATATTGGAAGCATTGAAAAGTGAAATATGAACTCTTCACAGAACTTGAAATGTGTACCGGAACTTACTAAAAATGATTTGACTACAGATACAGATTAAGATCAGCTCCAAAAGTTTATCATTACAATGACACTCTTTATTTAACTTTCAATTTACGACACTAGATAGAGACAATTACGCAAAAACAAAACCTTCACATACCTTTTAGTTCATATTAAAACAACGCTATCTAAGTCTTAAAAATGTCATCACATTAGTTAGGTACAATAGGTATGGTACATTAAAAATGTAAATAAGAGATCGAGGGCCAGGAAGTTCATAACTTGATGTTTGCTAGCGTGAATTACTTTTCTTATTAGTCACAATTTTAGAAGTAATTCAGGTTCAGATCACTGTTCTATATTCGATATACTGTATATACCTATCACAAACCTCCCCTAGAATTTCTCTGCCTTGATCATCCTCCTCAACTGTCTTTCAATGCCCTCTCTTGTAAGATGGATCTTCCGATCAATCCAAAAATAAATCTACATCTTGATTACACGACTTTTAACACTGTATCATTTCGGAATATGTACTATATGACTTTCTCGTGTTAAATTCTATCATACCTGGTTTACATGTTACGACCTGTTATTGATCTTCTTCAGCAACGACCAGTTCTGAAGATCAATAACAGGTCGAAACATGTAAACCAGGTACGATAGAATTTAACACGAGAAAGCCATATAATACATATTCCGAAATAAATCTACATTGAGTTATTCGTTAAATTCAGCATACTGTATGGCGTTAAATAAATAGTTTTTCTTTTAATGTACGAAATACAATATAAACATTACGATGCCACAAAATCACAATATTTCCACATTTTAGTATTCACATTCAGCACTCCTTATGTCAAAGAATGCAAAAACGCCGGCTTGGCTTGTGATGGTAGGCCTAATGATGCAGATCAAGACTAGCATGGAGATAAAAGAAAGGCATGCTATCTTGTCGAATTGGATGGTCCAAAAATTTGCTAAATATAAACTGCACCATAACTGTTGATCATGTAATACCGGAATTTTTTCACAAGTTTATTTACCATCGATGGAATTGGTCATAGCGACATGGTATTTGGTGAGAAGAGGCAGAGAATTCGCCATATAGTATCTGCATTCGCCTTATGGTTAAAGGAAACCCTGGAAAAACCCGAGCAGATAATAAGCGCAAACAGGAATCAAACTCTCACCCGAGCGCAACTCAAGATTATAATAGATTTTATTATTCAATGTGGTCATGAAATTGCACAGAGTGAAACATATAAAAGACGGGTAGTTTGTAAAATCTTTCTATTTATGTTTCATAGAAGTTACGAAGATGCAACTTTTTTTAAAAAGAATAGCACAATAGCTTACCTTTATAGTAGGTGTTGAAAATGACATCATCCTTCCTGAGCACACGTCCATACACGTCGCTCCGTGGAAACGCAGTATTTTTTTAAACTCGTCAATTGTTCGTGGTCCATTCTTATAAACTCAATTTTTAAGATAACCCCACAAGAAATATTCCGGTGGCGTTAGATCAAGTGAACTGGATGGCTACAAATTTTAGAAATTGCTCGATCATCAAAATAATGTGTGATCAGGTTGAGAGAACCATGTGTAGCGATAAATTAAACCTAGGAACTATGTTCAGTAATGAACTCTTTTCTCATGATCTATCTCTCGCAACTCATGAACAACACTAATTCTGTGTGGCAGTTTTGCTACCTATATTGCTCTTTGACAGGTGTGTGGGAGTGTCCCGCTTCTTGAACCGAACGACGTAACGATTTCTGAGGTTATTAAAAAAAAAAAACATCCGTTTTATATGAATCACTCTGTAGTTTAAAATAATTTCGTTAGAAAGTACATGTATTTTCAAACGTAATTTTTTACTCGTTCCGCTCACTACTGAAAAAAAGAGTTGTAATATGAAAAAATACGTGTAATGTATGCTGTTTCTTACGTGTTTTTAAAAATTAACCATAATAATAAAAATCGTTCAAATCATCTAGCAAAACAGAAGTTATAATGCTTTTCACGCGACTTGGTTCATACGACTCATCTCCTTCACGGATAAAATATTTTACATGGGCGCATGTAATATTTAAATAAATTATCACCACTAACAATAACTGAGTCTTAACATTACAACTAGGCAACAATGCTTATGCGTGAATGGCTAGTGTTGTTCTGGGCGGCTAAAAAGTCGTGATCTCCATGAACCAAGTCTCATGAAAAACAATATAGTGTGGCGAAAAATAAATTAAAAATACATACCAGTGGGGCAGGTTAACTATCTTCATGCTTCTTATTTTACAGAAAATAATTATTTTATGGGAAGAACTGCAAAAATGTGATCTCACACATCTATAAACTAGGATATTAGAATCCAAACAGGTTAATGGTTCCAAACTGACCATTGAAAAAAATAAAGAAGGAATAAGTGACATTGTTGTGATGTCAAAATCAACCACATTTATTTAAATTGTTTCATCTCACATGCATTCAGAAGTTCGATAATACAACAGCCTACCTATTTTATATTACAACATGTTGCTTTCGACAAAAAGCAGCAAGGAATTGAAATGATCTTGAATGAATGGATTAATCATATTTGAGAAGGAAATGGGAAGAGAAACAGTAATTAAGGTACGCGATCGCACGTCCTTGTAAGGGAATTTGGGACTGTGAGGAAGAACCGATGTGAGCGCCAAGCTGGTAGGACGCTTGTCTACTCCGTTTTTTTACCATTCTGTTGAAGGAACCCTAATAGCTACCACATGACGGAGAGGAATGTCTCAGAGAACAATCTGCAGCATGGCCAAATAGTAACAGAGCAAGGTCGTCAAAGATGTTAAAAGCCTTGGCAGAGCGAATAGTGAGAGGCAGGTGTCACTGTCCTCGCTATACAAGGTTTCCAATCCAAGTCCGATTAGTGAATCTGGAAAATGCCGAAATTTAACAGAGTATGTAGGTCCATGGCCCATTTCTTTTAGGGCACATCTGACATTTGTCTCAGCGCTTTTGGAAAAGTACAAAAAAAAAAAACGACGGGCAGGTTGAGTTGTTTCAATTTAGAAGATTAGTCAGTAAGCTATAAAGAGACTAATAAAATATAGCCTGGGCATAATGTGGGGAAGTGTGGGTATTCTAGCCAAAAGCGAAATAGTGGGGCATGTTTACCATCCTCACTCTGAATATAAGTGATTCAGCTGCTCTGGATACTGATCTTGCCAGATGGCAGAGTTCAGCCCCATCAACCAAACCTGAAGTTTGGGAATACACATATTTTTGGTGTGTTTGGAGGGTTAGAGAAAGAAAGAAAGAAAGAAAGTGAGAGAGAGAGAAAGAGACGGGAGGAAAACTGTACTCATTATTAATATAACTGCAAGCGCAATGTTAAAAAGATTTTTGTAAGTATATTTCAGTGCAGAAGAATGTTACTGGTATACAGTGTTTAAAAGATGCTCCAACTTTGAAAAAATATGGATATATACATGGTGAACCGTAAGTAATGTAATTAATTTCAAGGGATTATTTTTAGAGATATTTCAAACAAAATAGTTTAATACAATTTTGCTCGTTTTTGCTTCATTTTCGAGATAAAAAAATATATTATATGAAACATCTCATAGCATATTTTGGAAAATATATTAAATTACTGTAATTTTTAATATGCTTAGTCAATTTAAGAGAGCAGTGTACTATGATAATATATTATTAAACGAATTTTAGTTTTGCCCTTTAAATGTACAGAAATTTGATCTGAACAAATGTAATTTTTTCTACGTAGAGATTAATTTTTGATAATCCATTTTGAATCTTTCGTACACTACTTTTAACACTTGTATATAAATAATTGATTAACTGGCGAACTTACTCATGTTAATTATATTAACATAATTAACACGAGTAAGTTCGCCAGTTAATTATTTATTAATTTTTTGTTCCTACACAATATATCTGTTATGGTAACTGCTTATTAGAGGAGAAAAATTTGCTCTGACACTGGGGATCGAACCCGAAACCTTCGTTCTACGTCCCAAGTGTTCTAACCACTGAGCTATGCCAAGTTCTGAAAAGGAATTTTAAAATGTTACATTTGTTCGGATGAAATTTTTACACATTTAAAGAATAAAATTAGAATCCCTTCAATAATTTATTATCATAATAGTCTGCTCTCTTAAACTAACAGAGCACATTGAGAATTAAATCAATAGCTTCCCAAAACACGCTATGAAATATTTCGTATAAAACAATTTTTATCTCGAAAAGAAAGCAAAAACGAGCAAAATTGTACAGTATAACCCTGATCATCTGTCATCCTATTAACCAATCGGCATATTATTGGACTGCCTTTCTCTCGCTCTTTACTTTCTCTTTCTTTGCTGCAGAAAAAATGTACTATACCTTATATTTTATTAGCTATTTTTTCTAGAATGTATTATTAGAAGCCTTTATCCTTACACAGTACTACTACCGGTAGCAAGAACAGTTACCTGAAGGTGTTTTTCCCAACTTGTAAAATAGTCACTACCTGCTTTCAAAAAATGTTCCCACTTCCGCACAATTTACAGCAAATCCGTGCCGCATTCAGTCCTTGTCCTACTGTTCGAGTGCCCGTAATTTATATCTTCTATGCAAATGTATCTTCTACGGATGTCAAAAGTGTTTTGCTAAGTATCGAAATAAAAATGCAAGTAATTGAGAGCATTGGGAAAAGAAAAACCGTGATTCGTTTTGCATCAGAATACGAGATTGCGGTTAAAACTGCATGCGATTAAATGAAAAACAAGGATAAAGTGTACAAAGTATGTAAATTTACAACAGGAGACCTCTACAATTTCAATGTTCCCACGAAAAAACGTCATAAGGAATTTTCTTGGCCCTTATAAACCCATCATTGACAATAAAACTTAAATTAATGAACTTCTAGTCCACTATCTAGAATGTCAAACACAACATTATGGAGGAAATCACAAACCTGTAATATCTACTTAATTCATGACAATATTTTGTGGTATGGTTTATCCGATTTTTTCCATTAACCGTCCAGTCCACCCCTTCATTACCACGGATAATAGAGGTTCTACTGTATTAAATCTTTTAGTTTAAAATATCTCAAAGAATAACCCCTGAAATTAATGACATTACTTACGGTTCACCCTGTACAGTTAATACATAGTTTATAGTTAATGCATCTTTAATTACAAGTACTCACAGATGTATCTGTGATGTATCTGTGAGGTGCACAAATTAAAAGCAGGTAACAATTAATCAGAGATTAGTGTAGAAGAGTCAATGACTAACTGTAAGTTGTCATGTGCTTGGCAATGGAAACCGATCAACAATAATTTAAAATATACCTATCAGCAGGGCCGCAGACAGAATTTATGGGCCCCTATGCAATACTGTACTCGGACCCCCGTTGAAAAAAGTAACAATTACAAGTTACCAGTTATTCTAACCATAATAATTATTTGCAAAATAAATAAGAGAACCCCATACACAGATACGAACCTAAAAATATACACTTTTATTACATTGAAAACTTTTAGCAAAACTTCACATTAGCATGATATATTATATTCATAAAACGTTATTCCTAAACACCTGTAATGTCTAATTTGCAGTCCGACATCAACAAACAATTCTCCTTGAATTCACTGATGCAAAATCATCAATTATATCATCAAAATTTAAAGACTAGCAAGATCGCTCTCCAGACTAAGGAGGCCAAGGTCACTCAGACGTTCTTGACACATTGTTTATCTGAATACAATTTTTATTTCCTTCATTTTGCTGAAAGATCTTTCAGCATCAGCAACTGGCACAGGAATTTTATAAAATATTGTAAAAGTTATACAAATATTTGGAAATCAACTGTACAGTTTTAATTCCCTCAGACTATTTAGGAGGTTCATAGGTTTCAGTGGGGTTGTCCCTAAATTAGAAGCCTGAATTGATTTTAAATATTTCAGCTCATCACTGTTCTCATTGTTAATGTCGCCATAATATTTTTCACGCAGTCTAGCACCCATATTAATATCTTCCAATTTTTTCTGTCTCTCCTTGTGCTTCTCAGCTCCCGACTTATGCCTGTAATTGTCCATTGTTCAGTTAAATTATAACTGGTAAAACTAATAAACAGAATTCACTAGACAAACGACAATGAAAAGACGAATGTTTCGACACGAAACATACAAGGTACTGAAAAGGAAACGTATCCTGAGACTTCGGTTTGGGAGACTCCAATAACATATTGCGGTGGGCCAGTGGTTGTTAGTTAAAAAGGACAAGCCATTAAATAATTGAACGTGTTTGGTACAAGTGACGGTAAGATAGTTCAGGCAAATGTAGGGCCCCTCAATGGTTGTGTCAGTAAACGTTGATGTGGGAAAGCGATATTCTATTATATAAAAGTCAAATATTTATATATGAAGTGGTAATTTGTATTAATTCTACTATTGTTGAGTTAATATGTCAAATTTATGTAACAAATGTTCTTACAAAATATTAAAAAGTAATCAGACTCACTTAATCTGATGGGTCCTTACTGCTCACGGGCCCATATGCACTCGCTCCCTTTGCCCCCCTTCTCGGCGGCCCTGCCTATCAGCATGGAGTAGGTACGGTTTATTATTTTATATAACGTTTTGTTTTACAAAAAGAGTAATTTTTCATTATGAACCAACACAGTAATACTGCAACTTACGGTTCTTCACCAACATTTTCTATTCTAATACATTATGGTTTATCTCTGGCAGGCATTTTACATCATTTACATGCTGGCATTAAGTGCTGCGATAATGACGTCACTTGGACTTGGGTCCATGGTAAAGGTAGGTAGAATACAAAACATTTGATTCAATTTTGGTCATTTAAAAACTATCGAATTTCTTAAAATAAAGAATACAAAGGAATGTTTCATTATAATAATATAGAATATGTACTTGTGTCATAATGTTATTTATTTTTAGAAAAGAATTCCACGAATTTTAGGGCGTCTAGTGCCATTTGCTGGAGTGGCAGCCGCCACCTGTGTTTCTGTTCCTTTCTTGAAAGTTCTGTAAGTTATTAGATATTAATGCAATTTTTTTTACATAAATCTCAATCTCTTGTAATGTTTATGTGCCACATTAAATCACAATAACACTTTATGGATCCTCTAGTATTAAGGGTTCTCTAGAAGCTTTTAGCTATTAATGTAAAAATATCAAGTATGTAACTTATATTTATAAATTATAAAACATAATATTTGTCTAGTTTAAAAAACAATTAATTGCCTGAAAGGTAGTTAAAAAGCCAAAGGAGTTTGAACTGTAAAAATAGTTTATGTTACAGGGTCTCTTTGAGTAAATTCTGCAATAGTAGGCCCTACCAATACTGATACTGTACCTATTTTAAAAACTCTCATAACTATTGTCTGGACAAGTGTGCAAAGAATTGACAATGATTTAATAAATGACTTTAAATATGAAATTAAACTGATATAATTAAAATACCAATTAATTCCCCTTATTCTCTGTTATTTAGGAATGTAATGCATTTTGAAATTTTCCTCTGTGAAGTTTCTGTGTCTGTAAATGAAGTATATTGTGTACTGTGAAAATGTTGTGTCATCACTAGAGTCCGATTTTTAAGTAATATTGATCCTGAAACTAGTTCGATTAATTAAAATGTGTCCCAATGAAACTTACAGCAGAGTCCGTATAGGTCAGCTTCTGTCTGATGCTTTTCCAATTCACTGTGGGCTAAAGCAAGGAGATGAATCATCACCTTTACTTTTTAACTTCGTTCTAGAATATGCCATTAGGAAAGTTCAGGATAATCAGAGGGTTTAGAAATGAATGGGTTCCATCAGCTTCTTTTCTATGCGGATGATATGAATATGTTAGGAGAAAATCCAGAAACGATTAGGGAAAACACGGAAATTTTACTTGAAGCAAGTAAAGCGATAGGTTTGGAAGTAAACCCCAAAAAGACGAAGTATATGATTATGTCTCGTGACCAGAATATTCTAGGGAAATGGAAATATGTTGTTGTTGTTTGTTAATGCTGAATTTCTGACAATGAAATCATTAATTCTCTCGCTCTCCACTATTTTTCACTCAAGGACGCCAAGTTGATAGTGGCTGGGCAATGTTGAAGACGATTTTGATCCATTTCCATGGAAATATAAAAATTGGAAATTTATCCTATGAAGAGGTGAAAAAATTCAAATACCTGGGAGCAACAGTAACAAATATAAATGATACTCTGGAGGAAATTCAACACAGAATAAATATGGGAAATACCTGTTATTATTGGGTTGAGATGCTTTTATCATCTAGTCTGCTGTCAAAAAATCTGAAAGTTAGAATTTATAAAACAGTTATATTACTGGTTGTTCTTTATGGTTGTGAAACTTGGACTCTCACTTTGAGAGAGGAATGAAGGTTAAGAGTGTTTGAGAATAAGGTGCTTAGGAAAGTATTTGAGACTAAGAGGGATGAAGTTACAGGAGGATGGAGAAAGTTACATAACACAGAACTGCACGCATTGCATTCTTCACCTGACATAATTAGGAATATTAAATCCAGACGTTTGAAATAGGCAGGGCATGTAGCACATATGGGAGAATCCAGGAATGCATATAGAGTGTCAGTTGGGAGGCCAGAAGGAAAAAGACCTTTGGGGAGGCCGAGATGTAGATGAGAGGATAATATTAAAATAGATTTGAGGGAGGTGGGATATGATGATAGAGAGTGGATTAATTTTGCACAGGATTGGGACCGATGGCGGGCTTATGTTAGGGTGGTAATGAACCTGCAGGTTCCTTAAAAGCCATTTGTAAGTAAGTCAGCATTTGTTACTGAACATAACAGGCAAAGCCCAATTACAATGTTCAGTTGTTGCACAATGCTAGCACTTTATATTGCCATTCTCAGTTAGTTAGCTGTCTGAACTCTAATGAGAAATATGAACTTTTAAACATGATTGATTATAAGGTACAGCAACACACATTCCTTTTTGAGATGTATCTGAAGAAGAAGTCGTATGAGTTATGTTTATACTTCAGTGGCGATTTCCTGAGACCACACAATCATCGAAACAGTGTTGTTAAATTATTTAATAAGTGGCAAGAAACAGCTTCCAACATTCTCGATAAGAAATGTACATAATGCTGTACATCTGATATCAGGCAGTACATTTCATTTGACAATATAATATGTCAAGAGGAAAAATAATTGTTTGTATACATGCTAAGTCTGATTGGTTAAGTACCAGCATGTTACTGGTCAGCGATGTATGCAATGGAGGGGGAAAGGAACTGGCCACCCTACACCACTACCTCCTGGCTTAGTTGCCTCATGGGTGATATCTTATTAGCGTCACTCAAGGTTCCAACATGTCTTCGAATAGTTGACTAACTAACAACAGCATTCAACCAACCATTGTTATAGCAGCTATTACACATGTGATGTTTAGTTCAAGTTTTTTTTAATGAAATGTTACAATTCAGGAAACAATAAATTCATATTGAATCTTGCATACACTACTTTTAACACTTAAATATAAATGATTGATTAAATGGCAAACTTACTAGTGTTAATTATATAAACATGTGTGGCTTACAGCTGTTTCGGTGTATACTGGACACCATCATCAGAGCCTACTAGATCCCAGCGTGTAACACTCGCTGCAGTTACATCAGCTTTTATAGTGCAACGGATGACGTCAAGGTGCATGTACGAACATGTATGAACTTGTAGAAACATGTTGAAAGCTGTTTATGCAAGGTGCAACAGGAAAGTGCATGTTTCAGCAAACCTTGAGCGCAAGGCCCGTTTTGCGACGGCTCACGGTCGCCAACCTGCCGAATACCAATATTCTAAACTTATCTTATTCTCGCCTCGCTACAGGCCTCATTACCACTTCCAACCCACGCACTTCTCTCCCCTAATCACTCTTATCTCTCACCTTCCTGACTTTGACTCCCCGCACTTATCCCAGCTTGTTCAATAAAACACAACCATCTCCTCAACCCTCCCCCCCTCTAGAGTCGGTAAGTCGCATAGTACACTGTGTTGATTTTCCAATGCCAGGAGCTTGTTCTCGAAGTCGCACAGTACGCTGTGTTGATCCTTCGAACTAGAGAACTAACCTTCTACCCGATTCCATTTCTCTCGTTATCCTGCACCCCCACACACAACGCACATCAGAATAAGCCGATCTTCCTCAGGCACTCCCGTTACCCCTACCTCTCTCTCACTCAACTCTTACCTTGCTTTCATTCATCATAACTCTCCCCGCATCGAAGCCTCAGGACGAATTTTATCAGTTGCTATCACTACTCCTGTTTTCGCCTACCACAGAACTAGGAGGGAGCCACAGATACCTTCCTTGTTATTTCTGAAATAAACTAATATTGCTTAATCAGTCTTCCCTTAAAACTTCAACACAACCTCGTATTGTCGCCCCATCCATAAGCTATAGCCATCTTGTCCACGTCACTCTCGTTTCCCCTCCCTACCTCGACTACACATCGGAGAGGAACACTGAGGAGACTGGCATACGACAACTAATGTTGCTAACATAGTTTGCCCTGAACATTCTGATACATTTAATGATAAAGTTTTTTTTCAGACTCATCAATAACTTTGTTTATTGTACGGGCGATAACTGTAACAATATCATCAGTTTTAATATGATTAAGCTGAGTACATGGAGTTTGAATAAAACAGGATCCATTTTGCTTGTTCCTGAAGGACTTGTACCCTGTAAAAGAAAACAGTGTTTTATTAGATTCATTTAATAATTATGATTCCTCCACGTAGACTAGTCAGCCTGGGTAGTGTAGTCGGTATAGCGCTAGCCTTCTGTACTCGAGGTTGCAGGTTCAATCCCACCTGCAAGTGTCTTAGATCCATTCACAATTTCATTGGAACAGGAATGCTCGAAAGGTGGGTTGTGAAGAGACAAACCACATAAAACGCTTAAATTATTTTATTTTTAATTTTTGGAAGCTTAGAAATATGTACTTGTGGAGCAATATTTGATTATTAGATGTTTCAATTTGTAATGGTGACTTCCATATTGATCTGTGAATTCAGGAAGTGGTGTAGTTAATATTTTGTGCTCTGTTATTGAAGACTTGAAATAAAAAAGGCTCTAAGTGCCATAATTATGAATTTGAGGAAATTGAGTTTTTAGTATACTAGGTAATTAATGGTCATAATTTCAGTATTAATGTGTTTTAATTGAAAGATAAGCATAATATGGAGCTAGTGTCCAAAGGAACTTACAAACGTATTAATAGTATGAAAAACGTACTGAAAGTGGAAATTCAATGGAAGGCTCTAAGTTCCAAAGATCAGAATCAGCAAAAAGATAGTAAAGAGGACAAACTAATGAAACAAAATTGGTTCTTTGTTCATAAACTAAAAGTTCATTCTGTAATGCTTCTGTAAAACTGTTTGTGGTCACCATTTGTCAGGTACTATATCATTTCAGTCAAATCTTTCTTATTTTCTCCAGAGATGTGACTTGTAACATCCAGAACAGGTAGTTGCATTTTCTTGATATTCTGTACTTGTACACCTTTTTTCAAAATAGTGATAACTTCCCAGACCTCAATTTCATTTAAGCTTCTCCTGATCTTAACTGCATGAGGCTTATGTTTGTCCAACCGTAGCCACTGTACTTTGGAAATGTTTAGCTTTGCTGTGTTTATATTGCAATCTACTGCTTTCTTGAAATCAAAGGACTCAGATTCATTCATGTTACTGACAGTAAATGGTTTTACTTGTCTTGATTCCTGTATCATGTCCTTTACATTTTTTGGAACAATACACTTGGTAACTCTTTTTCTTTTTTCAATAAGAGCGAAATCCCTGTCGCAACTTAAGAAGGAGTGACCTGATACAAGGAACTTGTGGTTTATTTTTCAAAAACACTGGTTATAACTAGGTACATCCAGAGAAAGAGAATGACTCTGTTTTTGTTTTGGCCACAACAGTTGTCACTCCAAATTATTAGCTTTTTCTTTAAAGTTGCGCCATTTGCAAAGAGTTTAAACAAACATGACGCAATTTCATTAGCACCTTTGTGCCACAGAGTCATGTATGCACCATTGGTATCAGCAATATGCACACCGAAGTTGTAAACAGCAAGCTGCCTGAGGTAAAACATTTGACTATGTGTCAAAGTTGGAACGAACAGCACTTGTTGCAAATCAATGGATGCAGTACAGATAACACTGCTAGGTTTCTGGGATTCACTGTGGTCCTGCTTCATCATAGTCATAGCTTTCTCGGCCTTGCGCTGATGTAGCTCCAGACGGGCTGTCAGTTCCTTTTCCTCACGCGGGTTACTTTGAATCTGTGCATGTAATTGATCACACATGCCACACGTGTCTGAACGAGGATGATGAAAAGAGAGGTTAGGGACATGCTTATGAAAAGTGCCGGTATCATAATAAAAACGGTATGTCACTTGTGTATCACCGTTGATGTTCTTGAAGGCTTTGAACATTCGATAGTTATCTCCAGCAATATGTTCAGATGGATATCAGAATTCCTTAGTCAAAGATTCATTGCCACTAAATTCAATAACTCACTTTCTAGTTACAGACAAACATATCAAGGTCTACCTCAGGGCGCTGTCCTCAGCACAACTTTATTCAATATTTATATAAATGACTTACCCTCCCTATTAGAGGAATCAAACATGAAAACAGCACTATTTGCAGATGATATAGTTCTGTGGACTTCCGGATCTTACAGACATAGAGACAAAATTCAAAATTCTGCTCTTAAAGCTCTAACTCAACTACATGAATGGAATACAGCAAATTTGATGACACTCAATTTAAGCAAAAGTAACTACCAAATATTTTCACTCGGTAAAAAAGAAAGAGAATTCAATATCCTATACATTTTAACGACTTCTATATAAATATTATTCAGAACTTAAACATTCAAGATTGTCCAGAAGATGCTGCACTTGGTTACCTAACTGATGCATTTAACACTGAGTATTTAGGTCTCAAATTTATTCCCACTACCGCAGCAGAAATCATGCACGTGATAAAACAACTAAAAACAAAATATTCCTCTGGATATGATGAAATTCCAAGTAAAGTTTGAAAGCTTGTTCTGAAATATTATCCCATCCGTTAAGCTATCTATGCAATTTGTCAATGCAATGTGGTATTTTTCCAGAAAGACTCAACTATTCAATAGTAAAACCAATATACAAAAAGGGAGATAAATGTACTATTGCTAATTACAGACCCATATCATTATTAACAACATTTTCAAAAGTGTTTGAGAAAGTTATGTATAATAGATTATATCATTACCTGGAGTCCAACAATATATTAGTTTTAGAACAGTTTGGATTTAGAAAACAAAAATCGACAGAGAATGCTGCTTTTAGTTTCGTGGATGAAATACTAAATTCATTAAATTCGAAACTACATGTAGGTGGGATTTTTTGTGACTTGGCTAAAGCATTTGATTGTGTAGACCATAGTATATTAGTAAAAAAATTGAAGTTTTATGGTATTAAAGATGAGATGTTGGGTTGGTTTACATCGTACTTATCAAATAGAAAACAAAAAGTAGAAATAAATGTACCAAATAGTCATAAAGTTACTTATTCAGAATTTATAAATATTAAACATGGTGTTCCACAGGGGTCAATTTTAGGTCCATTGTTGTTTCTAGTTTATATTAATGATTTAGCCTTGACCATAAACAATTTATCCCATGTAATTTTATTTGCAGATGATACAAGTGTAATTATTTCAAGCAAACAATACGATCATTTTATAAACACTTCTAATACAGTGCTGAATCTAATGAATGAATGGTTCCATGCAAATAAACTAGCACTTAATGTTGATAAAAACCAGTGCAGTCAAATTTAGTACACTCAATAGTGCTCAGGTTTCCTACAGTATTCGATTAAATGGAACTCATCTCAAAGAATCTATAAGCACAAAGTTTCTTGGTTTAGAATTGGATAATCACTTGAACTGGAAAACGCATATAGAATGTATTACTCGTAAATTGAGCTCCGCCTGTTATGCATTAAGATCCTTATCTACTATTGGTGATATAAACTTACTTAAAATGTCATACTTTGCATATTTTCACTCTGTAATGAAATATGGATTAATATTCTGGGGTAACTCGTGGGAAGCTAAACACGTTTTTGTTTTACAAAAGAAAGCTATAAGAATAATGGCCGGTGTGCATAAAAGTACCTCACGTAAAAATATTTTCCGAAACTTAGAAATCTTGACTTTACCTTGTGAATACATTCTTTCCCTAATGATGCTGTATATTAAGAACCAAGATAAATTCAGTATTAATCAAGACATTCATCATTTTAATACAAGACATAAATCAGATCTTCATCTACCCTCTGTTAGTCTAAGCTGTTTTAAAAAAGGAGTTCGCTATTCATGTATAACAGTCTTCAATGCACTGCCTAATTATCTTACAGATTTGAAGAACAACGAGAAACGGTTCAGAAAAGAATTAACCAAATTTCTACATACTGATACCTTCTACACAATTGATGAATTGTTTATGCTTGTGAATTGAATTATTCTACTTAAATGACATGTACAATTTTATATAGCTCAACTAAAATATGTTTTTATATTGACTTAATCTGTTTACTATGTATTGTATTTTTTGTTTAGCATAACTGATGAATTGTATGTACTGTAAATTGAATAGTATACTGTATAGGTCAACTGATTAATTGTTTAAGCTTATAAATTGAATTAATCTACTTCATATGAATTGTACAGCTTAACGAAAATAAGTTTGTAAATTGAACTAATTTGATTGTATATGTTTGTATAGTTTGGCTGATGAATTGTTCTTAAAATGATTACTAGTCTGTGTAGCTCTACTGAGGAATTGTATATAGACCTACTGTAAATTGAATGGTAATATGTATAGCTCAACTGATGAATTGTTTATGATTATAAATTGAATTAATCTACTTGATATTAATTGCACAAATTTGTATAGCTTAATGAAAGTATGCTACTTTGTATTGTATATATTTGTATAGTTTTGGCCGATGAATTTTATATGCTTTAAATTGAATAGTAATCTATATAGCTCTACTGATAAATTGTTTGTGTTTGTAATTTGAAGTAGTTTGCATGATATGTATTATCAATTTCTGTATATCACAACTGGTTGAATTGTTTATGCCTTAAATTTAATTAAATTGTTTTGTATTATAACATAGCTCAACTTATGAATGATCGTTTGCGTTTGTAAATTTAATAATCTGATTGGCTATGTATTGTATACTTTTAGTAGAGCCATCGATGTAGCTCAGTCGGCAGACTCGCTGGACTGCTGTTCCGGAGCTGCGTTCGGGCTTGGGTTGGATCCCCCTTTGGACTTTGGTTTCTTCGGAGGTTTTCCACAGCCGTGGGACTGAAGCCGGATGGTCTATGGCGAGTCCTTGGCATCAACACCTTTGATTTGATTACCCCCTTTGATTTGATTACCTGGTTGGGTTTTTCCGAGGTTTCCCCCACCGAAAAGGCAAATGCCAGGTAATATTTTGGCGAATCCTCGGACCTCATCTCATCTCACTACATCTCGCCAAAATGTAAAAAAATTGTACAACATTGTAAAAATTGTAGAAAATTACTAAATTGTAAAACTATAAAAATTTGTAAAAATTGTAATTGTAATATTGTAAAATGTTGACATGTTCCACATCTTAAAGCTTCATTGCTCATGTAAGATCTATGGAATAAAATAAATGAATGAATGAATGAATGAATGAATGAATGAATGAATGAATGAATGAATGGCCAACACCTTCCTAGGACTTATGAATCCAAATATCTTGGAGTTATTTTCGATAGTAAGTTAACATGGAGCAACCATTTGAAATACATTTCTGAAAAAGCTCGTAAAAGATTCTCCCTTCTAGAAAGACTAGCAGGAAAGAAATGGGGATGCTCTAGGAATACTTTGAACACTTACATACAAAATGTTTATACAGCCAGTGCTGACATACTGCGGAGAAATTTTTATTACTTCACCTTTCATAAACGAAATAGAATATGTTCAAAACCAAGCTCTCAGACTCATTACTGGTGGAATCAAAACAACTCCAATAGATTCTATGAGATTCCTCACTAATATTAACAGCATCAAAATGACAATAGAAGAAAAAGCACTGATTCAATATGAAAAACTTATCAGATTACCAGGAAACAATTGGCATTCATACAGTCCTCTCTGTAGATTGAAAACTCAAAAAAGTTTCATATCCATGGTTCAAGAATTAAAACAGAAAATCAATATCCGGAATTTAAAAGAAAACTTACAAATTAAACCAAACCCTTTAATTCTATTAAATATAGAACATAATCTAAATTTAACAGAAGAAATACTGAAATCAAAAGTAAACACTGAAATAATGAAACAATTGTCTTTAGAGACAATTAATATTAGGTACCCTCCACAAAATTGGCTTCATTTATACACCGATGGATCCTTGATCTCCAGAGAACAAGGTGCCGGTGCAGGTGTTACGTGCTGTCTCTTCTCACTTTATAGATCTCTTGGATATGGAACAACGAGTTTTGATGGAGAAATCGTCTGTAGCTGCATTTAGATTGGCAACAGGCCATGATTGTTTGGCCAAACACCTGCATAGAATTGGAATATATCAGTCCCCTAACTGCCCATTGTGCAACTCAAACCAAGAAATGGATTCAGAACACCTCAAAATCTGTGCTTCAGTGGCTGACCATGATAATATCTTTGAAAAATATTGGAATGCAAGAGGTCAAATGACTTTATTGTCAAATGCCTGGCATTAGAAAACAACAACATTCGATGTACATTAAGATCGGGACTGAGATATTCTTTGTCAGTTTTGCGTCTGCTCTCGTGGAAAAGTTTGTATATGCTGAACCACTTGATTTTCTACTTCTTCACTAAATTTTCTGTGTTGAGTTTTGTTACCCCTTGTCTCCTTGTATGTGGTAAGGCCCTTCTTCTTCTTCTTTTCAGTTAATAGCTGGATTTTCTTCTGAGTTAACGAAAATATTTCAGAAAATGTTCCTCTGCAAACTTGCACTAAGTCACCTTGCCCATTTGGAACAGTGTAATGAACAGTTGCTTGTCTCCTGCTCTGTGAAGGGTCATCGTAGGTACCATGATGTCTTCTTTTAACATGTGATACTTGCATCAACCCCATCAAGTAACTCCCTTGCTTTTCAATATCTTCCAGATCATAAAAATCTTCAAATAGCCCGACCTTGTGTTCATAGCTGAGGTTCTTGCATTTATACTTGCAAGAGATTTCAATGCTCAACAGCAATCACACTGTGAATTCAACAAGCAACATAAGAGCCTTGAATCCAATATTAGATGAAAGGAGTAATTTGCGAGTTGGAGGAAGGCTTCAGAATGCACTAATTTCTGAAGAAGCCAAGCACCAAATCATTCTACACCCTCAGCATCATTTAACTGAACTAATAATAATCGCTGAGCACATTCGCTTACTACACGCGGTCCTCAACTTTTGATTGCGTCCTTATGCCAAAGATATTGGATCCAATCAGCAAGACGAACTGTAAAGAAATATATCCATACATTCATCGTCTGTCACAAGTTGAAATGTACCACTGCCAAACAACTGATGGGAAATTTACCAAAGGAAAGGGTCACACCTACATGCCCATTCTCGACACTAGTCTCGATTATGCAGGTCCTTTTCTAATAAAAACCGGCACACGGCGAAGTAAAACAGTAGTTAAGGCATATCTTGGAGTCCTTGTTTGTCTCTCTACAAGGGCAGTTCATTTAGAAGTAATATCTGATCTCACAACCAAAGCTTTCATTGGAGCATTTCTTGCAGAGGACAACCACTCACAATACATAGTGACAATGGTAAAAACTTTGTTGGGGCATCTCGAGAACTACGCTACTTTGGATAAGAACAGTTTGCTTACTACTACTGCAACAATGGAACTGACATGCAGCACCACACTTCGGAGGTATCTGGGAAGCAGCTGTGAAAAGTCTAAAATATCATTTAAGAAGAGTTATGGGCAATCACTGCCTCACATTCGAAGAATTAACAACTCTCAGCACTCAAATTGAAGCTTGCTTAAATTCTTGACCTCTAACCAAGCTCAATGATGATCCTTTTGATTATTCCTATCTTACTCCTCCACTATTCTAATTGGAGAACCTCTAACTGCATAATTTTCTGTCATCTCCCATTAACACTCTATCAAGAGGGCAAAATATTCAACGACTTACTCAACATTTTTGGAAGAGATGGTCCAGGGACTACTTGAGCAACCTACAACCTCGATCCAATTGGACAACTAGCCAGCCCAACATCCAACCTTGGTCCTCATCAAGGAAGAAAATCTACCTCCTCTTCAATGGAAGATAGCAGTCGTGAAGGATGTCCATCCGGTGATGACAATTGATTCGTGTGGTAACAGTTCTCATAAAAAAAAATGGTGAATTCAAGACACCCATTCATAAACTGTGTCCTTTACCATGAACTCGAAAAGGCTGGATGGACTGGATGCCTTTTGGTGGGCGAGATGTTTGCGCTTTACATGCTTCTATTGTTCATTGTTTGTGTTTATTTATGTTTAGTATAGATGTCTCCACTCATGTTGTTCTAGTGGAAGCCAATGTTGCCAGATTGAGGGATTTATCCCTCGGTGTAGGGATTTTTTTTGTCGAAAAAGGATTGAGAGATTTTTTGACTGAATGACACAAAATGCAGGGATTTTCACACCTTTCCAATTTTTCTATTTTTTTTTAATATTTTTATTTTTCGGATATGAACCAAGTTTCTTAATTTTTATTAAAAATACATGTGATTTAACACTGAAAACTCCATTATATGCTTAATATTTGGTTTGTCAATAATGGGTTGTTAACAAAGAGTTGAGTTGAGTGATTCATATAGAAACGACCAATGAGATTTAATTTTACTGCTTGTTGGCGGTCATTTACCATTGTCGTTTGCGTCTTCCCGCTTTATATTCAAATTGATTCAGTACTTCAGTAGACACATTGTTTGAACATGAGTACGTTAAGAATATATTGTAGTTTCAGTTCTTGTGTTAACAGTCGGGTTAAATGTACATATTGTACATTATGACCATAGTTTTAAGTTGATATTTTTTTAAGTGTCTGTTTATTTTCTTAGTTTTAAATTACTGATATTTTTAAGCGTGTGTTTATTTTATTGGTACAATGAGTGATCCTCAAGGAGGACTGTCCACGCCGAAAAAAACCGTGAAATCAGGAAAGAGTTATTTAAAAGTGAGAAATCTTGGCGGAAACAATCATTCGTTAAATCATGTTTGGGGGAACCTCAATTTAAAGGTTGGTTGGCTAAATCTAATGATCGCTATAAAGTAAAATGTTTGTGTTGCAAAAAGGATTGAAGGCAGGTAAGATTGAATTAGAAAGACACAGCTCCACACCCTCGCATAAAAAATGCATTATAGTTGAAAAATGTCCCCAGAATTACCAATGTTTTTACAAGAAAGGCATCTGATGACAAAGTAAAAGTTCATATTACGATGTTTGGAGTTATATCAAGTAGCTTTCAATGAGCCCTTGAAAAGATTGCCCCTTCAACAAAATGTTAGGTAATTTCCTAGTACCCGGTACTCGTTACATAGGCCAGTTTTACACTAATCCTAAACATATTTAGTATAAGTTTTTGCTTGTGGGCCATCCCAAAGTCAGTCAAGGCCTTCTGACAAATAAAAGCAATTGACAATAGATATCTCAGTCGTGACAACCTCATAAAATATCCTATGAATTGAATAATCGATCTTGCTAGGTACAACATAATTATATTATATAAAAACCCTGTTGGGGACTTGGCCCCCAAACCTTCATGCAATTAATTTATAGTAATTAACCAGTCCATCACCTTTGGATTGAAGGTACGACTTATATTTTATGATGTGTTCTTTCTTGCTTTAGGGGGCTCCGCCCCCTAAAACCCCCTGTTGGGCACTTGGCCCCCAAACCTTCATGCAATTAATTTATAGTAATTAACCGGTCCATCGCATTTAGGTTGAAGGTACGAGTTATATTTTATAATGTGTTCTTTCTTGCTATAGGGGGCTCCGCCCCCTAAAAACCCCTGTTGGGGACTTGGCCCCCAAATCTTCATGCAATTAATTTATAGTAATTAACCGGTCCATCACATTTGAGTTGAAGGTACGAGTTACATTTTATAATGTGTTCTTTCTTGTTTTATGGGGCTCCGCCCCCTAAAAACGCCTGTTGGGGACTTGGCCCTCAAACCTTCATCCAATTAATTTATAGTAATTAACCGGTCCATCACCTTTGGGTTGAAGGTACGAGTTACATTTTATAATGTGCTCTTTCTTGTTTTAGGGGGCTCCGCTCCCTAAAAACCCCTGTTGGGGACTTGGCCCCCAAACCTTCATCCAATTAATTTATAGTAATTAACCGGTCCATCATCTTTGGGTTGAAGGTACGAGTTACATTTTATAATGTGCTCTTTCTTGTTTTAGGGGGCTCCGCCCCCTAAAAACCCCTGTTGGGGACTTGGCCCCCAAACCTTCATGCAATTAATTTATAGTAATTAACCAGTCCATCACATTTGAGTTGAAGGTACGAGTTACATTTTATAATGTGTTCTTTCTTGTTTTATGGGGCTCCGCCCCCTAAAAACCCCTATTGGGGACTTGGTCCCCAAACCCTCATGCAATTGATTGATAATAATTAACCGGTCCATCACCTTTGGGTTGAAGGTACGAGTTACATTTTATAATGTGTTCTTTCTTGTTTTAGGGGGCTCCGCCCCTAAAACCCCAGTTGGGGACCTGGTCTGCATCTGTGTAACCGATCTGTCATCACGACAAATAAAAACTAACATGCCACACAACATTATTTTAAGAAACACAGGAAACAAGCATGAATAATATTCACCATTCTTAATGATCGTGGGATAGAAAAAAAAAACTTATAGAATAGAAATTACATGCAAACGTGCGTGTAATAAACAATAAGCAAACTATCTTCGATTAATCATTTCAAAACAACGTGAATATAGCGTGCATTGTGTAGGAAAATAATTTCTTATATGTTGCTCCCAATGTGCATCATTGTTAACTTATGAAAACAAATGAAAATTAACATGGCATATAAACACTATTTGAAGAAAGATAGGAGATATTAAGTAATATTCCTCGTTCTTAATGATCTTCGGATGGAAAATAACAATGAAATATGTATAAAATATAAATTACATACAGGTGAGCATATAAAAAAACAGTAAGTAGAATCATTTATTCGATTAATAAGTTTAAATTACTCCAGGTTTAGTGTAAGAGTGGTCTATGTAACGAGTACCAGTTACTAGGAAAATACCAAATTTATAAGTAATTTGACTTTTCTAGATCCAGAAATTGCATTAGGTGTCAGTAAGAATGTTGAAAGGTCTAGTAACACACTTACTTCACTAGTTGATAAATATAAGAGAAAAGTAAACCAAGAATCAGTATTAAATGAATGGAGTCTTTTACCCAATTACTTTTCATCTGAAGAGAAAACTGTTTATTTAAATTTTTCTGTACTAAAATTTTGGAAGCGAATAGAAGAATGTCACAATTTCAAATCTAAATTTTTGTTAAAAAGTTGAGGAAAACTAGCCAAAATTTGCCTTTCTTTGCCCCATTCTAATTCAGCTGTAGAGCGCATATTTTCAATGGTGAGTGATATAAAAACGAAGAAAAGAAATAAACTATCAGCAAAAACAGTGCCTCTCTAGTGCGGGTGAAACTTGACATGAGCAACATGAACAAAAAGTGTTACAAGTATCCAATCACCGATGAAATGTTGAAACTGTTCAATGAAAATATGTAGCCTACAACAAGGATTCAAGAGACAACAAAATAGCTGGGCTGCTGGTTGCAGAAGAAGAATGTGAACAGGATCATCAATAATATGCCGATCTAAGGGTGAGTACTCTGTTGCATTGTGATATTAGGAACATTGTCTTGTTCTAATTTATTATTTTATACATCTTGATTACACAACTTTTAACACTGTATCACTTCGAAATATGTATGATAAGACTTTCTTGTGTTAAATTCTAACACATTTCGACTATTTATGGGTCATCTTCAGAACTGGTCATTGTTGGTCTTGGCGCCTCTTGTTGTTTCCTGTGAGGGTGTGTTCGTAGTGTAGAGTCAAAGAGTGTATGTGTTTTGAAATTGAGTTGTGTGTTGAGAATATCGTTGGGGTGTGATTTCGTGTGTCTGTATATTTCATATTGTTCTAGGGTAATTCCATTTGTGAAAGACACGGCAAACGACTCTCTACAAAAATATAAAGATTTATCTCTACTTTAACATAGTATTAGCAGACTTTGAAACTATATCAGATACAAAGTGCATGTACACAGCTACACTTTCATGTAAGAAGCAAGTATCAAGCTCTATTTATTGCAGATTTCTAAGTACAAGTAATGTTGTGACAGACACGACAAAAAAAGGAACACAAATTAAAGGGAAGTCCAACAATGTACTACTATATCTTCCAATATTAACTACTTCTTTTGTTAGTACTATATAATCATAGAAAGGTAGAATATCCTTCCTTAATATGCTACAGATAGTTTTTCATTTGAAACATTTATGAAGTATATATTAAGCCCTATTCTCGTGACAGACACGACATACAAACTGTGACAGACACTACATATTCCAAATATGATTTACAAAATTACATGCATAATGCAAATTAAAGAACATCATTATCAAAACAGATAGCCTATGTTGAAAATTTAGTTTAAGCCTATTATCAAATTGTGGCTCTGGTAGAATTTTTATAACCTGGTCTTTGTCAATATTAGCCTCATCATCAATAGCAGGCCAAAAGAATTTCTTGGACTTTCTCTCATGCCGAAGGAATTTTACATGAAGTGTATCGTCCTTGTTTGTTAAGATTTGGGCAACATATTTTTTTCTCTTCTCTTTTGACAGCAAATACTGTACTAGAATCCATGTTCCAGGTTTCAGATCACCTTTTCCCTGTTCACACTCCTTCAGCTGAATAGTAGTTACTTCACCTGATTTGAAGTTAACATGGAAACCTTCTAAATCTTCTGATATTGTATGAACACTGATGATGTATGGCTGAATAGATCGGAAACAGTGAGCTTTTCGAGTTTCTGGAATGTTATGAACACCAGTGTTCCATATTTTATCAAGTTTTGGGTTCCATCCATCAATAACCTCGGTAGAAACATAAAGTATAGAGATGCTTGGACACACTTTTGCTGCATAGTTAGCCAATTCCTCAATACTGGTTGGGTCAACTTTTCTTGCTTTAAGATTTTCCTGTAACCTTCTTTTCAAACACCATCCACAGCACCCTTGCCATGTGAGGTGGCAATGAAGTGCCAATTTATTGAAATACCGGTACCGGTTACCGTTGTAATGTAACAAAGCATGTATTTCTGTTTGAAGTGCTGTCCACAGCCGTCAGATTGGTAGTTTATTTTCTTCACATCAAGTGTTGGGTGTCGAGCCTGAAAATCTTTCAATACAGCATCATTAAAAGCAACAACACTATATTTGTCATGCATCATATAATCTGATAGGCAGGCATAGCAAGCAACTTTCACTTTGAGGACATTTCTCGATAATATATGACCGAGCAGTACACAGTGCAGGATCTGGATGCCCAATGTGCAGATTGTATCTCATCCTGATATTTAAATGTGAAATTTTCACTAAAATCAATCTGGACTACTATTGATGATGAGCTGACACTGCTTTCATTCGGTCAAAATTAGAAGCTTGTTTCACTTGAATATATTTGTACCATAGGAAGTATGTGCATTTCTCTTCAATTTTATTTAAAACATCTCGAATTGTTGCGCTTTGCTTTGCGCGGATTAGTTTGTCTTCATCTTTCAACCACTGATGAAACATACAAATTTCATCTGAATCTTTGTTTTCGGTAGCATTTTCCATTAGAATTCTGTATTTTTTCAACTCTCCACATTCATTGCAGGTCTGTAACATACAGTCCTTGTTATCAGGATCACAAACAATGGCTGACACAAAGTCGCCTGTTCTCTTTGGAAAGTTAGGAACAGCATCAAGTAAAAGGCGAATGTTCTCATGATACAAACAGAGACATAGATTTTCTGGTGTTTGAGATTGTAACATTACATGTTTTGGACGCAAATGACTGAATTTTGACAAGCCTATGCAACATCTGGGTATTCCCTTTTAAACTCTTCAAATATTTCTCCAATGGTGAAGTAAAGATAGCGTTTTTGCATTTTATGTTTTTTTCCATCTGGTCTCTTCGTAATAATGTAATCCTTCATACCAGGTGCTTGATATGAAATGGTATCTTTTACATAGAACAGTGAAACTAAATCAGTTGTTTCATGAAATTGCAGCTCGTCCTATTTTCTTTGCTTTAATTTCTGCGGGATTCACATTCTTGAAGAGTGCTCGCACAACAGTCGACCATTTTCTTGGACTTGCGGGTAATGCTCGCTTTGCCTTAGCAACTGCCTTTCCAAAAGATGCTCTAGGGTGAATATCAGAATAGGCTGCATTTTCATGAACTGAATTTCGGGAATATAAGTTGTTTAAAAAATCTGAAAAAAATTAACATGATCTACCAGGTGTTCATAAGCAAGTCTTTAGCAGTAGCAGAGCTAAATACTCAAAATTTAATTTTATTTCACATTTTGAAATTTTGAGTGTCCATGCTAAGGACGAAGTGCCCATGCTAAAGACTTTGTGTTAGAAACCAGAATGTTAATTAAAGAAAGAAGAGTAGAAGTTACCTTGTATATAAAAACTTTATTAGTCAAATGGATATGCATTACAACTTACTTTTAAAAATGTACTTCACAATATTTAAGCAAAACCTAAATTAGGAATGGAAATTGGGAAAAGTGAAGGTAGCTACTCGAGAACTACATGGAACAGGACTTCCAATCTTTTTCACCACATCATCAAATGGATATGTCATTTTGTCCCTTTGTGCTGGCCATTTGTATTTTCCTCCAACTGTAGGATGCATTACCATAACCTCAACGTAATTAATACCCACTGCTGTCACTTCTCCCGGGTAGTGAATTCCGTCATAGGTCACAACTACCCAATCTCCAATTTCATAGGAAGCTGTTGAGCTCTTGGAGGTTTCAGTACAATCTGAAACATGATTTTACAAATTAATTAAACTTGCCGAACTTGTTCTTTCTTTTATTTTAAAAATATTTATTACTGGTATTACTGTCTTATGACTTGATTTTTATAATAATAATAATTTTACTTAAATACAAAATATATTTATAGGCTAATATTTTATGAAAAATCTAAAAAATTAGCTTCACCACTAGTTTAAAAGTAACTGGCTATGTTTATGAATAAACATTCATAAATAATTGTTCAATTACCTTGTTTTGTTGATGAAGATGGAATCTGTGTGCCCATATGGTAGTGCTTACAAACTGCATCTACTGCACATTCAAAGCACCCTAATTCTCGAAACATGAGATGACCACTTGCTTTTGTCCAGCAGACTTGATGAACTTTCATAGATCCAGCAAATAATAATATAATTCTTTTACATTCAATATCTGTTATGGCTTCCTCACTCATGGGTTCCATGTATACACCAGAAATGTTTGCCCTCAGTGAACTTAAAAGAACCTCAAAGCTCGAAATGTCATTGCCTTCTGCAACAAGGCGATCAGCAGTACATTTTAAAAGACCTCCTATGCCATCTGCCCAGACTCAGAATAATTCCAAGTAATATTTTCAATGCAAGGAAAGGTGCTAGGAATGTAGGATTTTATCATTGCATACATAGTTTTGTTACGGTACTGCGTACTTGGACTGTCAGAGCAGAAATGTAGATTTTTAACATTTGGAAATTTATCTAAGTACTTTTGTATAATTGGAGACATATGTGCAACTATGGCAAAGGTGTCGTGGCGTAGGCTTTTAGATAAAGTGCAAAATGACTCTTTTATGCCACCTTCTGCATAAACTACACCAGTGTGAAGTGTAACTTGCTCCCTCGAAGCTCCAAAGTGCACAGATTGTGCTTCAGCAGAATATTTGCACATATAATTTTCAGAAAAATCAATGTGAAAAAGTAGGTTTGTAGACTGTAAGTTCTCCTTTAATTTTGACATGACTGAATACTGATGTTTGATGTTGAACTTATGTTGCATGAAACCCACTATACTATTTTCAAACATATCTACCAAATTACCTACATTTAAATGTACTTCATCTTTCACTGTCTTTTTTACTTCAGTCTCTAATTTTGACTTGTTACTTATAACTTTTTCCTTCTTAGTGACCCACTGCTTAACAGACACTTGTTGGTGATAGTCAAAGTCGTTGTAACAAACACTTTTGTGCTCACCAGAAGTGCACACCCTTCTGTAACAATCTTCCTTTTCTTCCTCACACATCATCATTTTAATTAGATCCACTTCATCATTCGTGTCAACTATTTTTAAAGCATGTATTTTCTATACTATCATTTTGAAGTTCTCGTGTTTAACACAAAGACAGGTATCTCGTTCACTCAGCTTTGGTGGCACTATCCAAAAGGGACGTAGTCTACAAAAGGCAGGATAGCTTATTTGGAAACTCTGAATGCTTAGAAACTTACGGTGGAGATTTTTGATTGTGTCTGTGAAGTATCTTTTTTGCTTCTGAATGCCTTTTCTTGAAATGACGTCTTTCTTCCCAGGACATACACATGAGTTATCATCCTTTTCCAAAAAAGTTGTTACCACATTTCTTATGTACTCCACTCTATTTCTTTTCATTCTTTCATAATGTAAGCTCTTGGATCGTTTTGAGTTAGACTTTACAATTGAACGAGAAAGAAACATTTTGGCTTCCTTTGCCAGTCTATACTTCTTGATAATCTTTCCAGATATAGCTTTAGTAAATATTTGCTTCTCTTTCTCACTTGTCTTTAATTTCTTGTAATTTTCTGATAACTCTTTGGAAATTACTTCACTAAACAAAAGCTTTCTTCTTATATCCTTTCCTATATTTCTTCCTCTCAGCAATTTTTTTACTGTAGTTTTAGGTGTTAAATCTTGCTGGCTGCTCACTCCTGACCTAGCTCTTTGCCATCGTTTCTTGTACTTATTGCATTTTTTCCTGAGTTTCTCATTTTCAGCCTTCAGTTTATTTATGTCACGGTAAGCCTTTGCTCTGTCCCGGCGAACAAGTTTTCTACCCCTTTTTTTCTGATTACTTTCACTTTTGTTTATACCCTGGGATGTGTTCAGGGTTTCTGCAACTGTTGGTGTAAGTGGCATATATTTAGACTCGCTTATCTCTTCATCGCTGTCGGAAGTTTCTGGCGTATTTTCTCTGACAAATGTGTTAATTTTTTCTTGTGCCTGTAATTTCTTTTTTCTGTTCTCCACTTTCTTCTATACATTCTTTTTTCACGATAATCCATGTCATTCACCAATTTAACTCTTCCTGACTCCTTTGCCTTTAAATAAATTTCATGCTTTTTGTCTTTTAGTGCTTTCAATTTTTCTGCATTTTTTGTTTATATTTTCACGCCTCCTTTTCTCACACTCTCTCTTCCTTTTCAATCTTTTTTCATTGCTTAAACGCCCCTTGGTTCTAGCCATTACCTACAAAAATTATATAGCCATTTAAGATCTAAATGCAATAAAACATAAATTTGGTCCATAGCATGGATTCTAAGTCTTTAGCATGGCTGAAAAAATCCATGCTAAAGACAACTGAGTGTGTCCATGCTAAGGACAAAAGTTCTGTTAACCTAACTTATCTTTCATATGCAAAGTTCAATCAGTATGAAACGTTTCACGCAGGTACTACTTTCAGATGGCTTTTAAATCATTAGTAACATTTTAATTTAATAATAATAACTTAGCCATAATTCAATCCATACTAAAGGCATATACTTTTCATACTCATCAACAAGGAGTAAAAACACAGTTCTAATCACTTTTCCCTCCAATTTGAACACAATGTAGCCAACCTGGTGTACAGCCAAATATATCTACCCCAGAAAAAGTATAAAACTAAATATCCTCACTTAGTGAGGGGCTTTTAAATACTGTCCACGCTAAAGACATGAGACTTAGGGGACAATGTTTCAGACACTTGTAATAATTATTATCAAAAAAAAAAAAAAAAAACAATTATACAAATCAGTCCTCAAAACATATATATATATATATATATGGCCCTTATTCATTATTTTAAATTTAATGCCAACACTTACAATGTATACATATATCTATAAAAGTGTAGTTGGGGACATCCTTGCTACTGGACATTTTATGACATTTAAAAATTACAGCTTTCTTAAGATAACTTAAGCAAATCTAATAACCATCTAAAATCATTCACAATAATGTGTGCATCTATTAAAAAAATAATAAAGTTTGAGAACTTGTAAGTTGATAGAGAAATTATATCGGGACGCAAAATGCAGCCTATTCTGATATTCACCCTCTAGTCTTATACGCAGGTGAATCCAGTTCATTCGCAGAATTAGCATTGCCTGCATTCCTCTTCGCCTGTTGTTTTTTGAAACAGTACTTCCTCTGCTCCTCCTTTTTTTTCCTCAAAGTTTCTCTTGCTTCTTTAGATGCTCTCTCTTTAAGTAATTTCCTCAAATGGCGTTTCTTTTCTGTCTCTTTCTTGACATACTCTTGATACAGGCCCTTTTCTTTTAGCCTCTCCCTTTGCAGACGTTTCCTCTCTGCAGCAGTCTTCCCCATTACCTATAAATAAATGTTTTCTGGATAATAATAATTTTGTGCACAGGTAAGGAAAAACATGTATATTTTGCTCACAGTAATTTAAAAAATATAGTGTGAAACAAAGAGATATTGATATGCTGCTAATGGAGCAAGAATATATGTGTGTGACAGACACGACAAACTTTCACTATATCTTTAATGGGTATTGGTAATTATGCACACCAAAAGTTACATGTAGTTTGCACTCCCTCAAGTGGTGGAACATAACAAAAATTGTGCATTAATTATATACACAGACTAGTAAGGACGAACTTTTCAATAATTACTGTGACAGACACGACATGATTTAACTATAATTTAAGGTTATAGTTGCTGCATTGTATGCATTGCAGCATATAAAAAGAGTACTTTATAATAATTTACAAGGATTATTTTACTCCAAACATCAAACTCTTATTATAAAAGTTGTAGTACATACCTGTAAATAATTGTCAAAAGTTGCACAAAATTAGCATATGTCTTCACTTCCAAACATCTTCAGTTCACAGTGCTGCCAACATATGATTTATGCAAAAATACGGCCAATTATCTTTGATTTCATAAAATATAGACATTAAAGTATCTGGTATAGCATTCAAGAATTGTCTAGAACCACTTTGAGAAAATGGCAATTTGGTTGACATAATTATGGAATTACCCTCTAGTGTGTTTAATTTCTGGCTTTTTGGTTGGATGTGTAGTATTTCCATGTCTGTGTTGATGTCTCTGTAGGTGTGGTTGGCATTTGTGATGTGTTCTGCATATTTGTATGATGGAAGGATCACCCGAATGGGTATTAGTTATTCTTCGCTATACTCAGAGATCGATTTTGTTCTTGCACGACACTCTGTGATGTGATATTGTTTGCATCTCTGCCCACACAACTCACACACGCATTCGGCGTTCGGGGTATGGAATGTCTTGTTTCTGCAAATTTTGTGGTGAAAGCCGTGTATGGCTAGTCTTGTAATGATATGTCTCTGCTCCTGATTCTCTCTGGTCCAGTTGCGGTCAGCTCCTGATTCTCTCTGGTCCAGTTGCGGTCAATCATTGCAGTCGTCTCATAGAAGTTGATGTCTATCTCCGCGCTCTTCGCTCTTCTTCGATCCAGTAATTTGGTGCTGGCTCCAGTAGATGGCAGATTGAGTCTTAGATCTTCTATGTAAAAAGTTTCCTTGGACAGTTCGTATGTTAATCTTGAAGGTGCATACTTTCCCACTCTGAGGGCACACTTCAGGAACCGTGCTTTCACTTTCTCAATGTGTTCTAAGTCATTGACTGTCAACTTTTCCCATATTAAATCCAGTCTGTACGTGACTATTGGGGATATTGCTGTGTCGAAAAGACCAGTGGCTGTCTTTAGAGATAATGATCCAATGTTCTTTATCCTATATTATGGCTTTCATGGCCTCTGCCGTCCTCTCCCGGATGTGGCAACTGAACGAGTTCCCTGTCGTTTGTAGGATTACGCCTAAGTATTTGAATCTCTTGACCGTTGTTAAGGGCTCGTTCTGTAGCATCACTATGGCCTTTGTTGAAGATCTCCCTCCCTTCCTGAATGTCATCAGGCAGGTCTTTTGCATGTTGATGCTCAGTTGGTTTTCCTCTGCCCATCTATCTAGTTCCACAAGGGTTTCCTGTAGCTCTTCTCCTGTGTTCTGCATATGTGGAGGTGTTTTGTAATTTTGTTATGGCTGTGACGTGTTCTTTGTAACGTGTTTGAAATGATCTGCCTGCCTGTCCTATGTAGAAGTTGTTGCAGGTGTTACATTTGAGTTTGTATACGCCTGTGTGGTTGTATTTGTTTGTTTGTGTTGTTTTTATTTTAATTCGTTTTCAAAATGTGTATTTTGGAGTTTAGACCATACCACCCCAAGAGGGATTTTTTTTAAATTTGAGGAATTTTTCAACCCATCTGAGGGATTTTCTTTCGTAAAAACCTGGAAACACTGGTAGAAGCATCGCCAATTTGTAAACAGACGTTTTCTCTCTCACGGCTAACCACCATATTCAACCACTTCTATGTATCAGAAATAATACAGTATATCAAGTGCCACATCACCTGTGGATTTCTGTGGGGAATAACATCAAGAGGCTCCAGGACGGTTGCAGAATAAACAATATTGAAGGTAACCTTGTTTTAATTTTATTTATCACACAACATCAACATATACACATTAAAAGTACTTCAGTTTAAAATGTCTAGAGCCAGAAGAATAGTAGAAGAAGCTCTGAAACAATTTGATGAACATAGAAGTTTCGGTGATGATATTGATGAGAACCAAAACATTGAAGTTAAAGAATATGCTACTTTGACACCTGTTCCACCAGGTAAGTTAAAAATCATAATTTATATACATAACATTAGTTATTTATGTACACAGGTTTAAATCCCAAGTGATTATACACCATTTATCATGATCATTCACGAACTAACAAAGAGCAATTGAATCGATTATTTTTGAAAGGTCATATGTCCACTTTCATCAATTTTGCAGGAGATGCAAAAAACACTTTATTTTGCTACTGGTACTTTGATGTCTTGATTTCCTATCATAATCAATTATGAGCAATAATCTCTAAGTAATGTAACTCTGAAATATTAAAAGAAACATTAGCGAAAGAGAATGCTATCTTCAGTTGTAGCTTTCTACACCACCGATAAGTTGGAGGCAAAGAATGCTAAGTCTAGTTAACGCTGTTTGACTCTTATTATTTTTAAAATGCCAGAACGGTAACTCCAAAAAAATTTAAACTATTGAAAATAAGATAATAGTAGTTTGGTGGTCGAAAGGTATGACGTTTATATTTTTAACACTACCTTAAACTGAAAAGTCGATTTTTGGAGTTAGGTAATGTTGTCTGACTCTAAGCCCTCGATTTCCAGCAATTGTTATGGAATGTGCAAGTACTGTTGATATGTAGGCCTACTGAAAAACTCCAACTTTATCTGCTTCTGATTTTTATTTTTTTACTATTATTTCCACATGTGATGAGATGGTCGCTAGTGATACTTGGTCTGCTCTGAAGTTGTTGTATAGCTCAAAAATGACACTAGCTTATGCCAGATAATTAAGAGGCTATGTTATGATATGGCATATATAGAGGCTGAACAAATTCACGCACACTTGGTCACTATTATGGGTCTTTGTGCTAGCACAAAATTTGTATGTGTGTGAGATAAGGCCGAGAAATTTTGTATGGAGCCCTCTGTTAGTGACGTGTTGTTATACTTGCTGTAAGACAAGATGAGGATTTTTATCATCCTTAAAATTCCACCATCCGCACCTGGGTTTGAATATACAAACTCGGATCCAATGACAGCACGATGAATGCTAGACTACTAAGGTCTACATATCAAATGTATCTTTTCTCTTAATTTGTATGTATTACAATATACAGTAGGCCTAACTTGAAAAGGCTGTCTTTTAGTAATTTTAGTTAAGTAATGGTACCATGGCACATTTCTGTCATAATAAAATTAAAAATATATTTTACCTTCTACAGTTGAAAAGACTATACAAAAATCTTCCTCAGATAAACCGCTATGACTTTATCTTCACCATCTTTATGAGTCAACCTGTGTGATCGTCCTCCTCTGCACGCCTAATATGAAACAAACAAGAACAGATCATTAGTAACTCTGCTGATAAATCATTTTACCACTATAATAAGTTAAATAAAAATGAACTGGTCTTGAGATAGGTTAGATCGAACTTGAACTCTTCAATCAAAACAGTGGACTTAAAATGTAGATTTGTCTTTGGCATGAGCATCTACATTATTAGACTATATTTTTTAAATGTTGCTAAGGTGTCTATTGTTAAATATCAAGACTCTTATGGAGAGTATGGAAAATCAGAACATATTTAATTATTTTCAGTTAGTATCCTTGACTTCGAGATTTCTTAAATATGTGGATTCCGGTATATATATCTTTTCCCTTAATTTGTATGAATTACAATATACAGTGACTTGAAAAGGCTGTCTTTTAGTAATTTTAGTTAAGTAATGGTACCATGGCACATATTTCTGTCATAATAAAATTTAAAAAAATATTTTACCTCCTACAGTTGAAAATACAATGCAAAAATCCTCCTCGGATAAACCACTATGACTTATTGTCACTCTGTTTTCTCCATTCTTTAGTGCCAATCTATGGGACCTCCCTCCTCGGCAGGCCTAATATGAAACAAACAAGAACAGATCATTAGTAACTCTGCTGATAAATCATTTTACCACTATAATAAGTTAAACGAAAATGAACTGGTCTTAGAGATAGGTTAGATCGAACTTGAACTCTTCAATCAAAACAGTGGACTTAAAATGTAGATTTGTCTTTGGCATGAGCATCTACATTGTTAGAGTATATTTTTTAAAATGTTGCTAAGGTATCTATTGTTAAATATCAAGACTCTTATGGAGAGTATGGAAAATGAGAACAACATATTTAATTATTTTCAGTTAGTATCCTTGGCTTCGAGATTTCTTAAATATGTGGATACCGGTATATATATCTTTTCTCTTAATTTGTATGTAATACAATTTACAGTAACTTGAAAAGACTTTCTTTTGGTAATTTTAGTTAAGTAATGGTACCATGGCACATATTTCTGTCATAATAAAATTAAAAATATATTTTACCTTCTACAGTGGAGTACACGAGGAAAAGTCCTCATGTGATATGCTACTGTAATTTAATTTTGGTCGATTTTCATCATTCACTAATCTGTGATATTGTCCTCCTCGGCAGCCCTAATATGAAACAAACAAGAACAAATCATTAGTAACTCTGCTGATAAATCATTTTACCACTATAATAAGTTAAATGAAAATGAACTGGTCTTGAGATAGGTTAGATCGAACTTGAATTCTTCAGTCAAAACAGTGAACTTAAAATGTAGATTTGTCTTTGGCATGAGCATCTACATTATTAGACTGTATTTTTTAAAATGTTGCTAAGGTGTCTATTGTTAAATATCAAGACTCTTATGGAGAGTATGGAAAACCAGAACATATTTAATTATTTTTAGTTAGTATCCTTGGCTTCGAGATTTCTTAAATATGTGGATACCGGTATATATATCTTTTCTCTTAATTTGTATGAATTACAATATACAGTAACTTGAAATGGCTGTCTTTTAGTAATTTTAGTTAAGTAATGGTACCATGGCACATATTTCTGTCATAATAAAATTAAAAATATATTTTACCCTCTACAGTGGAAAACATAATGAAGAAGTCCTCTTGTCCTAATCCACTATAATTCAATTTGGGTCGATTTTCACCATTACTTTGGGATAGTAATCTATGCGATCAGCCTCCTCTGCAAGCCTAATATGAAACAAACAAGAACAGATCATTAGTAACTCTGCTGATAAATCATTTTACCACTATAATAAATGAAAATGAACTGGTCTTAGAGATAGGTTAGATCGAACTTGAACTCTTCAATCAAAACAGTGGACTTAAAATGTAGATTTGACTTTGGCACGAGCATCTACATTATTAGACTATATTTTTTAAAATATTGCTAAGGTATCTATTGTTAAATATCAAGACTCTTACGGAGAGTATGGAAAATCAGAACAACATATTTAATTATTTTCAGTTAGTATCCAGTTAGTAGTATCGAGATTTCTTAAATATGAGGGAGATGCTTGAAAAAAAAAAAAAGAAACACATGGCATATAATATTTTACAATTTTAAAAATTAAGTAGGCTAATATATTATCATGGACAAAGGGAATATAGGGCCTACCTGAAATCAGGTGTTGTACAGAGCCATTATTATCAAAGGCCGAGACGTAGATGGAGTATAATATTAAAATGGATTTGAGGGAGATGGGATATGATGATAGAGACTGGATTAATCTTGTACAGGATAGGGATCAATAGCGGGCTTATGTGAGGGCGGCAATGAATCTCCAGGTTCCTTAAAAGCCATTAGTACTCCATTGTTGATAGAGAAGATGAATGGAAGAAACAAGGTTATTAGAATTAGTTTTTTTTTTTTACTTATTTAACGATGCTGTATCAACCACGAGGTTATTTAGTGTTGATGGAATTGGTGATAGCAAGATGATATTTGACGAGATGAGGCCGAGGATTAGCCATAGATTACCTGACATTTGCCTTATGGTTGGGGAAAACCTCGGAAAAAATCCAACCAGGTAATCAGCCCAAGCGGGAATCGAACCCACGCCCAAGCACAATTCCGGATCAGCAGACAAGCCCTTAGCCGACCAAGCTACGCTGGTGGCATTTATTAGACGTAGTGGATGAACATGTTTGAGATGGTATTGGAAACTAATTTTGTTTCTGCTATAACTGAACAATTTTCCGCACTTCATACAAAACACCATTTCTGTCCATCACCTTTCCACAATTGTTTAGGAAAGAGTTTGATTTTCGTATGCAATGGTAATGATAGCCTAAGCACCTAAGTTTTAGGACATGGCAGCACTCTATGGTCATGTTTGGTGAGTTACTTTAGCGGCAACATCCGTAACATCAATCTAGTCCAGTGTTAGCGCTGTACTGTTGATTCAAGCGCTTCCAATGTGTCGGTCGATTTGTTTACAGTTTTCTTATAATTTTGTAACTTCACTGTGTTTGAAGTAAGTAGTATGCATTTGAGTGATCTGGATTTTATATCATAATAATAATAATAATAATAATGATTTATTTAACCTGGCAGAGTTAAGGCCATACGGCCTTCTCTAACACTCAACAGGTGTTCTAAAAGTACAACTAATTACCTGCTAATTTGAGTAAAAATATCTTCATATGACTATTCACAGCTAAACTATTCTAACGATGGCAGTTGCGGTTCACATACGGTTGTGCTTCCCAATACCTCTCTTGCGTTCCAACATTCAATCAAAAAAAGTGACTAACAGTAAGTGTCTGTTTGTGGTGAACTTTGATATCATTGTCCTGTATTTATGATGGGTTCACTCAAATTGCAGCAGTGTTGAAACTCCTTAAAATTTTATTTGTAACTTTTGTCAATACACATGAAAGAAAATTTAGTTAAGGGGAGGGAGATTATGCCTTACCCTTTAATACTGCTTGTGTATTAAGGGGTTGACTCACAAGTCAAGAAATGCTGATCACTGTCCTATACAGATTTTACAAGGTAGTTATGTTTCTTTCACCATATGGTGACTTTTGATCGGTTCGGTTAATCAATTAAATAGACAGCTCTAATTTTTTCTCACTTACTCACTCACTCAATCGCTTTCACACTGAACCTATCTCTGCATCTCTTTCACACATAACCAAAAATCATAAGGATATGTTTGTTGACCTCAAAACAGGAATTTCTATTGAAGTCTTGAAAACAGTTTGTTCATGTTTGCTGTAATTTGTCTACAAAAGAGTAAGCTTATGTAGAACGCATTGAATTTTCCAATACCTGAACTATGAAGATCTTTGGTACTGAAAACATACCCTCTAATGAGGGTATGTTTTCAGTCCTAAATTTTCTCAGTATTTGTTCTATTGTAAATGCACGATCTCTGGCGTACAGAAATCCAGCACTTGACCCGTGTGTCATTAACACGTTGACTGCCACTTGACGCATATATACGTTCCTATACATGCTGTGAGACGTATATACGCTTCAAGCGGCAGTCAACATGTTAATATAAGGAGAACCATGTCATGTGTTGAAATGTTTTTTCTTGCAGAATCTGGAAAAGAATAGAAGTATATAATATTACAATTTAGACAATTGAAAGAAAAAAAATATTCCGTATATTTTATTTATATATATATATATATATATATATATATATATATATATATATATATATATATATATATAAGCTATTTTTTCATGGAAAAAAATATTGAGCTTTCTAAAGCAAGAAGACAAGAACACTAGTTTACATTAATGACATGTCAATCATATACTGCACGAACACACTAAATTATATCTGGTACAGATTTTGTCCTATAGGCTACCAGTGGTTGGCAAAGATTACGTCTTATAATAAATAGAATTGCGCACAAATGTGCATTGTGAGTCTATAAATGGTCTTTCTTGCTATAAGAGTTTAAGCTTTTCGTCCTTTTTGGGCAATATTCTAGATGGTATTGCTTGCATTGGCATCCACACAGGGAACACACACAGTCTTCATCCGCTTGGTGGAAACCTGGTTTTCTCACAGATCTCGTGATGGAAGCCGTGAATGGAGAATCGAGTTAGCACATGGCACTGTGGTTGGTCGGGGTTCGCCCAAGCTCGATTTATCATTGCTTCTGTGGCGTAGAAGTCCATATCGATCTCACTTCGCTTCCTTATTCTCTCTCTAGGAGGTCGTCATATTGTTCTGTTGCCGGCAGATGGTGCAATAGCCTCAGCTCTTCTATTAGAAATGATTCCCGTGTCAGTTCATATACAAGTCTAGAGGGGGCCATTTTTGATACCCCAAGTACTCTTTTTAGGAACGTGGCTTTTACTTTCTCCAGTTGTTCTAGATCTTTCTTCTTCAGATATATCCATACTATTTGCAGGCCATAGGCGAGTATTGGAATAATTTTTGCGGTGAATAGCTGTTTTGCCGTGTCCAGAGATAGTCTATTTATGAGTTTTATGTCACTGATGGCTCTTATGGCTGCAACTGATTTTTCCGCGATGTTTGCTGAAGCATGTGCCTGTTGTTTGGAAGGTTACTCCGAGGTATTTGTAGTGGCTGGATTGTTTCAGTGGTTCTTGTCCGTAATACACCAGTTCATGTGTTGCCACCCTTCCTCCTTTTCTGAAGACCATCTGCATAGTCTTGCTTTTGTTTATGCGTAGTGCGTTTTCTTCTGTCCATGCTATGAGGGTGTTGAAACTTCCTTGTAGATCTCCATGTTCCGTCGCGCATAGGACCATAATATCATCTGCATACAAGTATATGGTAGCTTTACAGTTTGCTAGTTTTGGCGCTTGGACGACATCTGCCGTGGTGTATTGAATAGCAGAGGGCTTATTGGATCACCTTGGAGGACTCTATTCGTTTGAACTGTACGTGTCGATGTCGTTACGTTGTCGTCTATGGTCACCCTGTTGACTGTCATAATACACCTGATGATGTAGGTCAGATAGTCGTCTCCAATTATCGTTTCGAGTTTCTTCATTATTATCTGTCTGTCGAGCAGATCAAAGGCTTTTTTGAAATCGATAAATATTGTATACAGTTTCCCTTTGGCTTGTCTGAGTGCCGCTTGGATGTCGGACAACAGGTTGTTTATGGCATGCAAGGTGGATCTCCTCTTCGTGAAGCCGAATTGTTCCCCTGGTATCCTTTTGTCTGTCAGGTCGTATAGTCTCTTTGTCAGAACTTTTGAGAAGACTTTGAATAGTGCATTCTCCAGTGCTATGCCTCTGTAAGTATCTGGCGAGGATGTAGGACCTTTGCCTTTATAAAGAACTTTGATGGTGGAGTGTCTCCACTTTTCCAGAATGGTGCCGTATTCCAGGCACTTGTTGAATAGCTGAGTCCATATCTGGATTAGGTGCGGTGCTGCCAGTTTAAGGTGCTCGTTAGCAATGCCGTCTGGTCCTACTGCTTTTCTAGTTTTTGTTCCCGTTATAGCAGCTAATATCTCCTGCTCCGTTATTTTTGGGAATATTGGGTGGTGACTGTTTTGTACCGGCAGCGCTGCGTCACTTCTACTCTGGTACAGAATCTCACGAGAGTGGTCTACCCAAGTCTGCATTTGTATCATGTTTGGAAAGGAGGGTCTTGTTGTCTTGAGGGCCGTAAAAGGATCGTCCATTGCAAATTTGATCAGTTGTTGCGCTTCCTTTTCAAGATGGCTCACCCTTTTTCTCTCTCAGTAGATTCTTGTAGTGTCTTCTTTTTTTCGTTATATTGCTTCAGGATTTCTGTGTTTGATGAGTTCCTTGCTCTGTGTAGGAGTTTAAGGACTTTCTGCCTTTCTTCATAGCACTCTCTGTCAAACCAGGGCTGAGATTTCTTCTTCGGGATGTTTTCCTCTATTTGGGCTTCCTTGATTATGTTTTCTAAAATTTGGGCAGCTCGTTTATGTTTCTGCTTTGTAGTTCCTTTTGTGCTTTGTTTTTTGTGTTGTCAGCGAGTTCCGCCAAGACTCTGGTGTCCAGGCTTCTCCTTATTTTCTGGTGGCTCCCAGCTGGTTTCTTTTGTATGTTTTCCCATGTAAGTTTGATGTAGACAGGTATATGCTTTCTGATTGGGGTTGTTGATGTGTTTCTCATTGTCTTGGAGTGGGTTGCATCGATGTCACAGGGTCGTCAGTGAAATCCATTTTTTCAGTAGAAGTGCTTATTCGGGTTGAATTAGTTTCTGCAATTTGCTGTGATGGGTTGATGTTCTGGGTCGATGTGGTCTCTCCCACACTATTTCGAATTAACTTTGCGGGCTTTTCTCCGACTACTGAAACCATGTCTACATCACTTGCTGATCGCATTGATACGCTGCTCTGTCTGGTGGAAATGCTCAGTCTTCGTTTTCTGGACTCTGGCGAGCTGGTCATAGTCACAGTACTGCCGGCATGATTAGCAGCGAAAAACCTACGCCATTCTTTTCTGATAATGCCATTTTTTAATGCTAGGGGTACTGCAGAGTTCACAGCCGTTGTAATCTGACTTAGTTGTAGGTCTTGAGGGTATCTTTCCCGTACAAATTGAATGATATCAAGTTTGTTAACACCGGCTCTGTTTTGTATTTCATTAATGGCAGATAGTATCATTTTACTTGGAATGATCATTTTCGACACAAATCCGATCAATTTTAACTCTTAAAATGAATAGCTAGAACGATTTGGTGCTATCTCCTATATATTTTAAGCACTGGAATTACCTCAGCTTTCTGTACAAATGTAATTAAATCACTGTAATAGCGAACTTGATATCGAAAAAATGCACACAAATGAATAAAATTACCAGAACATGTTGTCATGGCCAACTCTCGTAAATAACATATAGGACTAAATTTAATGTTATTTCCATAGTTACAATTCCGATTATTGCAATAACTAGGGCACGGCCGACTTGATGTGCTCGCTTCGCTTCTCCTTTACCGGCCTTGACAATTCATTTTGATCCCTGTGTTAAAGCTGTAATTGAGAAAATATGAAATTCCCGCCAGATGGCACTGACTCCCAAGGTTCACTGAGGAATGTGTGTATGGTTTCTTGTACGATTATAATTAGTAATATTGCGCTTCTTTCTACTGGTATGTGAGTTTATTGTGATATGATTCAAAATGACGTATTGTTGTGTATTTAGAATAGAAAAAAAAGAGTGAAGGAGCAATATATCATTCCACGAATTTCCGAGTGACAGGGAAAGATGATTATATTTCGTGACCATAATATTGTATGAAATGGAAATATAAAAATTGAAGTTGTATCCTTCGAAGAGGTGGAAAAATTCAAATATTTTATTTTATTTTAGCAGGTTATTTTACGACGCTTTATCAACATCTTAGGCTATTTAGCGTCTGAATGAGATGAAGGTATGATTATAGTTCAAAGAAGAAATCAGCGTGAAAAAACGTGAAGGAGATTTTGAAAATCTAAACATAACCTTATATATTAACTGCACAATCTCATTAGTGTCTACTAAACTTAACCCAATGTATGTAATTATTAATGAACTTATTTTGTAAAAGGTTAATATGCAAATTGAAACTCACAGTCTGAAGTATTTATAGCTGCCACCATATCACTATTATCTTCAGTACACAGTAAGAAATTCAACCTCTTATACACTGCCACACTTGCCGATGCAGTGCTCACACATCATGTGTCGCTATTTAACAATGTAACATTCAGGGCAGTCAACAGTAAACAAATAAAGTTCATATGATGGTTTCAAGGTCACTCCTGTATTCTTTAACATCTCTACTTTCATCTTAGAATATCAAAAAGCTAATTATGAATATGTGATTTTTTTACTTTTGTCCCATTTTTACCTGGTTCTGGCCCACTGTGCAATGGTGACATTCCTCTGCGCCATTTTTCTATCATTGGTCGCAACGGGTCGAATAAGCACGGAATTGTGATGTAAAACGTATTAGACTGAAGAGCGGTTCTTGGGCCGTTGTCTGCTACAGATGTTACTGTAACGTCCAGCTTTATTTTTTGGTACCCGCTGCGCAAATTGCTGGAGAAGAATTGTGTCGATGCAATAGGATTGTTAGTAAAATCCATCTGTTCAACATTGGTGCTGATTCGGATGGAATCAGTTCTTGGAATTTGTTGCATCGACGAGCTGGTCGTAGTGCTGGGTTTTTGTTCCTCCACATTATTGCGCATTAACTTTGCGGGTGTTTCGCCAACTGTTGTAACCATATCCACATCACTAGTCGATCGTATTGATACTTTGCTAATGTTATCCATTTCTGGACTCTGTTGGTTGGAATTGTTCATTCTCCGTTTTCTGGACACTGGCGAGCTGGTCATAATAGCGGGCAGCTCTTCTTCCACAGTACTGCCGGCATGATTAATAACTTCAGGAGCGAAGTATCTACGACGTCCTTTTATAATAGCACCATTCTTTAATGCTAGGTGTGTAGCAAGTTTCACTGATTTGCTAATTTGACTCTGTCCTATATCTTGTGGGTATCTATCACGCACAAATTTAATTATGTCACGTTGAGTGACACCGGCCCGATTTTGAAGTTCGTTTATAGCCGTAAGAATCATTTTGGTTGGAATGATTATGTCTCCACACAAATCCGATCAAATTAAAGTCTTCAAATCAGTAGCTAGAACATGTGGTGGTGCTATCTTCGGTATAATTAAAGCACTGGAATGGAGCTCAGCTTTATGTAAGAACGTAATTCATCACTATAATAGCGAACTTCATATTGATACATTCCTGAACACACGGGTCAGCTTACTCTTCATAAATAACATACAGGACTAAATTGTGATGTTATTTTCATAGTTACAATTCTGATTATTGCAATAACTAGGGCACGGCCGACTTGATGAGCTCACTTCGCTTCTCCTTTACCGGCCTTGACAATTCATTTTGATCCCTGTGTTAAAGCTGTAATCGAGAAAATATGAAATTCCCGCCAGATGGCACTGACTCCCAAGGTTCACTGAGGAATGTGTGTATGGTTTCTTGTACGATTATAATTAGTAATATTGCGCTTCTTTCTACTGGTATGTGAGTTTATTGTGATATGATTCAAAATGACGTATTGTTGTGTATTTCGAATAGAAAAAAAAGAGTGAAGGAACAATATATCATTCCACGAATTTCCGAGTGACAGGGAAAGATGATTATATTTCGTGACCATAATATTGTACGAAATGGAAATATAAAAATTGAAGTTGTATCCTTCGAAGAGGTGGAAAAATTCAAATATTTTACTTTATTTTAGCAGGTTATTTTACGACGCTTTATCAACATCTTAGGCTATTTAGCGTCTGAATGAGATGAAGGTGATAATGCTGGTGAAGTGAGTCCAAGGTCCAACACCGAAAGTTACCCAGCATTTGCTCATATTGGGTTGAGGGAAAACCCCGGAATAAAACCTCAACCAGGTAACTTGCCCCGACTGGGAATCGAACCCGGGCCACTTGGTTTCGTGGATAGACGCGCTAACCGTTACTCCACAGGTGTGGACAAAAATTCAAATATATTGGAGCAACAGTGACAAATATAAATGACACTCGGGAGAAAATTAAACGCAGAATAAATATGGGAATGCCTCTTATTATTCGGTTGAGAAGCTTTTGTCATCTCGTCTGCTGTCAAAAAATCGGAAAGTTAGAATGTATAAACACAGGTATATTACCGGTTGTTCTGTATGGTTGTGAAACTTGGACTGTCATTTTGAGAGAGGAACAGACATTAATGGTGTTTCAGAATAAGGTTCTTAGAAAAATATTTGGGACTAAGAGCGATGGAATTAGAGGAGAATGGATGAAGTTACATAACGCAGAACTGCACGCATTGTATTCTTCACATGATATAATTAGGAACATTAAATCCAGACGTTTGAGATGGACAGGGCATGTAGTATGTATGGGAGAATTCAGATACGCATATAGAGTGTTAGTTGGGAGGCCAGAGGGAAAAAGACCTTTGGGGAGGCCGAGACGTAGATGGGAGGATAATATTAAAATGGATTTGAGGGCGGTGGGATATGATGATAGGGACTGGATTAATCTTGCACAGGATAGGGACCAATGGCGGGCTTATGTGAGGCGGCAATGAACCTTCGTGTTCCTTAAAAGCCATAAGTAAGGGAAAGATGCGAAAATGGCTTAAAGTGATTTCACGCTGAGACTTTGTTCCTAAAGCAACTCCCCATCTTCAGTCGTTTGTAGTTTACATCTCAGGGAAGAAGATTATTCTAATAATGGGAAATTTAGACTATTAAAACCAAATGCTGTGCCAACAATATTCCCTCATTATCCTAGGTATAAAGTGACAGATGTATGCTGACGACTTGCAAATTTATTTGCATTTCTACCCTGAGGAGTACATAAAATAAACGAAGACTTGAATTCGATTTCACTGTGGGCACATAAATCTGGATAAAGGTTAAATCCAGAGAAATCGCAAGCAATCGTAATGGGACATAAGCATCTACGTACTGTTGTCACGCCAGGAGAAGTCGCCTAAAGTACTTAGACGGGGCAGAGGGGAAACGGTCGCGCATGCGCACTGCGCTGTTCACAACAATATTCCTGTTTCACAAACATCTACTACACGTGTGTGAGAGTGTTTGCGACTTGTGGAATAATAGTGGCGTTTTATTGTGTTGTTTTATTAGTTTCAACAGGACGATTGTTTTCAATATACCGCAAGTCTTTGCATTGCTTTAGTTATCGTTTGCTTTTAGTGTTAATAATCTTGATAATAATACAGTTAATGGAATTTATGTTATTGTATACTTTTAGTTTAGCTAGCAGTTTTTGATTTGTTAATGGTAAATATGTCGACAAAGAGGAAACAAGGATTGACAATCTATAGCTAAGAAAGAAATATTATTGCAAATGTAAAATAATTCTGTGAAAGAACAACAATGCTTTTGCATTCCTCTAAAGAATTCAACAGCAAAGGCAGAAAAGTACTGTAATCTAGCCACCAGAACGATACAGCGTATAATGACTGAAATGAAAGACTGCTCAGAAGATAGTGCGTTGTCAACACTTGGGGGATGGGGACAGAAACGTCCAGATTACCGAAACGCAAATGTAAATGACTTTGACCGGAGGTTGATAAACAAGAAAGATGGCCACCGGCGCAGCTCAGGAGATAGTACATTTGCCTGCTGATCCAGAGTTGCGTTCGGGTGTGGGTTCGATTCCCGCTTCGGCTGACTAGCTGGTTGGGGTTTTCCGAGGTTTTTCCCAACAGGAAGACGAGGCGAATGTCAGATAATCAATGGCGAATCCTCGGCCTCTTTCGCCAAATACCATCTCGCCATCACCAATTCTATCGACGCTAAATAAACCTAGCAGTTGATATAGTGTCAAACAGTCAAGTAAAAAAAAAGGGTAGTACCAAGCTGCAAGAAACTTTTTCCCGTATTACAAGAGAGAATTTATTTCAAATGGAAGGCAACATTAAGACGAATACTGAAGGAAAGGGGTTTCGGGTGGAAGAAGTGTACATTGAGAAGAAAATGTTTAATTGAAGGGGTAAACACTATAAATTGGAGGTGAAGATATCTACAGAAAATAGAAAAGGTTAGGGAAGAGGGTAAACCGATTTTGTACATGGATGAGATACGGATAGACACCAATTTAACGTTTCCCAAGTACTGACAGGTTAAAAAATGTTACGGTAATTTTGACTACTGTAAATGAGTCCAACAGACTCATTGTTGTCCATCCGGATGGAGCTCTTTGCTTTGTCGAGAGATGTGGGTTAATATACAAGACGGGAACAGCAACAGTTGATTATCATGGACAGATGATAGTCCAATAATTTTTAAGATTAGATTAGATTAGATCTTTATTAGCCGATAGAATTACAAGCATTCATGGCATCGTCAGTACACAAGAAAAATGATATAACGTACAATATAATACAAAAATAGACTTAATTCTAAATAAATTTAACAGTTTAATATTACGTGACATGCAAAAAAAAAAAAAAGAAAAAAAAAAATATATATATATATATGACAAGCTTGATCTTCAGTCTCCACTGTTCTATCTAGTATCTTCTCTTTTTGCTTTTCCCTGTCTTTTCTTCAACTCTGAGTTACCTGAAACATAAATGGTCAAGGGCAGTATCAAGAAACGTTAAATACTCAAATTTTAGATTTAGATATTCATTTGTGCAAAATTGGCATATGTGTTAATAAAATGTTCTTTACCTCTTTTTTTAATTTTCTTATGTTAAGTTCTTTGATTTTCTGTGGAAGTTTATTATATAAATTGCTGCCTCTATGTGATATGCTGTTAAGACTTCTGGTAAGCCTGTGGTAATTCAGATGTATGTTTTGGGATGTTCTGGTGTTATATTCATGATAGGTTGAATTTGTTTTAAAAGAATCTATGTTTTGATGAATAAAGCACACTGTTTCTAATATATATATATGCAGGGTACAGGTAAGATTTTTAGTTCTCTGAAAATTTTTATACTTTCCGTCCGAATAGGAACTTGTTTAATGAAGGACTCGAAAAGCATAACATAAGCGACTCAGCTTCTCAGTTAGATGTTGTAAGAAATGTGATGATAGTAATAGCGACAACAACACTGAAGATGCGGAATCTTATATGTCTGACTTCGTTCCCTTAGGCGCAATTCACACAGAGAAGACAATAAAAAAATAAATGCATGCATAAATAAGTGCATAAATAAATGCATAAATGAGTGAATGAATGAATAAATAAATACATGCATTAATAAATAAATGAAACAAAAATAATTTTTTGGGTTTTACGACGATGTATCAACATTTCAGGTTATTTAGCGTCTGAATAATATGAAGGTGATAATGCCGGTGAAATGAGTCCGGGGTCCAGCTCCGAAAGTTACCCAACATTTGCTCGTATTGGGTTGAGGGAAAACTCCCGGAAAAGAACTGAGTCCACACCTGTGGAGTAACGGTCAGCGCGTCTGGCTGCGAAACCAGGTGGCCCGGGTTCGAATCCCAGTCGGGGCAAGTTACCTGGTTGAGGTTTTTTCCGGGGTTTTCCCTCAACCCAATACGAGCAAATGCTGGGTAACTTTAGGTGCTGGACCCCGGACTCATTTCACCGGCATTATCACCTTCATATCATTCAGACGCTAAATAACCTAGATTTTGATACAGCGTCGTAAAATAACCCAATAAAAAATAACTGAACCAGGTAATTTGCCCCAACTGGGATTCGAACCCGGGCAAAATAAAACAAATAAATAAGATATGGCATACATTCTTCCTTTTTTCAACCACTAAGGGTGCACACAAAATCTTCTTTGTTTTTTAATATCATCCAGTTGTACGAGAGCCAGGGCATCCTCATCGTCTGAAGAAGACATTACGAAAGCTGTGCGACGCGCAAGTGTTTTTGACTCTTCAGTATGCTTTGCTCATGTCATGTCCGCGTCGTGTCTCCGCCCGACGTCCGAGCCGCGTCCTGTCTACATCTTCTCTATGTGAATTGCGCCTTATAGTCAAGTAGACCGAAGTTTTCAGGTCAGAGTGTAGTGTAAAGTTCCCCCGTCCCGCCTATCCACTCCACGCGCCAACTCGTAGCGCGAAGACAGTAGCATTCTTGATAGTAGTACTATACCTCATATAATACTGAATGGGATTATTGTTAAATATAGTGAAACAGTTAAAAATCTTGGCTTTTATGTAGCGGAGACGCAGAATTTCTGCATGGAAATATCATATGAACTTCGGCACATCGTAATAATATATTTTTATGGAAAGCGATCTAAATTGGAACACTCAAGTAAAACATACTTGCAAAAAAAATATTTTCTTAACTTCACTCCTTGTTTCATATGAAAGAATTTCTACCACTTAGTCTAAAAAAGAATCTTATTCAGACGCTTGTAATGCCCATTTTGATTATTGCGATTCCTTGCTAACTAATGTAAGTTTACTCTTGGCTGAGAGACTACAATGTGTGCATACGATTCATCTGCAAGACTCGTAAATTTGACCATATAAACCTTCTCTCCAGTTACTTTCATGGGTGTGTCTGAAGGAATAAGGAATGAAGAACAATACATTCACTGTCTCTTCTGTTTAGAATCATGCATACTTCTCCTCCAAAGAACATAGCAAAACACCAGAAGATACTCAAGATTGGAGGAAGAAGACTGCCATTCTTAAAAAAGCAATCATAACAGCAAAAAAGAACAGTTTTAATAAATTTATTGAAACCATTAATTACAGAACATATAAATTTCTGAAGAATATTTCCAATACACAGGAAAATACTAGCCAACCTATTATTCATAATAACAAAACACTAACAGATAGTAGAGATATAACAAACGCATTTAATAAACACTACTCAAACTCTCACAGATTACATTCCAATATTAAAAAAAACCGACAAATTTATCAAAAGAGATTTACATAAAAATAATAAAAACCATATTACTAGTAATATCACAAAACCTGAAGGTAGTTAGTTAGTGAAGTTTAAGGGGAGGTTGTAAGCTGATTTGGATCAAAATTAACATTTTTTGGTTTTTAGCTGAACTAATAAATTATGAAAACGTCGGTAGGTTAAGGAAGATCACAACTACAGGTGTGCAAATTTTCATAGATGTAGATTCAATTGTTTCTGAGATAAGTGTACCTGAAGTTGCTAAATTTAACACGGCGAGGATAGGGCTTACAACCTCCCCTTAAAAAGGGCGCGTCAGCTACTATGGCTGTTTGCGTCCTTAGACCTGAAATATTTCATCAAATTTTACTTCCAAAGAATTAAAATTTAAAAACCAAGAAATCTCCTGGTCCCAACAACATTCGTTCCGAAATTTTTAAACATCTGGGGGAAAAAGCCAAGTCTGTACTTTTATCCATTTTCAATTTATCATGGAACACCTCAATTCCTGCAGCTTGGAAAAAATCAATCATTGTATCAATTCACAAAAAAGGGAAACTTGTTCATGATGTTAATAGTTATCGAACAATAGCACTATTAAGCATGATAGCAAAAACTATGGAGTCAGTGATCTCCAATAGATTAACTTGGTATTTAGAATTCCAAAATCTTTTATCACCAAGACAAGTCGGCTTTTAACAACTACACTCTACTAATGAACAAGTCATATGCCTCGGCCAAGAAATAAAAGACAGTTTTAACAAGAAAGAAGCTACCTTGGCAATATTTATTGACTTTCAATTAGCATTTGACTCTGTTTGGAGAAATAAATTATTACTAAAACTCCAGAAATTAAGTATCTCCAGCAATATGTTCAGATGGATATCAGAATTCCTTAGTCAAAGATTCATTGCCACTAAATTCAATAAGTCACTTTCTAGTTACAGATAAACATATCGAGGTCTACCTCAAGGCGCTGTCTTCAGCATAACTTTATTCAATATTAGTATAAATGACTTACCCTCCCTATTGGAGGAGTCAAACATGAAAACAGCACTATTTGCAGATGATATAGTTTTGTGGACTTCCGGATCTTACAGACATAAAGACAAAATTCAAAATTCTGCTCTTAAAGCTCTAAATCAGCTACATGAATGGAACACATCAAATTTGATGACGCTCAATTTAAGCAAAAGTAACTACCAAATATTTTCACTTGGTAAAAAAAAAAGAGAATTCAATATCCAATACAATGGCCAACACCTTCCTAGGACTTATGAATCCAAATATCTTGGAGTTATTTTCGACAGTAAGTTAACATGGAGCAACCATTTGAAAACATTTCTGAAAAAGCTCGCAAAAGATTCTCCTTTCTGAAAAAACTAGCAGGAAAGAAATGGGGATGCTCTAGAGCAGGGGTCGTCAGCACAGAGCACACTGGGGCTATAATCTCTTACCCGCGGAAAACGCAGTGCACTATGGTGCACTCCGTAGCTGCTAGCGGGTATGCTCTCTCTCTCTCTCTCTCTCTCCGTGCTGCACGACGGTGCACACAGGACGGCACCGCGTACCCTTTGCACATTTCAGCGAGTGCTGACGACCACTGTTATAGGAATACTTTGAACACTACATATAAAATGTTTATATAGCCAGTGCTGACATACTGCGGAGAAATTTTAATTACTTCACCTTTCATAAATGAAATAGAATATAATTAATTGATTAACTAGTGGACTTACTCGTGTTAATTATGTAAGATTATGATAGAATATGTTCAAAACCAAGCTTTCAGGCTCATAAGTGGTGGAATTAAAACAACTCCAATAGGTTCTATGAGATTCCTCACTAATATTAACAGCATCAAAATGACAATAGAAGAAAAAGCACTGATCCAACATGAAAAACTTATCAGATTACCAGGAAACAATTGGCATTCATATGGTCCTCTCTGTAGATTAAAAACTCAAAAAAGTTTCATATCCATCTACTTGGAGGATTTAGTGAAGAACTGTTTTCAGAACATGGGAGGAGTGATGGTAAGAGGCAAAGTGCATAAGATTTGCTGATGATATGGCTTTGTTAGCAGAAGAGGAGATGATACTAAGGGATATGCTATAGGAGCTAAATGACAGCTGTGAACAGTATGGGATGAAGATAAATGCAAATAAGGCAAAGGCCCTGGTCATAGGAAGAAAAATAAAGAAGGCAAACTTGCGAATTCTAAATGAGGCAGTAGAGCAAGTGGATAGCTTCAAATACTTACGGTGTACTATAAGCAGTAACATGAGCTCCTGCCAGAAAGTTCAAAAGGAGGATAGCAATGGCCAAGAAAGCTTTTAATAGAAAAAAAGAGCATCTATTTCGGATCTCTGGAAAAAGAACTAGGAAGAGACTAGTGAAGTGCTTTGTGTGGAGTGTAGCATTGTATGGGGCAGAAACATGGACATTACGACGAAGTGAAGAGAAGTGAATAGAAGCATTTGAAATGTGGATATGGAGAAGGATGGAGCGTGTGAAATGGACAGACAGAGTAAGAAACGAGGCTGTGTTGGAAAGAATGGATGAAGAAATAATGAAGCTGAAACTGATCAGAAAGAGGAAAAGGAATTGGCTGAGTCACTAATTGAGAAGAAACTGCCTTCTGAAGGATGCACTGGAAGGAATGGTGAACGGGAGAAGAGTTCGTGGCAGAAGAAGGTATCAGATGATAGACGACATTAAGATGTATGGATCATATGGGAGACAAAGAAGAAGACAGAAGATAGGAAAGACTGGAGAATGCTGGGTTTGCAGTGAAAGACCTGCCCTTGGGCATGAAAGAATGAATTATTTATAACAATAAATTATTACATTCAATAACTGAATAAACTTGAATCCTTGTTTAGTCAAATGGTTATAATAGTAAATATAGGCCTAATGAAATATGCCCACATATTATGAAACGTGAAAGGGGCAGAAACGTGGACATTAGGATAAAGTGAAGAGAAACGAACAGAAGCATTTGAATTGTGGATTTGGAGAAGAATGGAACTATGAAGTGAAGAGACAGATTAAGAAATGAAGCTGTGCAGGAAGGAGTGGGTGAAGAAAGACTGATGCTGAAACTGATCAGGAAGAGGAAAAGGAATTGTTGGGTCACTGGCTGAGAAGAAACTGCCTCATAAAGGATGCACTGGAAGGAATGGTGAACGGGAGAAGAGTTCGGGGCAGAAGAAGATATCAGATGATAGACGACATTAAGATATATGGATCATATGAGAAAACAAAGGTAAAGGCAGAAAATAGGAAAGATTAGAGAAAGCTGGGTTTGCAGTGAAAGACCTGTCCTTGGGCAGAACACTGAATGAATGAATGAATGAATGAATGAATGAATGAATGAATGACTTATTATACAGGCTCTTCAAACTCTTCATCAATTCAGTTAACAACTGTATGAATGTTTATTTGTCATAAAGGCTGACAGAAAATTATTAGTATTGAAATAAGTACGAGTAGTTAAAAAAGATGAAGTTTTTACAGTAATTTTTTTGGTCTTCTGGTGGGCCCTAAGAGACAGCGAAGAAAATCGACATGCTCTTCGTTGGTCATTATACTAATTTATACTTTTAAAGAAAATTCTTGATCAAGTTTGAACAATTTAATATGAGAGAGAGAGAGATGATTATATTAGCTAAAATGTTAATTGTTACAATGATTTATTAAAGGGGAGGGAACAAAAATTTCGAATCTTTAAGAATACATTTTTAACGATCTGGCAGTTTTTAAGATCCCTTTCAAAGGTTGGACATAAAATCTAAAAATACCTATGTCACCTATTCAAAAAATCTAAAAATCCGGTCCTTATCTCATTTCTATAGTTAAATCAGACTACGAATGTCGTGATATAAAAGACAAGTTATAAATATGAGATAATAAAATACTTATTCAGAATTCTCATTATAGTACTGTAATCTTCGTCTTTATAGATAAAGACATCGAAATATAAATCTGTTAGGGTTTTTTTCAATGTCACAATATCCACTTCTGTACCATGTCTTTCTGTTAAACCAAGATGTTCCTCACTAAAATAATAGTGATTAAAAGTTAGAGCACAAACTCTTTTTGGATGGTTCATGTCATAGAAATCCTCTTCGTCCATATCTTTAATGAACGGTAACTGGTCTGTTAAAGAGAAATGAATATTTTATCTTCACTTGTTTCTGTCACAATCTCTTAAATTATAAATTATTTTATAATTATAATTACTGTCATTTAAGGTTCGCCTATACTTAATTATTGATTAAAGCAGCGTTTCTCAAAGTGTGTTCCCCAGAACCCCAAGGTTCTGTAAGCAACTCTTAGGGGTTCCGCTAATTCTTGATGTGAAATTATTTAATTTTTAATTTCTAAAATATGTTATAAATGAATGACTGTATTGCATACTGAAGTATATCCAATTCACTTTGAATATCGTTTACTACCTTAGGATTATTATTATTATTACTATTATTATTATTATTATTATTATTATTATTACTAATATTATTATTATCACATCATCATCGTCATCATCATCATCATCATCAATTAACGTTGTATTGTGATCAGTTGCCATTCGTAATTTTAAAATTAAATGAGCACGAAATAACACCTGTAAATAGACTGTAAGAATCTCGGAGATTGTACAGATCCAGAAACAACAGTCTGAGCATGCGCAGTATGTTATAACTGGAACTTGGAAAATTCAGGTGGCCCAAATTTTGTTTCTGGGTCTGTACAGCCTTAGAAAAAAGTTTTGCAGATACTTTAATAATAATAATGATAATAATAATAATTATTATTATTATTAAATTAAACACAGAATAAATATGGGAAATGCCTGTTATTATTCGGTTGAGAAACTTTTATCATCCAGTCTGCTGTCGAAAAATCTGAAAGTTAGAATTTATAAAACAGTTATATTACCGGTTGTTCTGTATGGTTGTGAAACTTGGACTCTCACTTTGAGAGAGGAACAGAGATTAAGGGTGTTTGAGAATAAGGTGCTTAGGAAAATATTTGGGGCTAAGAGGGATGAAGTTACAGGAGAATGGAGAAAGTTACACAACACAGAACTGCACGCATTGTATTCTTCAGCTGACATAATTAGGAACATTAAATCCAGACGTTTGAGATGGGCAGGGCATGTAGCACGTATGGGCGAATCCAGAAATGCATATAGAGTGTTAGTTGGGAGACCGGAGGGAAAAAGACCTTTAGGGAGGCCGAGACGTATGTGGGAAGATAATATTAAAATGGATTTGAGGGCGGTGGGATATGATGATAGAGAATGGATTAATCTTGCTCAGGATAGGGACCAATGGCGAGCTTATGTGAGGGCGGCAATGAACCTCCGGGTTCTTTAAAAGCCAGTAAGTAATAATAATAATAATAATAATGTATGTGTGTGTGTGAGATAAGGCCGAGAAATTTTGTATGGAGCCCTCTGTTAGTGACGTGTTGTTATACTTGCTGTAAGACAAGCTGAGGATTTTATCATCCTTAAAATTCCACTATCCGCACCTGGGTTTGAATATACAAACTCGGATCCAATGTCAGCATGATGATAGCTAGACTACTAAGGTCTACATATCAAATGTATCTTTTCTCTTAATTTGTATATATTACAATATGCAGTAACTTGAAAAGGCTGTCTTTTAGTAATTTTAGTTAAGTAATGGTACCATGGCACATATTTCTGTCATAATAAAATTAAAAATATATTTTACCTCGTACAGTTGAAAAGACAATACAAAAATCCTCCTCAGATAAACCGCTATGACTTAGTGTCACTCTGTTTTCTCCATTCTTTAGTGCCAATCTATGGGACCTTCCTCCTCGGCAGGCCTAATATGAAACAAACAAGAACAGATCATTAGTAACTCTGCTCATAAATCATTTTACCACTATAATAAATGAAAATGAACTGGTCTTAGAGATAGGTTAGATCGAACTTGAACTACTCAGTCAAAACAGTGGACTTAAAATGTTGATTTGTCTTTGGCATGAGCATCTTCATTACCGGTATTAAACTATTTTTTAAAATGTTGCTAAGGTATCTATTGTTAAATATCAAGACTCTTATGGAGAGTATGGAAAATCAGAACAACATATTTCATTATTTTCAGTTAGTATCCTTGGCTTCGAGATTTCTTAAATATGTGGGATAAGCTTGAAAAAAAAAAACCACATGGCATATAATATTTCATAATTTTAAAAATTAAGTAGGCTAATACATTATCATGGGCGAAGGGAATGTAGGGCCTACCTGAAATCAAGTGTTGTACAGAGCCATTATTATCAATGGCCGAGACGTAGATGGGAGGATGATATTAAAATAGATTTGAGGGAGGTGGGATATGATGATAGAGACTAGATTAATCTTGTACAGGATAGGGATCAATAGCGGGCTTATGTGAGGGTGGCAATGAATCTCCAGGTTCCTTAAAAGCCATTAGTACTCCATTGTTGATAGAGAAGATGAATGGAAGAAAGAAGGTTATTAGACTTAGGTTTTTTTACTTAGTTATTTAACGATGCTGTATCAACCACGAGGTTATTTAGCGTCGATGGAATTGGTGATAGTGAGATGATATTTGACGAGATGAGGCCGAGGATTCACCATACCTGACATTTCCCTTACGGTTGGGGAAAACCTCGGAAAAAATCCAACCAGGTAATCAGCCCAAGCGGGAATCGAACCCACTCCCAAGCATAACTCCGGATCAGCAGACAAGCGCCTTAGCCGACCAAGCTACGCTGGTGGCTTTTATTAGACGTAGTGGATGAACATGTTTGAGATGGTACTGGAAACTAATTTTGCTTCTGCTATAACTGAACAATTTTCCGCACTTCATACAAAACGCCATTTCTGTCCGTCACTTTTCCACAATTGTTTACAAAAGAGTTTGATTTTCATATGCAATGGTAATGATAGCCTAAGCCCCTAAGTTTTAGGACATGGTAGCACTCTATGGTCATGTTTGGTGAGTTACTTTAGCGGTAACATCGGTAACATCAATCTAGTCCAGTGTTAGCGCTGTACTGTTGATTCAAGTGCTTCCAGTGTGTCAGTCGATTTGTTTACAGTTTTCTTATAATTTTGTAACTTCACTGTGTTTGAGGTAAGTAGTATTTTATATAAGGTGTTTTAAAAGTACAACTAATTACCTGCTAACTTGAGTAAAAATATCTTCTGTTACTGTGCTTCCATGACTATTCACAGCTAAACTACTCTAACGATGACAGTTGCGGTTCGCACACGGTTGTGCTTCCCAGTACCTCTCTTGCATTCCAACATTCAATCAAAAAAAGTGACTAACAGTAAGTGTCTGTTTGTGGTGAACTTTGATATCATTGTCCTGTATTCAGAATGGATTCACTCAAATTGCAGCGATGCTGAAATTCCTCAAAATTTTATTTGTAACTTTTGTCAGTACACATGAAAGAAAATTTAGTGTTGGGTTCCTCTGATTTTTGCATATTATTACTAAATGTTTATTCTTGATTCTATACCAATTAATACTGTACATATTCCAATTGCAATTGTATCTCCATACTACTAACCAACTGAGTGCATCCCATTTCCCACTTGGTAGTGTAATAGCATGTATTACAACTTTTTCATATAGTTTTTTAGTTTGTTATTTAACGACATTGTATCAATTACTAGGTTATTTAGCGTCAGTGGGATTGGTGATAGCGAGATATTTGGCGAGATTAGACAGAGGATTTGCCATAGATTACCTGACTTTTGCCTTACGGTTGGAGAAAACCTTGGAAAAAACCCAACCAGGTAATCAGCCCAAGCGGGAATTGAACCCACACCCGAATGCAATTCCGGATTGGCAGGCAAGCACCTAGCTGACTGAACTACGCCGGTGGATCACTTTTTCATATATCAATAGAAAAAAAAATTGTTTAGAAATACATTTCGTAACTTTTAAATATTCTTAGAACCTAATTGAGGCACTCAGAAGCAAAGTGACACAAGTGACATTTTTTAAAAAATTGAGGTAAGTGTATATTCTAAATCTTTAACGTCACTTCTGTTCAGAGAAAAAATAATATAAGTGCAGTTCCAGTCAGTGCTGCTCCATGTTGGCGTTACTCTTATATTACAATGCATACAAAGTTTTGTCTGAGAGGAAAACTAATACAAATGCGTTGTTTACATAGTGTTGCGTTTTTTCTATTTATGATTAATTCATTTGCCACAATGGAGAGAGGTAACATATTACATATTCGAAACATCTTCGTGGAAGGCCTGCACACATTGAGCTGGACCAACTATACAATAAGGATAACTTTTGCTAAGTGGAGCAACTTGCAATAGCTAAAGAAATTCATCCCACCAATACACTACCTTTTATTTGATGACCTGAAGTATGAAGGATGGGCCTATAATAAGGACTGCAGGACGTGGAAGAGAAAGTTCAAGGAATACTCGCGGTATGAGTCCTACAGATGTAATATTCAAACTATCAGACACTATGTATTAAAAAAGGATCTAAAAATACGTCATTTAAAATTGCAAGTCTCATCCAGATCTCAGATGTTCTTCAAACTGTCAGACAATATCCTGTGTAAAGTCTACAAAATAAAGAGAGAAGAAATAGCAATATATATCACAGACACCACTCATTGTTGAAACTTCAGTTGTGAAATTCCTCCATGGAAATGGGTAATTCCAGAACATAGCATACAAATTCCAGGAGATCATTCCAAAAATGATCCTCCATACATTCTTTAGTTAGATGCCATGGAGCTACTCTTCAGCATATATAAGGATCATCTCCAAATTTATACAGATGGATCTCTAAACCTGATGATGGGATATCAGGAGCAGGGTATTATATTTCAAAATATCAAGAAAGTTATTTCATACCATGTTCATCCTCCTCCGTCTTGACACTGAATTGCTAGCTATTGATGCTGCTCTTCAGTGTGTTACTCAAATTTCTAAAAAATCTATTTGCATACTTACCGACTACAAGGAAGCTATATTTAATATAGTTAAATATGTACCAAACCTATACGCACATAGAATAATTATTCCAATTCAGAAACAACTACGTAAACTAAAAAACCTCCAAAAGGAAATAACATTTCAATGGATACCTAGTCATTGTGGTATACCTGGAAACGAGAAAGTCCATAACGTTGCGAAATAGGCAACATATTTGCAACCAAGATCTCTTCAAGTGATATCTCTATCCAATGCCTTTGCTTCAGTAAAGTCTCATTTTATAAACTTATGGATCAACAATTGGTTCTCTTCTGAAAAAGGAAAAATTTTACAGTCCGTTCAAAAGAAACCAAATAACCTGGAAATGTACAAAAAAAAATTTCCCAGACATGTTCAACATTTTTAACAAGAGCCAGAACACGTCACATTGTCACACAATTACCTACACCGATTTCACCTTTCTGATACTTCTACTTGTCTGTGATGTAATAATCATGAGAAGATCTGGAACACATTCTTCTATACTGGCCATCCATAAACCACAAAAGAAGTAAATTAAAATCATTAATATCAATTGCAGAAGACGGAGCCCTGCAGTATATATTGACTACTCTGGCTACTAGCAACAGGCATCTATAATGAACACCGTTCAAAATACCCCTCACTTCTCATGAAAAACAAAAACTGAATAGATTATAGTGGACTTTATGCTGTCAGCAAACAGCTGGATACGTTAAGAAGATTGACTGAGTGATTCTTTCGGTTATATAGACACATTTTTTGTTATAATATGATAATCAGAAAGCTCAAATGCTGTTAAGACGGAATGTTTGAATGTTGTAAGCAATCTTCTTGTTCTTGTTTTAAATAATACACAAATACTGAAAACTTTTGCACTTGTATTACTTCTCCACATAAATATTTTCGTGGAAAAATAATGCAAGTGACTTTAGGGCCCTATTTTACCTAAAATGATTTAAAATAGATAATTTCTATTTAGAAGTTAAAAAATATAGGTACCAACATACAGAAATGTAAATTTACAGCAACATAGTCCTGTAACAGATTTTTTAATTTCCTTTTCAACTTCAAAGTCATTTATCTCAAAACTTACTAAATGTCACTTGTATCACTTTGCTTCTGAGTGCCTCAATTGTTTTATTATCTCCGAAAGTTTCAGTGTCACATTAAAATTGTCTAATTATCTGGTCTAACCCTCCCCAATGCCAAAAATTAAATATTGACGTAATCTGTTGATTTTGACGTGAACTATCTTCCTACGAAGTGGAAAAGACCAATTCACCATTATATAGCTTGTAACGAAACATGTAATCTTTCCCCTAAAAAAATATCCCTTATGTTTGAGTGCAATATTGGTCCAATCCCGAACAACCAATGATCATGATCAACCAATCAAGCTATTTAATAGTCTAATTTCACCTAATAAATTTAATGAAGGCAATTCCAAATAAATTGGGAGGAGTAATTGCTTTAGCAATATCTATTGCAATTCTCTTTATTATACCTATATACAATTCATTATTAGAAAATGTACATAGTTCTTCAATTATTGATTTTCTAATAATTAGGAATAGTAGAGTGGATGATGCTAGTTTTTTTATTTATTGGTTCTGTATCTATATTTAGTAATGGATTTTCCTGTTACTTGCTGGTAATTCAATTTTTTATTAATATAATGAGAAGTCAGTATCAAGTCATATGGATAGTTATGAAAATATTGTTAAAGGACTAAAGAGAAAAGATAAACACATTCCTCATCTACAACATGTGAACCTGACACAAAAATATTGCAAACCAAGGCCAATAAATCCAAATAAAACTATGGATTTTGTGACCTTTTGAAATATGTTCACGCAGTTCATCATCCATTATAATATAATATATAATATAATATAATGTAATATAATATAATAAATGAATTAGTTTATTTAACGATGCTCGCAACTACAAAGGTTACATCATTGTTGCCAGTATGCTGGAATTTTGTCCCGCAGGAATTCTTTTACATGCCAGTAAATTTACTGATATGAGCCTGTCGCATTTAAACACACACACAAATGCCATCGACCTAGGCTAGGATCGAACCTTGAGCACAGAAGGCCAGCACTATACCGACTACACTACCTAGGTCGACTATATAATCTATACTAATAATAAATCTGTAGCCGAAATTTTTCTGGTAATTTTCGATTTTCCTAAAATAATTGGTCCTAACATATATAATTAACCACCCTGAAACCGAAAATAGCTTTTTTGAAATTTTTGTTTGTATGTATGTATGTCTGTCTGTCTGTATGTTTGTTACCTTTTCACGTGATAATGGCTGAACGGATTTCGATGAAAATTGGAATATAAATTAAGTTCGTTGTAACTTAGATTTTAGGCTATATTGCATTCAAAATACATTATTTAAAAGGGGGGTTATAAGGGGGTCTGAATTAAATAAATCGAAATATCTCGCTTATTATTGATTTTTGTGAAAAATGTTACATAACAAACGTTTCTTTAAAAATAATTTGCGATAAGTTTTATTCGTTGACAAATTTTGATAGGACTGATATTTAATGAGATGAATGAGTTTTAAAATTAAAATAACTGCCATCTAAGGCCGTGTAATGAATTAAAAAACAAACGACTTCGTCTATAAGGGGCCTTGGACAACAACAATCGAAAGCTATGAAAGATAGCCTACAGAGAATGTTTCTGTGTTTGTATGAAGTAATATCGGAAGCTAAATTAACCGATTTGTATAATTAATTATTATTTCACCATTGGAAAGTGTAGTTTGGACATAATGCTATAATGGGTCATTCCATTGTAACAAACGTTACATTCTTACATGGATTTGAACATTTGAAATTTTTCTGCAGTCAACTGTAGACAAGAGCAATGTTTTGGAACATACTTAGTAATAGAGGATAGTGTGAAGATTATATAGTACCAATTATATAACATTGTGATGGTGCATGTTCTTGGGTTTACAATTTGAAAAAAATGTAACAAACGTTACATCAAAGAACATGGATTCTCAAGTTGTGAAAGACTGTTGTGATTCTCTGTTCTTACAATATTTTATGTCAGATAAAAAAAATACAGCTTGAATCTAGGAAGATTACAGAACTAAATGACATAAATGTTTTTAATTCTACAGATGTATGTTACTTGAAAATAATTAAAAACTTAGAGTAACAAACGTTACAACAGTGTAACAAACATTACAGAGTCAGAATTGAACAGTTTGTAAAGAATATCCTAGTGATCATTTTAAAAAAAGGTAATTTTTGAGAGTACAATAACATTCTTACTCAACTAGAACAGTAAAATTTGTGTTGAAAATAAATTTTCCCCTAACTTCCTTAGGTTTAGGCAATGTGCTTAAAACTAGGTCTGGGGATATTTCATCTATATCGTCATTTGTTGGGTACACAAAGTAAGTGTTCTTTCCTTCTCTTCTTCTCATGAATTATACACTACACATATTACTCACATAATTGAGAAGGATTATATGTCCGACATAATATTGTCCAGTTTGTAGGTAATGAACCAATACGTAATCACCAACTGATAGTTCTGAAAATTTTGAATTCATGGCATGATCAATGGAATGAGTAGATTTTGTAGGACTGCTTGTTTCTTCCTGCGTTTCTTTTATTTTATGTTTCTTAAATGGTTCAACATCTCCAGTATTTGAGAAGAGCCCAACTGTTTTTGGTGCAGCAATTTTCACACATCGAGCTTGTTGGATTTCTACCACTGGCAATGCACTTTTCCATTCTTCTACATATTTTGCAGCAATTGAGTCAATTTTACCAGCAGGGACATAAAAACAATGTATGTTGTAAATGTTAGATTTTGTGATGTCATAAAATTGCTCAGCATTTTGCACGGTAGCATTTCCTTGTAAAACTCGCTTCCATACACTGCGTTTAAGAGTAGCTCCAACACCAGCGTGTGTGCCCTTACCATGGTAAGACTCGTTATAGTTCCATTCAACATTACATCCTAGAATTTTGGATATGTGCACAAGTATGATATTGCCTTCCGGTTTTTAAAATGTTGTGCAGCACCATCAGTCCACAGATAAACTGAAGTTATAGGAGACTGCTTTAATGTAGACAGGTAGTTTAGTAGGATTTCATTGAGAGCAGCAACTTCAGCAGTGCCATGACTCTGTGTATCACTAATGACTGCTAAACATATTGTTGTGACATTATCAGTAGAAGATTTTCGGAAATAGCAAACTACAGTATAGATTATTGTTGATGTTTCAGCTGATGTGTGTGTCCAGTGTGCTGCCATAACTTCATTCTGAAATTTTGCTACATAGTTCTCAGCAAAATCTGTTAGGAGAATCAGCTGTCCCGGTTGTAGTGATGATTTTTGATTCTGCTGTTCCTTCCATTGTCTTCTTTTATTGTATATATGATTGGATAGTTGCGTTAGATGATTCTTGAAATAAGTGGGGAATTCATTTATAGACATATCTTTTTGAACCAGATGTCCACCTTCCCATTGCTTGGTGTGAACCTCATCACAGTCATCATCAATTTTTGTAATAAGCGTGGATTCAATATCTCCACATTCTTGACAACTTCTTTTCATACAGTTCTTATTTTCAGTTTGACAAACTGTTTCTTTCAGAAGCTCCTGGATGGTTTTGGTTTTCACTTGTTTTCCAGGGTGCTGCTGAAATCATTAACTGCGTATTTTCACAGTAAGGGCAGCAGCACATTATCTGATCCTTATCAGAGACCAATCTGACATGTTTCGGTCGCATTTCACAAAATTTTGATAGACCAATCTTTACATTTGGATTCTGCTCTTGAAAAAGTGTGTATACTTCACGCAAATGATACACAAGCAGCATTTTTTGCATATATTCTTTCTTTCCATCCTCACGTATTATAATAAAATCTTTTTTTCCAGGGAGTTGGCGGGAAACATCGTCACATTCATAAAAATCCTTCACCATTTGCATAGTATCTGCAGTAATAGGCAATGTAGAAGATGTGGAATGTTTTGCTGGCTGTACTAATAGATTAAATGATTCAGCAAGCTTTCTTACTACGGCTGTTTGTTTTCGAGGGCTCCTTGGAAGGTTTCTTTGTGCTCTTTTTATAGCCTTTCCAAAAGAATTTGCACTCTTATAAGGAGGATTTCCTGAAGAACCATCTTTCAAAATACATGAACTTAAAACTCTTGCTTTTTGTCTTCTACGATATTCTTATACTCGCTTCCTAGTGGCTTCTCTTTCTGCAGATTTTTCCGATTTTGATTTTGGCTTTTTCCTAAGTTTCCTCATAATATTACGACACTTTTCTAGTCTCTCTTGAGTTTTTTCTGTGTCCATTCTAGCTCTGTACTCATACATTCTCTCAGCAGCAGATTTTGGAGCTTTTTTCATACTGAAATGCATATATGGCCCATCAAACATGAAAACGTACTAAAACACGTCTTATTTTAAATATAAGCTTACCAAACATAGGCCATTAATCAATAATTTCATGTATTACATCTGATTATCTTATTATTTTTTGTGTAACAAATGTTACCACATTGTTATGTAACGTTTGTTACTATTTAATGTAACGTTTGTTACACAGAATTTATATAAAATTATTATTTAAAAAATCAGAACGTCTAGTATTTACGTACCGGTAGCTTACATGAGGAAGTAAGATAATACAAAGTTTCATTTTAAAATAAAAAACAGTTTTCTAATTATGAAATAAAATTATTATTTTTGTAACAAACGTTACATAACCTAAGTATTTCTTTTAACAGTGGATAACTACTTTAATAGATTATATTTCCACTCATTGTTACTACATACAGGCACTGAAACAATTACTTTCAAAGGTAATATAGCACTAACTTCATGGAATTTAATATGTCCTAAAATCAAATGACGTAATCTTACCAGAATCCCTCTGTAGCAGCTATGTCGACTTTGCTTGTTGGGAACAAACAAATTATGGCGCCAAAATTAAAATTATACCATGCTGTATAAAGTCAATGAATTGGAGAACTTTTTAATGCAAAAGAACAGTTTCTTCGATTAAATATAAGATTTTGTCTTTATGTCCCTCATCTCGTGGAATGACCCTAATGTTATTACAGTAACTTCTGATATAATATAATATAATATGTAATATCTATACTAATAATAAATCTGTAGCCGAAATTTTTCTGGTAATTTTCGATTTTCCAAAAATAATTGGTCCTAACATATATAATTAACCACCCTGAAACCGAAAATCGCTTTTTTGAAATTTCTGTTTGTATGTCTGTCTGTCTGTATGTTTGTTACCTTTTCACGCGATAATGGATGAACGGATTTCGATGAAAATTGGAATATAAATTATGTTCGTTGTAACTTAGATTTTAGGCTATATTGCATTCAAAATACATTATTTAAAAGGGGGGTTATAAGGGGGCCGGAATTAAATAAATCGAAATATCTCGCTTATTAATGATTTTTGTGAAAAATGTTACATAACAAAAGTATATTTAAAAATAATTTTCGATAAGTTTTATTCCTTGAAAAATTTTGATAGGACTGATATTTAATGAGATAAATGAGTTTTAAAATTAAAATAACTGCCATCTAAGGCCGTATAATGAAATAAAAAACAAATGACTTGGTCTATAAGGGGCCTTGGATAGCAACAATCGAAAGCTATGAAAGATAGCCTACAGAGAATGTTTCTGTATTTGTGTGAAGTAATATCGGAAGCTAAATTAACCGATTTGTATAATTAATTATTATTTCACCATTGGAAAGTGTAGTTTCTCTAGATGGACATAATGCTATACTGTTATTACAGTAACTTCTGATATGATATGATATAATATAATATAATATATGTAATGTAATATTATATAATATCATTTAAGTTATTTGAAGAGTTCAGAACCATAGTGGACCAAACGCCATTTACTGAATATGTAGAAAACAAGGGTTAAAATTAAGTTATTACCATAATTCAATGGAAACCTATAACAAGTAAAATAAAGTATACACATTAAATCTAAATGATGTCAATCTTCATTAAACTATAGTTGCATGTAATAAAAATTAAGAAACATGTTAAAGGAATTGTCATTGCACCAAATGAGTGTCTCTAGACCAAAATGATCGCATTTTAATTATTTGGATGCAATTTAAATTAAGTAACATATTAAACGATTTATCCTTCTATCAAACACGAATGTTCCCTGGATCAAATGTCCTATTTTAATTATGTAATTACTTTATATTTATTTCTAACGGGTGCAGCGGAGCGCACGGATACGGCTAGTATATAATATAATATAATGTGGAGGATGAAGAAGGCCTCTTTGACTTACCTGATTATGTGATTAAATATAGGATGATAATAATAATAATAACAATGAGGAGCCTAGTGTCAGAGAAACTATCCCACAAATGACAAAATCTGAGAAAAATAATTTCACTCTATAAGAATGAATGAGTTTTTGTAACTTCAATGGATGTATATGACAGAGATATCCCCTTTTTCATAAAGCTTTTAAAGTAGATAAAAATATTGCATGAGTTGTCTAAAACCCACAAGAATTATGCAATACATTTGGGATTAATCCCTCTCGAAGTGGACTCCTCAATAATTGAAAATTATTGTGAAAACTTCATTGTAAAACTTACACGAAAATGTTAGAATTAAACAGTGTTTCAATACATGCAAAAAGCTCAACATTTATTCCAACAAATTTCTTCTCCTATCTTACATTCAGACAATTTTCGGTGTATCAGTGGTCTAACCAAGAAGAAGTGTTGTAGGATCATCATAAAATCTATTATATATCTAACATCTTAATGAAACATTATATAACATGGTAGTTAAGTTGACTAAGCATCACAAAACACACCACTACCAAAAAAATTTCATTTTTCGAATTCTAAGAAAAACCATAATTATATAACTTTAACTTGCTTTTTCTACATAAAAAAAGTGGCTTAAACCACTGTTATCCCACACTCCTCTAATTTAAATTCGAAAATATCACCAATTTTTCCACGCAACAGGTCATAAGTGATTTGTAATTTAAGTTCACAAACATTGGCCACACTCTCGCACAATCTTTGAAAGTGAACTGATAATAATATAGAGACACTACGAGCTGAGCTCGGCTGAGCTTCGACAGTTTCATAAATAGCTAATGGGGAAAGTCAGGTGCATATGAACGAAACAAAAGAATTTCAAGAAGTACCATTCCTCAGATCATTAAACTTTTTTCAAATTACAAACTTATAGCTACTTCTGGTAGTTATTTTGACAAAGGACACCATGTCTTCAAATAAAATAATATACAGTATGTTCTTTCCATTGTTTGTGAAAGTAAATGGTCGCCTAAGCTACTTTTTCACGGAAAAATATATTGAGGGATTTGTACTTATAATGTTATTGCTTTTAGCTTCCTAAAGCAAGAAGACAAGAACACTAGTTTACATTAATGACATGTCAATCATATACTGCACGAACGCACTAAATTATATACCGGTACAGATTTTGTCCTATAGGCTACCAGTGGTCGGCAAAGATTACGTCTTATAAAATACAGCCCGTAAAACACAATAAAGGGGGAGGTAGGAGGAGGGAAGTACAAGAGGAGAAAGAGGGTAACACCTTCACTATTACAAGTTTCAGTGTGCAGAGATGGACAGTGAACATACCCAAACTGATTAATGTTGGATGAACAAGAGATGGTTATGGGGAGGAAGATTATGCCTTACCCTTCAATACTGCTTGTGTATTAAGGGATTGACTCTCAGTCAAGAAATGCCGACCACTGTCCTATACAGACTTTACAAGGCAGTTATGTTTCTTTCACCATATGGTGACTTTTGATCGGTTCAGTTAATCAATTAAATAGACAGCTCTAATTTTTTCTCACTCACTCAATCACTTTCACACTGAACCTATCTCTGCATCTCTTTCACACATACACAAAAATCATAAGGATATGTTTGTTGACCTTAAAACGGGAATTTCTATTGAAGTCTTGAAAACAGTTTGTTCATGTTTTCTGTAATTTGTCTACAAAAGAGTAAGCTTATGTAGAATGCATTGAATTTTCCAATACCTGAACTATGAAAATTTTGGGTTTCCCTTGCAAGGTTGGGATACTTTTGGTTTTGAATGGTTTTATTATTTCATCTATAGCAAAGGCACGATCTGCTGCATATAAAAATCCAGCTGCTGAGCCATGTGTCATGATGATAAATATGACCATGTCGTGCATATATATATCTTTTCTTATTGAATCTGGAAAAGAATAGAAATATATAATATTATAATTTAGACAATTGAAAGAAAAAAATATTCCGTATATTACATAAAATTACCTTACACGATAAATACTCTATTTCACGAATCAAACATATTTTTCCCAGACTATTAATCATATTTTTCATCAATATATCATCATCACTACTACCACTATCACTACCATCATCATTGAGGCCCTCCCGTTTGCTGAGCTCCGGATACACTGCAATCTACACTGGTTTACTGTTCACCCGCTCACATCGTTTCCCGCTATGTCATAGGCTTCTGTCGCCTCATGAGACATCATCCTGCAGACACTGACATGTAGGAACATCCATAATTCAGATAATTGGTGAGACGCGAAACAATAAGTCAATATATTGTGCAAAGAGCAGTCTTTCCTAAATTGTCCCTGCAATTAAAAAGAGACTTTAAATAGACCTTAACGGGTGTCAAAACTTTCTACCAATGGTGACATTCCTTTGCGTCATTATTTCTATCATTGGTCGAAGTGCAGGAATATAAATGGCGACATTACTTTGCGTCATCAATGATGAGGTGTTAATTTTGGAAAATGAATGACTGTATTGCATACTGATGTATATCCAATTCACTTTGAATATCGTTTACTACCTTAGGATTATTATTATTATTATTTTTATTACTGATATTATTATCACATCATCATCATCATCATCATCATCATCATCATCATCATCATCATCATCAATTAACGTTGTATTGTGATTAGTTGCCATTCATAATTTTAAAATTGCTGAAGATTATAAATGAGCACGAAATAACACCTGTAAATTAACTGTAAGAATCTCGGAGATTGTACAGATCCAGAAACAACAGTCTGCATATGCGCAGTATGTTATAACTGGAACTTGGAAAATTCAGGTGGCCCAAATTTTGTTTCTGGGTCTGTACAGTCTTAGAAAAAAGTTTTGCAGTACAGATACTTTAATAATAATAATAATGATGATGATGATGATGATAATAATAATAATAATAATAATAATAATAATAATGTATTGTGGGTCCCTATGACCATGGCATGGCGTGTCCTTAGATTGTGGATAGAGGAGACGACCTCCACATATTTATTTATATGTTTATCTATTTATTTATCTAGTTACATATTTACTCTGGTGGAGGAAAGGCATCAGGCCTTCTCTTCCACTCCATCAGAAATGCAATGCAACTACAAGGAAAATTATACTTCAATGCAATTAATCTTTTGTAATAACAAGTTACCGAATGAATATATCGTAAAAAAAACAACTGAACACACAAGTAGAAATTGAAAATAATAATAATAATTAATTTAACATATTAAATGATACAAAAAAAAAACAAAAAAACAAAAAGTAAAACATATACAACAAATACAGACACAAAATAAGAGTGACACTCAGCATCATTATTATTAACCAAGGGTCAATAAGCTGTTCTAGTATCCTAGCGCAGAGACAAGAGAAAGAGTTAATCTAACAAAAGGAAATTATTGCCAAATTCTAAAGATAAAAACTTCGGCATAAATCTAGCATCTTCTCAGAAACGGATTTCGTGAGATAAAACATAGTTTTCTAGTTTACTTTTAAAATGTGACAGTGTCCAGCAATCCCTGATGTCACTAGATAATGAATTCCAGAGGTGAGGCAATGATGCAGTATAGGAGGATGAGTAGGCCTATAGGGAAGTCCTGTGACAAGGAATAGAAAGGAGAGATCGATGCTGATTTTATGAAGTGGTTAGGAACTGAAAGCGTGAAGACAAGTAATTTGGAGAAGAGTTATGTAAAATTGTGTATAGAAGTGAAAGAGCATGTATGATTCTTCATTCCTTTAGACAAGCTCGCGAGAGCAGCTCAAGAGACGGTGTTACATGGTCTTCCGAGCGGCCAAGTTGTCCTGTTCAGCGCTCTTTGCAGTGCCACCGCAAAACATGACAGATATGAACTAAAGAGCCTACAGTTGTAAAAATTCGTCTGCTTACAACGTTGTGTATACGGAGGTAGAGCAATGGGGGGGAGGGGGGGAACATGCCTGTTGTGTGTGCTGCATATAACTGCAATATCAAAAGGAAAAAGAAAACTGATATATCATATTTCAGGTACATTTTATGAAGTTAAGTCCATTGTTTTGTTAGGGGGTAGATACACCTTTGACTAGTACAATATTAGTGATCTTAAAAATTCTGCCACCAGGTAACCTTGTGCTCTAATGAATTGGAATTAACAGTATATAAAACCACGTATATCCCCACATTAATATATGGAGCCTGAGCCGAGCTCGACGCGTCAGTCATCCAGCTAGTACGTCATTTCGACATTCACCCTACAGAAAATAATATGGGAAGTATGTACACGCACTATTGGGAGAATGATGAAGAACCCCTGGGAATGAAATCGAACAGAGAATCCCAAGACGAAGGGATAATCAGCGAAACCTCAGGAACGGCACAGAAAACGCATGTGCATCGGAAAATGAGATACCGCTAAGCGAATTAAAAGAAAAAGTACGAAGAGATGAAGATTTTGAGTCCGAGGACGAAATTCCTCTTGCCTCGTGGTAAGTGACATTACATGATCCACTCCACGCACAGAGTTCTACTGAACCAGACCATGAGATCGACCCATATTCAGCTAATGCTCCCAGGGTGAGTAATGAAATAGCCGAACAGAGAAGCCAACCAACTTCACCTCGCTACGGACTGAGAACTAGAAATATTTACTAACCTATTTGATTACAGATTGCCTAATTGTTGTTGCAAGAATGTGATCTAATAAATTATGGGGACGAGATTTACACTCTCTGTTCCCCGAATGTAACAATATTGTAAAACGCGGCAGGGCGAGTGCCTGCGAAGGAGTAGGGCAACTGGTGGACGGCAGGTGGCAGCAGGAGATGGCACGCGGAGCAGTGGCGGGCATCTTCTCGTCCACTTGGTTCAAAGGCATGCGACCAGGAAGACGTGCTACGAGAGAGAGAGAGAGAGAGAGAGCAGTGACGACTACCCATGTGCATTAGCCATAGCCAAGCAGTGTGTTGTTGTTGGATAAACACAAAGACGAAATCAAAAGGTATATTAACATTTCAGAACATTACCCTTTTGCGTGTCAGTAAAAGAAAGCTACTAGGTGAGTTAGCTCAAGGCGCTACTAACACGTGATAATCTCGTTCTTTTGTTAACTCAAAAGGTGCTGTTAAGAGATGGCGAGTAACCTAAACCAGGTTGAGGATAGCGTGCTGGATTACGAAATGGAGGTCGGGGACCGAGAATCGAACCCCGATTCCATGGCGTTTTCGTCATCTGGCACGTGCAGAGACCACGTGGACTGGAGCGTCGCGTCTCGGGAAGACGACGCGCCGGCAGGGGATCCGGTCCAATTGGCGGTGGCCCACATCCTCAACCAAGGGGATGTTGCCAGGGCGATCCAGAACATGATGCAAGAGCAGGCTGCCCGTATCCTCAAGGAGATAGAGGAACGGGCGCAGGCTACCTTGCGTCATGTGACTGATCGCCAACCCGAGGCTGGAGGCGCCAGCAAAGGGGCAGCAAAGAAGAAGAAGAGGAGTTCGGGAGGGTCTAACAGTGGCGCAAGTGGGCGCTGCTGTAGAGAGGGCACCTTGTGTGGAAGTGCGGCCAGCAGCTCTAGGGCGTCGTCGCGCCCTACGGCGAGAGCAGGCGGAGAACTTGTTGATGCTTTCGATCCGGACGATTGTGAGTGTAACGTCGATCGTTGGCTCAACAAGATCGACCAGCTGGGCCGCATCCACGACTGGAGCGATTACGAGAGGGCGTACTTCATGCAGACGAAACTCGGAGGTGGGGCGAAGGCCTGGTATAATCGCCTGGATGATTACGACCTCTCGTGGTCCGAGTGGAAGAAGGCATTGAGGCGCGCCTTTCCACGGCAGCATGACTTCGGCGTGTCATTGGAGGAACTGGTAGCGAGGCGCAAGCTACCAGATGAGACCAAGACAAAATATTGTCACACCAAGCTTGCTCTGTGCAAGAGGTACCGCATCAAGGGCGAGGATGCCATCTGCATCATCAGGGGACTTCAGCAAGAGCTCCAAGGGAACACGCGTGCCTACAAGTGTAAGACTCCAGGGGAACTCTACTCTGGTTTCCTGAGTACGATGGACAGGTACCGGGAGAGTGGACGACCCCAAGGAGAGGCGAAGAGGTGGTGCGTTGAGACCGGGGTGAGGCAGGCACATAGCCACGGTAGAGCGGAGTCGGATAGGAAGATTCAGAGAGTGAGGTGCTTCAACTGCCAAGAGTTGGGCACTCATCTGAGTCGGAACTGTCAGAAACCAAAGACGCTTCGCTGCATGCGGTGTGGGCAGGCGGACCACACCAGGTTTGCGTGTCCAAACCGCCCCGTGGGAGAAGCAGCCAGCAAGGTGCCAGACCAGAAGACAACGGTAAGACTAGTTGATAGCAACAGTAGTAGTTTGTACAGAAAGACTGCATGGGGCAAAGGCGGAGAACGCATCCTCGTATATCTGGACACTGGCAGCGAGTTTAACATTGCCACCGAGCAGTATGCTATGCGAGCGTCCAGGGGCGAAATGCGTCCTACTGCAGTAGTATTGCGAGGGTTCGGTGGTAGTACCATACTGGGTGCAGGTGAGGTCACTCTCGATATGATGGTAGATGAGATCCCTCTCACAGTTGATGCTATAGTGGTGCCATGAGGTCTGGACGGTGTGGACTTCCTGCTGGGTCAACCAGCGTTAAAAGGCGAGGTGGCGCTGGTGGTAGCAAGGGGAGTATCTACGCTAACTCGGCAGGACAACCTCATCCAGACAATTACGCTGGACAAGGATGATCTGGTGAATGAAGAACGATACCAGGTAAGGACTGGCTTGGAGGTCACTTTGGTTCCAGGGACAGCAACCATGGTGAGTGTCAGAGTGGAAGGGGTCGATCCTGGCAAGGAAGTGCTGGTGGGAGCTCGGAGACATGAGGAGCAAGGGTCCTGGATAGCGATGCCAAACACGGTGCTGCAGGCAGGTGAGGACCAGCAGTTAACGGTGAGTCTGTGGTGTGGAAGGCGAATCATCTTATAGCTTTGTGAGTCTCATAGGGCATACCAGGTGAATCGGATGATAGAAAGTGACCGAGATGATGTTGCAGTGGACCTGTCCAATATTGATATCGGTGACATTGGCGCAGAGGACCAGTCACAACTAGTTAACGTGCTGAGTAAGATGGCGACATGCTTCTCAGTGGGAGATACTGATCTGGGATTAACTCATCTAGGCGAGATGAAAATTCAGGTAACATCTGAAAGGCCAGTGTATCATCGTCCCTACAGACTTTCAATTGCGGAGAGAGCGATGGTTCGAGAAAAGGTGCAAGAGTTGTTGGCAGGTGGTGTCATCAGGGAGTCTGAATCTGAGTATGCGAGCCCCATATTACTGATACCTAAGAAGAATGGTGATAGCCGCTTGTGTGTAGATTACAGGGCATTGAACTGGGTCATGGTGAAGGATCGGTACACAATGCCATTGGTGAGTGATCAGCTAGACAAGCTAGCCGGAAGCTGCTACTTCACTACATTGGATCTCGCACAAGGCTAACATCAGGTGCCCATCTACCCAGACTCAATTCAGAAGACTGCATTCATTACTCCGGATGGACATTACAGAT